>NC_133375.1:10100881-10290111 GCF_049309525.1 Garra rufa
ACTGGCTAAATATCATTAATCACTTTTAATTTTCATGACATGTATTCTAAAGTTATTTATCCACTGGAAGAGAGTGTATTTTTGTGTACTGTATGTGTATACGTAGAGTTATCCCGCCCCTCTATCCCTGGACACCTGAGCTCTCCTGCTCCAAGGTCATATCCACGACTCCTCTTCCTGTGCCAATGGCAGCCTGCGTGGAGCCTGGCTCAGTTTATCTTTGTCTCCGTAGCTGTTAAAAAAAAGACTCCTCCTATCAGCTGCCGCATCTCCAGGGGGGTGGGGCTGGATAAATGACCGATCGGCCAATCGCTCAACTGGAAACAATTAGTCACGTCTCCTCAGATGCTTCTCATGCTGTTTAATTAGCCTCATTAAGCCTGGTGGGCAGGACAGCCTGAGGGGACGTGCGGACGCTGTAACCGTGGTTACTACTCTGCCGCAGTCCGACTGACTGCTCCTCCATCTGACCCCTGGTTAGGATTGTATCGATCACCAATTAGTGAATATTGATCTTTCTCAGACCCCCCCGGTGGTAATAACATAAGAGAGACAATTAAGAGAAAAGTGTAAGATGGTGCTGGAAGCTAACTCATGTGCTGCTTTACTATAAATCATGTTTTATGGTTGTTAAAACAGACCAAAGATGGCCTTTTTATCAACAGGGCGCTTTTTTACATTTTACATTTAAAAACCTGAATAATTTTAAAAAACCTTCTGGGGAGAAAAGTCTCTAAGCCTAGTCAGATTGGTTTGTTGCCTGGTTTTAGAGCAGTGCTATTATTTATATACTTTTATAGTATTTATTAATATTTTGAATTAGCTTTTATTTTTATATTTCCATTTCCATTTAAATTTTTAGTTTTAGTGATTTTTTTAGCTGTGTTTGTCATTTTATTGTATTTTAATTTGTTTTTATTAATTTATTTCAGTTATTTGCTGGCAACAAGGCGACATTTCTAATAGTAAGTTTTTTATCTTTATATTTTATTTTATATCAGCTTTACTGCAAATATTGAAAACAATTTTAAATGCTTTTAGTTTGAGTTTTACTTAACAGCACTGTTTTAGAAGGGGTTTGGCCATTTTTTAGCTGAAAAGACCAACTTGCTGACCAGCAGTGTTGCCAAGTCCACGGTTTTCCCTCGGAATTCGGCTATTTTAACACTGTTGCCACGGGTTGTTTTTCATGGCGGCGGGTTGAAGCAACCCCAATTATGTGATTTTTAACTCAAACTGTTGCAGTCTGTCAGTCATATAATGGCAGTCAATGGTTACCAAATCTTTAAGAGTAAAAAAAACATACACAGACAAAACCAAATTAAACCCTGCGGCTCGTAGCAATATTTGGGGTCTTAAGACACATAGCGATCGGTCTGTGCAAGAAACTCACCAGTATTTATATCATTATTTACCTCTGATTCATCGGAACGTTCAGCTGTATGGAGCTGTTCACAACAGCCTGCGCGTGACGCGTCAACGTGCTCTGACAATGTAGTCGGTGAAAAGTCAAAACTCCCAAATGAGTTTGCATAAGGAAACGTAATCTTTTAGTTTTTAATCGGTTGCCAGACTCAGGAAAAGCTCAAGTAATGACCATTTTGAGAGGCCAATATGCACTATGTAAACAATGAGTGACATATACACGTGACAGATCGCTTCCGTGCGTACATCTACTATGGCAGATCACGTTGATGTGTCACGTGCCGGCTGACGATCAGCACAGTAGAACGTTGAGGTGGATCAGAGGTAAATAATGATATAAATACTGTTCAGTTTCTTGCACAGACCGATTGTTTTGTGTCTTAAGACCTTAATGCATCGTCACGAGCCGCAGGGTTTACTTTGGTTTTGTCTGTGTATGTTTTTTTACTCTTAAAGATTTGGTAACCATTGACTGCCATTATATGACTGACAGACTGCAACGGTTTGAGTTAAAAATCTTTGTTTGTGTTCTGCTTAAGAAATACCTACATCTTGGATGCCCTGGAGGTAAGCCGATAAACATCAAATTTTCATGTTTGGGTGAACTATTCCTTTAAGAGGTTGCCAGATTGTAGCTAGTGTATTCACTGTAGGTTGTTAGTTGCAAGGTCATTGCTAGGTGGTTGCTAGGGTCTTCTGGATGGTAGCTAGATGGATGATTGGTTGGTAGGGAGTTGCTGAGTGGTTTCTAAGATGGTTTCTAGAGTGTTCTGGGTGATTAATTGGTAACCAGGGTGCTGCTAGAGTAGTCTATGTGGGTGCTTGGTTGCTAGGTTCTTATGGGTGGTTGGTAGATGGGATTGTTTCTAGAATGTTCTGGGTATTTAATTGGTTGATGGGTGTTTGTAGAGTATTCTGTGTGGGTGCCTGATTGCTAAGGCATTGCAAGGTGGTTGCTAGGGTGTAGGTGGTTGCTAGGTAGCTGCTGGGATGTTAGGTGGTTGCTAACATTTTTTTTCAACAGTTGTATTATTCACTAAGAGAAATGCGTACATCAAATCATTAAACCCATGATTTATAGTGTACTAACATCTCCTTCAAACAACCCATAGGAGCTATAATGTTGCGATGGCAGTGAAAGAGCAACAATTACTGTAGTAGTTTTGTCAAAATGATGGTATTCACACCAAATATTTGTAAGGCAGGAGTCTTGCTCTTTTTTTTCCATATTGACTTGTCTGATCTGCTTTATCCCCTTTGGCTGTCACAGACATATTTTCCCCCATCTTATCTAATCCTTATCCTCTCTTGTTTCCCGCTATCTCCTGCTCTATCTGGCATCAGTCCTCCAACTAACCTACCTCTGCGCTTTCCTTCATGACCCGACTCCTTGCCCTCCTCTTACGTTCATTCCTTCATTCTGTCAGCAGCTCACGCTCCCTCGCCATCTGTCCTGTCTTGATCTCCCTCTCTGATTATCTCTCTCTTTCCCCTATCTGTTTCTCGCCGGACATCCACACATCACTGCCGCTTTAAAGTCGCTCCCGAGTAAGAGATTGGACGGGGCCGGCGAGGGAATGACAGCGCTGCTCTAATACTGTCATGTCTCAAGGCGCTCTCGCTCAGACTGCACCTGCCCCTCGCGCGAGCCTGGCCAACTGTCACTTAGTGGGGCATCTCTGCATGTTAAAGCTCTGAGATTTAAAAATCGTAGTCTTTTCAAATCATGGTCTCTCACCTTTAAATCAGAGGATCTGTCCACTTGAATCGTACTAAAAAAAACAAAACTGTTTAAACACCTTTGAATTTGATAAATAATGTAAGTTAAAATTACCCTAAAAATAGGGTAAAATATTTATTTTGTTCTTTTGATTATTTATCTTTGTTTTATTTACAAATTAAATATTATTTTTTAAAAATCTCACAAAATTATTGAACTGTTTTTATTACATAATACACTTGCATAATATAGTAATATATTTTATACTGCATATATAAATATATGATATTTATATGGTGCTGCAAGGAATACCATGGTATTATCACGCTACATGTCTTTCAAAGCGTATTTTACCATGTGTAAAAAACACAGCTAATTTAAGTTTTCATTTTGCAAGTAGTAATTGATTTTAATTTAATCACTGAATGAGAAGTTTAATAAATGCTACATGAAAAACAGACACAGTTGTATCATTATATGTAATGCAGCTGTAAATCATCATTTCAGTAATCTTTGTTTACGTTATGCAATAGTAATTTTGTATATGCAGCCTAATATTACAGAGCCCAGGTCCCAGTAGGACAGTTTTGGAGGATTTTGTTGAAAAAAAAAAAAACACTGTTAAGTGGCCCAAAATAGTATTTAGGCACTTAAGCCACACTACAAATGTATTCATATTCTTGCATTAGATTAGATAATACGATATCAAATAAAGAGGCATTGGCACACAAATGCTGCTAGAGCTTTTCTCAGAAGTAACGTAACTTTTCCAAACCATTTTTGCAATGACTTTTAGTCAACTGGTGTCAAGGTTATTCTATAAAGGTTTTTTATTTTATTTAAATTTGTGTGTTAATGTTTATTCATATTTATAATGTTCATTTAGCAGATGCTTTTATGTCTGGAAGCTAAAAAAAATTAGGTAATTGTCACTTTTATCTTATAAATTTCTGAGAAAAAAGAATTGCAAGATAACCTCAATATTACAAGATGTAAAAGTGTTTTAGTGCCATGTTAAAAAAATCGAACATTATTATAGAATAAAGCCAAAATTAAGAGAATAATGTTTAAATATTACGAAAATAAAGTCAAAATATTTTGAAAATAAAATATATTTAGACAAAGTCAACTTTTTTTAGATTAAAGTTAGAATATTTTGAGAGTATATTCTAGCCTTTTGCTCATGCAAATGACCTGGATTGGGAGAAGTGGACTTAAACTTGAAAAACTTGAGGAAAAACACATTTATAATTTGTATTTTGTGATATCAAAATCAACAAAGCATAAAATTATTGTGATTACTGGGTGGCTGGCGTGCTACAAATAATCAATGAAAGACGTGAAATAGTATTTATTTCCAATCATTTTATTCTCTAAACATTTAGACTTTATTGTCATAAATTCGACTTTATTCTCAAAACATTTCGACTTTATTCATAAAACGTTTCGACTTTATTCTCAAAACATTTCAACTTTATTCGTGTAATTTCAACTTTATTCTTGAAAATTTGACATTATTCTCAAAACATTTTGACTTTATTCTTGAAAAAGTTTCAGTGAAGGAGGTTTGTGTTCATTGACGTTAAATATTATTTCCAATCATTTACTGTGTTATACTGTGAATAAAACAGCTTGTGAATAGTCCCTTACTGTATATACCTCAGAAAAGACAACAATATAACTTATGGTAACAAGTTAAAGTCCACTTCAACTTTTCGAATATTTTATTGTTTTGTTTTTAATTAAATACATGTAAGGAATGAAAGATTAGACACCACAGACAATTTTGCAGAGTACGTGGTGGAATTTTCACAAAGAAAACAGTCTAATGTAATGAAACAAATGTCTCTTTGTAATCAAGAAGACGATTAATTCACATACAGCGATCTGTCCTGCCGCATTAAAGAGTGTGAAAAACACATTATTGCAAGGCATTGTTGTATTTCGCTATAAAACTGACAGATTTTGAAAGCTGTGACTTTGTTTTATATGAAAAGTACAAAAAGCACAAAGCTTATTGCTATTATTGGGTGGCTGGCGCACTACAAATAGCCCTAATTAATGCAACCGAAGACGTGGAATATTATTTCCAAGCATAGTGTCTCTGCGAGTATAACACTTGGATTGATTTCTGCTAATAATTCCACATATATTCAAATAAATTGGCATCTTCACTTAGTGCTCCCAGTCTACGATTTTATTATCGTAATTTTGACTTTATTTTCTAAACATATCGAATTTATTCTCATAATTTTGACTATATTCTTGAAACATTTAGACTTTATTCTCGAAATTTCAATGTTATTCTTGAAAATTTTTGACTTTATTCTCAAAATGTTTTGACTTTATTCTCGAAAGATTTTGACTTTATTCTCATAATTTTGACCTTATTCATGACATTTAAACTTTATTTTTGAAATTTTTAACTTTATTCACGTAATTTTAACTTTATTCTTGAAACATTTCGACTTTATTCTCAAACATTTCGACTTTATTCTCAAAATCTTTCAACTTTATTCTCTGAATTTCTGCTTTATTCTTGAATTATTTAACTTTATTCTCAAAATATTATGACTAATTTTAGATTTTTTTATTTTTTAATGTGGCACTAAAACCTGTCATACAAATATATCACAGTTTGATTGATTTGTTATCTCGTACGATGGCATCTAATGCATATATTTTAAGCATGTCTTCAGAGAAATATTTTTTTGGGCCATAGTAGTTTTTTTTTTTTTTTTTTTTTTTTCTGAGGGGTTGCTTCAAATGGCATGTTTGCCTTGAAGACCTCCTCCACCTGTTTCGATAAAATAGGTTTGTGTTCATTTTGCCTCCCACTGAGACGGCATCTGTTGAATTGTCTGGAGGCTCCTTACAGCACACATAGAAAAGAGGGCACAATTTTGTTGTTTAGGCACATATTGACCCCCTGCCCTCTCTGATCTGTCCGCTCCATCTCAGCCAGATTTAAAGCAATAGTGCAAAAATAAATATTCTGTGATTATTTAATAAAACCCTGTATGACAGTCTTTCTTCCATATTTACAACATGTAAAAGCGCTGAACATATATCAATACACTGAATGTATTAGATGTTTTATATTTAGTCCTTACTGACATGAATTTAATCTATGTCTATATCCCCCCTCTCTCTGTCTTTCTCTCTCAGTTCGTTGGCCATGTCTAAGGTTGCAGTAAAGAAGCTGCACTGGCGCTCTAAAGTGCAGGAGATCTTCGTACCGCTGGTGAGCAGCTCTGGAGAGTTGGGAATTGCCATTGGAGGCGGGGCTGATTATGGAGAGTTCCCATTCGTCACTGCAGCACCAGGGGGAGGGATCACAGTTGGCGATATCATCTTAGAAATTGGGGGAACTCCTGTTTTGGGCCTGACTTTAGGAGATGTGCGCGGGCTCCTAAACTCCTGCCCCCATCCAATCCGCATCAAGACAGTGTCTCCAGGTACGGTTGCAAGTATACATTCTCAATTGTCTGGATTAAAAGTGGATTTTTGTTCCCTAAATATTTTTTTTCCTACAATTGTGTTTCTTATCATCGTTAGTGGTCCTTGATAATTATTTAGCAAGTTAAACTTTATTTTAAGATGTCCTTGTTACAGAGTAATTTGGAGGTTTGTGTTCATTGACGTTAAATATTAATATAAAGTTTTTTTTGGACCCAGTCATAATCGTGTTAAATAATCGTGATTACAATATTGACCAAAATAATCGTGATTATGATTTTTGCCATAATCGAGCAGCATGTGTGAGTATTTCAAATTTTCAATTACTTTATTATAATAATGTAACTAATTACATTTGATTACATTGAGGTAGAGGAGTTATCGTGCACATCAAAAACAGGCAAAGCAACAAAATAATATATATATTTTTTAACATATCTTAGCTTTAACGAAAAATATTCAGACGTAACCCCCTTTGTAAACATTAACATTTTTATAAGTAACTGTAATTTAATTACACTTTTTTTTCTCAGTAATTGTAACAGATAACAGTTACATTTATTTTGTAACAGTAGTGTAAATTGATGTTTTTCAAGTAAAATATCTGAA
Organism: Garra rufa; assembly: GCF_049309525.1. Taxonomy (NCBI): domain Eukaryota; kingdom Metazoa; phylum Chordata; class Actinopteri; order Cypriniformes; family Cyprinidae; genus Garra; species Garra rufa. The sequence continues at coordinate 10,108,095 of NC_133375.1, forward strand.
TATTCCTGAAGTGTTGGTGTTGGAGTTAGTCCTCCTAACTATACCACTATATTGTGCTCTTAAAGGGATAGTTCACCCAAAAATGAAATTTCTATTATGAATTACTCACCCTCATGTCGTTCCAAACCCATAAGACCTTTGTTTAATCTTTGGAACACAAATAATGCTATTTGTGATGTCAACAGTATGACATACTCAGACAGCAAAAAATGTTTTCTGAAGCAGAACAAAATCCATTGTTGTCAAGTGTTCAGTCTGGTCCCTGGTTGCAGGATTGTGGTATTGATGTCACATGGGTCGTGTGTCACCTGTAGGGGGCGCTGATATTTATCACAAGGTGTCATAGCATGATGATTTTTTTGTCAACCAGTTTGTCACACCTGACCATGACTTCCTCTGTCCTCTATTAGATTGATGAGTAACCTGAGTCCTCTGCATCCCCCTTCTCTCTCTCTCTCTCTCTGCTGTTCTCACACCTCTAACACCTCTGACTACTAACTGCAGAGTATTAAATTGAGCTTTGTCAGTAAGGTTATAATTCACTGTTGTATGTTGCATTAGCTGATGAGAATATCTCTTAGACCTAGAAATACAGACTTACGCATCCTGTTCTGTTATTAATATCGTCCTTTGATCTGCCCGTGTATCCTATATAAACGCAGTGGCCACAGAGAAGAGGAGCTTTGTGCTAATTCTGGCACTTCTATTTTAAAAAAAAAGATCAATATGTACTGTCCCCGCTGAAATACATCCAAGTCTTTATAAAAGCAACTCTGCCTTTCAAACAGTGGAATTGATCATTGTGAATGCCTGAGGATTTGTTTCATTTAGACCTGTTTCATTTTCGATGTTTCATTTTGAATTTGCAATTCTGCAATTGACTGAATTTTGACCGGATGATAAATTATTCAACCAAATGTTATATTTGAAGAAGAAAATGTGAGTGATGCTTGCCTGTGCAAGATTTGCCACCATGATGTGTGATGTGTTCTGGAGTGCGTTTTGCAAAAGCAGCTATGGTTGCAAGTTCTGTCGCACTTATAGAGTTCAGTTTTGCGCCTGATCTTATTGAATATGCATTTGTAGGAGGTTCCCTTTCAAAAGTAACATTTATAGGAGGATATTAGGCAGTAAGGTTAACTAATGTTAGCGCATGTCAAATTACTGGTATTTGCATCATTGTTTAACACCCAAAAAAGAATGTCTTAAAACAGGCAGTAATTTGCACTGCTCTTGGTAGATTGCACTAGTCATTATGAAAATGATCTGGCTGCGTCTATGTTCTTGAATATGCGCATTGACAGTTATCACACACAGAAATTTACCCTCCCATTGGCGCTTTTATAGAATTGTGCTCTAATGCTAATTTGCCTTGTTTAGTAAATCCTGCCTATAGTTAGCTAACAATGCTTTTGGGAAATGCACCCCTGGTTGATTGCCAGATCATTGCTATATGGCTGCTGAGCTGTTCTGAGTTGTATTTAATGTGTTTTTACAGTATTTTTGGTGGTTGCTATAAGCTTTCTAGAGAGTTTTTGACACATTCCTGTGTGGTTGCTACAGTATTCTTGATGGTTGTTTAATGTGTTGGTTTCTAAGAAATGGCTTGTTTTCCCTTACAAAAAAGAAGTTTATTCAAGTGTGCTATTAGTATATGTAACACAGGACTCAGGGAAGCGGGGTAAGATCCAAGTGTGAGCTTTTTTACAGATCGTAGTCAAGACAGGCAGGGTCGAACACCAGCAAACCGTAATATCCAAGGCAAGACAATAGCGTAATCCAATAATACATGCGGGGGTCAAAATCCAAATGGGCAGTCCAAAGTGACAAATAAAACAAAACAATGAAACAAGCAAGAACTATGACTATAACTATGACTGTGACTAGAACTATGAAACAAAACAAACAGACATGGCAATGGTAGCGTCCGCAACAGCAAAACAATACTTCGCACTGCCTGTTTGGTTAGGCCCTGCTTAAATGGCCACCAAACAGGAAGTACCAATGAGGCAGCTGAGGGAGCAGCAACAGTCTGTGTGAGTAAGGGCTCCCTCTGCTGGCCTGGCGTTACAGTATACTTATTTTAAACTAAAACTTGGAAAGTATACTTTCAGTTGATTTTTTCGTACTTCTCAGAAATGTGCTTTATATACTTCTCAGAAATATACTTAAAATGACATTTAAGTATACTTGATTTACACTTAGAAAAAGTCTAAATATATTTGAGCTATACTTGTGCTCTGAGAATCCGTGTTTTCATTGTTATACACAAGGGCCGCTGTTACACAAGTGAAGAAGAAACTGAAACAACAGATGCTTCCACCTGTAATCTAACACAATCGTCAGAAATAAAACAGCATCAAAAGATAGATATGTAAAACTGTGTAACGTTATGGAATAAAATGTCGACCCATGAAGAGGTAATAATGTGGTTTCTGTGTGGTTGCTTGGGCAGTTCTAGTGCATTCTGGATGGTGAGGGCGTATGTTTGCATTTGCAACAGTTTGATTTGTACATTCAGTTGAACAACATTTATTTAAAGTTCAAGACTTAGGATGCTGTTCCAAATCCTGCTGCACCACAGAGTGCCACTTACATAGTTTACCATAAAATCACATTATATTTGTCCTAATTTATTATTAATGTTCATAATGACTTTATCTTAGGCTGCAATATTGTGTATCTTTCTGCACAACGTCTTTCTGTCGTACGCTTTATCGAGAGCTAATAATAGCAATAGATTGAGCTTTCTCGTTCTGTTTGCTGTTTTGTCAAACACTGTCATACCTGTGAGTTGTTCTAAACAAAGCGGTCTGGTATGCGACTATGTTCTGCCCATTAAATGCGCATCCTTGAAAGCACACAGTTTTCTAACGTAGCCTATACTTTTTAGGTAATATCAATGGTATGACGTTTCAGATGCATCCAAAATTACAAAAAAACATATACATATATTTAATTGACAGTTTGGCAGTCAATAGATATTGGTAGGGAAACATCCCTGGTGCCCCCCTAATTCTACGTCCATGCTGGACGGTTGTCAGATGTTTTATATGCAGTTGTTAAGGTGTTCAGTGAACAGTTGAGTGGCGTTTAAAGGGATAGTTCACCAAAAAATTTAATTCGGTCATTCATCTTTGGAACACAAATTAAGATATTTTTGATGAAATCTGAAAGCTTTCTGATCCTACATTATTACTACTTTATTCAACAATTTCTTCTCTCTGTTGTCAGTGTCTGGCACCATTCACGGGAGTATCATGATGTATGCATGAGGTGCTGCTGACGCAGGAGCCGCCATATCTCGGATTTCATCAAAAATATCTCAGTTTCGTGGTGACCCGAGTTCGAATCCCATCTTGAAGTCCTTTGTTGCTCCCACTCCCCTCTATCTCCACCCAATGCTTTCCTGTCTGCGCTGTCCTGTCTGAATAAAAGCATAAAAAAGCCCATAAATAAACCTTAAAAAATAAAAAAAAATTAATAATAATTTGTAATTTGTGTTCCGAAGAGGAACAAAGGTCTCACGGGTTTGGAATGACATGAGAGTAAAAATTGACACCGTTTTTATTTTTGGGTGAACTTACCCAAATGTAATGTTGCTAAGCAGTTGGGGGTTGCTAGTTTGTTGTGGGTTGTTGCCAGATCATTGCATCATTGCATTGTTGTTGCTAAGGTGTTTTGAATAGTGTTTAATGCATTGCTATATGGTTGCTATCATATACTTGGTGGTTGCTAGAGCATTGATATGCAGTTAATAAAGCAGTTATTGGTGTTTAATGTATTGCTATGTGGTTGCTTAGACATTTTTGGCGGTTGCTATAATGTTTCTTGAGTATTCAAGGAAGTTGCCAGGTCATTGCTAGATAGTTGCTCTGAGTGGTGTTTAAAGGGATAGTTCACTGAAAAATTCTGTCATTAATTACTCACCCTCTCGTCGTTCATCTGTAAGACCTTTGTTCATCTACGGACAACAAATTAAGTTGTTTTTGATGAAATCTGAGAGCTTTCTGACCCTGCATAGACAGCAGCACAACTGCCACATTCAAGGGCCATAAAGGTAGTAAGAACATTGTTAAAATAGTCCATGTAACATCAGTGGTTTAACCGTAATGTTATGAAGCTATTAGAATACTTTTTTGCGCAAAGGAAAAGTGTTCTTGCTTACTGTCCCAAGTAGGGCTGGGCGATATGGCTGAAAACTGTACCACGATATCAGTGTTTCATATCAGTCGATATCAATAATTATTGATATTTTTATGACCCATTTAAAATAAGGACCAGGAGAAAAATATATTACATTCAAACATTTTTATTTTAAACTTAACCTTCCTTTGATCATAATCCCCTCAGTTATTAAGACAGAAATTTCAACAACCATGGAAAACTCAAATAATTAAAATGTAAACATAAGTCTAAAGTCACATTATATACTTAATTATCTCTTAATGCTCAATTCAAACCCCATTCATTGTCGATGAAGTGAATGGTCAAGCTAATGTATGGCTCAGAAGTACGGCTTGACCACAGGTCAGAGGTTGTTGCAAAGTAATTGACAATATTTCTTGCTGCACAGATTGCTGGTTGCCGGTAGCCAACGTTACTTCTTTCCCGGTACTTTAGCCTACTTTGTGTAATAACGAAAACATTTATTTCAGTGAAAAAAATAAGTCAAAAACTTTCAACATTTTGAACAATAGGGCCCTACAATCTTTTGCTTTTTTTCAGAAATTCTTGTGTTTTAATTTTTCTGATAATCGAAAGCATAAACACTGATTTATTTTTAATCAAATGAAAAATAAACCTTTAAAAATACAAATAAAAAGAGCTTTACTGTTAAAATTAATACATCGAAGACAAATTATATTTAGTTAAAAAAGGTTTAATAGTAATTTTTTCTACAATTAAGTGGTGACTCTTTTTTTATCATATATATTGTTTTATGTAAATTATTTAAATGTGAATATATAAACACCTACATTATACTGTACAAAGTAATACAAGACTAATATTGTTTAGTTACATGTTAAACCGTACTTTTATTTTGACAGGTTGCCGTGAAGTTTCAGTGTGTCTACAGTATGATATGATGCTAGTTTCACTAATGAAACGGTAAAATTGACAAAAAGTGACACTCACAGCAGCTTTGGAGATGTATTTATTGGAGTTTGTCTGTTCATGTGAGATGCAAAGGCCAAAAATTAGCGGGAGCGTCACGTGTGCAGTATGCGTGTAGCGTTAGTGAAAATAAAACGCGTCTCCTCCATTCATACATACACAGGCGAACGGAACACGCAGGATTCATATTGAAACGGTCTTTTTGCATTTCCACAGTAGAGACAGAAATGACATGCCGTCGTGTAAATAAAAAATAATAACATAAGGCTATTTAGTTTGTTTAAAACAACAACAAGGACCTGTTCTGTAGGAAAGATAACCTTAACTTCTATTGTGATCTGGCCCTATATAGAAAAAAAATAACTGGACGTTTAAGGGGGGCTGGGCGGGCCGACGAATACAAAATATCGAACGTTTTATCGAACACATTTTTTATTGATATCGATCACGTGTCTATCGTGATACATATCGTTATCGTTTTATCGCCCAGCCCTAGTCCCAAGTCAAAAGAGCTCAATTCTTTATTGATTCTGGTAAAAGAGACAACATAATTCCCTCCTTTAATGTTAATCCATCTGATTTTTTTGGTTGTTGTATCTTCCAGCAGTCAGAAATCTTCTTAACATTTAGAAAAGTAACAAGCTCAATGATTTGAGGTACCTTTCTTGTCCATAGCGCAAATGATGCAGAACTTTAAGTTTTGATGATTGATTCCGTACTTTGTGCAGATCCCTGACCAATTCAGTCCACACTAATTTGGCTGAATTAAGCAGACAGAGTTTCAGGAGAACGGCAGACCAGCAATAGCATTCTCCTGAAATATCAAAGCGGTCATTTCATACCTATATGCTGTGTGCGTGTGTGCGCTCATGTGGTTTCAGGGCTTATGTTCCTTTATGAGAACTGTGAACTGTGTTTTATTACTAGGAGAGGTGGGGTGGGGGGTGGGTCTGTCATTTTGATGGGTTCGAGAGGCACTCTGTTCATCTATAACAGCCAAGTGGCCTGTCATCAGAGACCATAAACCATAGCAGATGAAATAAAGAGATCAGCCATGTTGAGTGGAGCACTGGGCAGCCATGCCAAGACTGTGCGTGTGACATTTTTCACTTTAATCCAAGGCTGTATGTGTGTTTGTGGGAGAACGTCTCTGTATGGCACACACTTTTCATTATAACCCGAATGTGTTTCTACATAGTGCAATACGGCATTATACTGACCATAAACATGTGAATTGTAGTCTTCGGTAGCATTTCTGTGCAGTTCTGGCCAGAAGGTAGAACAACCCTGGCTTCATTTGATTGATTAGAAACACCTCTAATATCTACAAAGGTTAATCAATACTGCCTCCAGGGACTGGGCAGAATTTATCTGTGTGTGTGTGTGTGTGTGTGTGTGTGTGTGTGTGTGTGTTTATTTTCCGCAAGCTCTTCAGTTTTTTTGAATTGCAGATTTTGAGTTGGGTAAGCACATTGTCTCATTTGTAAATGTTAATGTATATCGGATACTCTTACTGTATGTGTTAAATCAGAATGTCCCTTTTTGTGCACATGTCCATCTTTCCCTTTTAATTCTTCATCTGTCCTTTTTCCAGGCTCAACTCTATGCAAGGATCTAAGGTTATACCTGAGCAAATGTTTCACACCGGGTTCGATGGACAGTCAGCTCCAGCAGGTGATCCGAGAAAACCTCTACTTGAGAGCCGTGCCCTGTGAGTACCCCCAAAAAATATTTTTTCAGAAGTTTTTAAAACTTAAAACTAAAGAGGTCTAATTTAGGTTTAGTTTGAATTAGAAGGATGTAGTTTAACTAGCATTAGAGGCAGAATAGAAAAGTGACTGTTTTCCAAACAGGTTTCCCAAACACTTTTTTATCATTGGTCAGACAAACAAAATGCCCCGCCCCAAACTCACATTATTGGATGAGCTGTTGCTGTGTCTGAATGCTTAAACAAACAAAGCAATATTTTAATAGTGCCTGAAGGTATCAACTTTCTCAGATGTTTCTTTTAAAAGTCCTTCAGACAAATAAAAATGAAACTAAATGAGACGGTTTATTTCCACGGTTCATGTATATTTTATCAGTAGTAAAAAACTTTATATACAGTGAGAATTTAAGATTTAAAGGTAACCACAGATATTAAGACTTGTATGGCTTAATATAAAGAAAATGGTATCTCTTACTGAAATATGTAGCAGAAACCCATGAAATGCTTACATTATTTAAAAAAACTGACATGATATTTTGGACAATGGGTGGGGGGCGCACTTTTTTGATGACATGAAATGGCTGTATTCAGTGAGCTACTGGCACTACCTGTTGCTATTTTTACTGCAACACAACTATGAAAGTAAAATACTGATATAACGCCACATTGTGTGGCTTTTGATTGTTGTTTGAAGTCGAAGGTCAACTAGAGAAGGGATATAAGTTTTAACTGCTTTTCCTAGCCATAAGAAGAGGAGAAAAGAATGGAAAGATGCCTGTGTGGACGAATAAAACTTCCTAAAGAACTACGTCTTTGTTCTCTCCACTTTAGCCCTGATGCCTTTGAGGCTTTTAGTGTACCACAGCTACTGAAAGAGACTACAAATGGCAGAGACAAGAAACGCTAGATGCCATCCTGGTAGGATATAGAAATGCTGAAGCTTGACATGATGCGACAGCCACTGAAAGATTTTCTCAGCGCGGATTTCACTCGATATCCGGGGGCGTTTAGACTTCTTGTGAAAAAAAATCAATGGTATGGCATTTGGTTTAAGCCTACGCTTATATTCATCCCAACCTGTAAGCTCTTTCAGTAGCTGTAAACTTTTACTTTACGCCCCCATAGACCAAAATATGTATAAAACGATGTGGATTTTTTAAATAAAACACATTTTTAATGGGTTTTCTGCTACATATTTCAGTAATAAACATAATTTACGTTACATTAAGCCATACAAGTCTTAATACCCAAGGTCCCATTTAAGGTAAGATTAATAGGGATACTTTTTCTTTTTCTTAAGAGACAAATCTGAGATGTGGAAAACCAAAGCTAAAGTCTCCATTTGTATCATTTAATCTCATCTGCATTGATTCATTTGTAATTTTTCTTTTCTACGGTTAAACACACATACACACACAAGTTCAAACTACCCAGGAAACTCCTGGAAAATGAGCTTGTTATTTCATGCAACAGCTCATGACATTTTGCACGCAGACTGATCAAGCTCAAGGTACTGCAGTTTTTCTGATGAAGTGTTAATTGGGGTGTGATCCATTTAATAGAAAGCAGGTGTTGACAGCTCCAACTGGTTTACTTTAACAGGAAATAAAGGATGTTATAGAGAACAAAAGAGATAGGGAAGCTGTTATTTTTCTAGTGGAACCGCAAGAAATGTTTAAAGAAACCATTTTTATACTTTATACTATTCTTTAATATGAGCAATGAAGTTTTGAATGCATATCTTTGACACTCTGTGAAAGAAAACCATGTGAAAGAAATAACATTTTCATGCTTTTCCCTTTGCTTTTCACGCTTTTTTTTTATCAGTCGTCTCTCTTTCACACCCTCTGTTCCGTTTAACTCCCTGTTGCTTAGTTTTTCTCTGCCCTTTATCCTGAGCTTTAAAATCCTAATTATATTTTGAGTAATTTCTTTCCCATTTAATCTTTGTGCAGCGATAAGACACAGATTTGGATTAACCTCCACCAAACACATAAGCTTTTGTTAAGTAGATGAAGTTCTGTTAGTTTTTATAGTGGAATTATTACCAAATACATACACTACCAGTCAAAAGATTTTTAATGTGTTTTAAACAAGCCTCTTCAGCTTATCAAACCTGCATTTATTTGATCTGTACAGCATAAACAGTAACCTTTTAAAATATTTGTATTATTTAAAATAACTGTTTTCTATTAGAATGTCTTAAAATGTAATTTATTATTATGATTTCAAAGATGAATCTTTAGCATCATTGATCACAAATTTCAGTTACATTTCAAAATATATTTAAAGGCAGTTAAATAGTTTAAATATTTCACAATATCACTGCTTTTGCTATATTTTGTACTTGGTAGCGGAAGAGACTTATTGTTCAAAAACTTTTGACTGGTTGTGTCATTGGTGTATAAATCCTGCCTTTCAGGTAAAAGAGCCAGTTACCCTTTTTTATTGAGTTTGTTTACTTTAAAATTCGCTGGAGAACCCTAAAAAATACAGATTTGTAGAGTAATTTAATTCTAAAGAAGCTGTCAGTCTTGTCAGATTTTATTGCTGGAAATATATCATTTAAGCAAAATCTTGACAAACAGTTTTGGAAATGTTAGTCTTCTTACATTTATTTTGATAGGAGCTGTACTTGTCTATTACTCACATAGTAAATAGTTGTCTGGGGTGTTACCAAGATGGCCGCCGAGTCTACTGAACAGCCTTAAGGGGACTGTGAATACATTGTGAAACTTTCGTGGCCACTTCAGGAACTTCCTGGTGAGATTGGCGCTCTGTTTTTCTCTTTCATTGTTCCTCAGACATTGTTTGAGAAGTTTTCAGTCAGTTCTCATAGTTCACCCAGAGGACATGATGGCGTCTGGCTCTGCACATGTGTTTGAGCATTTGTGGGAGTGTGTTTGAAATGTTGCGTAGACTTGAGTGGGGTAATCTCTGATTTATGGTGAAGTAGGTCATGCCGAGCGTGACGCTGCCCGCCGTGTGCCATTCTGCTTGCTGAGAGAGACACACACATACACAAACACAAACCACAGGCATGCCTTTGAGCTTGTCTTTGGCTCTTCCAAAACACACATAAGCTTCATTTGTGATAGGGCAACACACTTCAAGATGCTCACATATGGACACCCTCAAACATTCATTATTCAGATACTTACACAGAACAGTGAACACACAAAAATCACTGTTCTGGATAGTTTTCCTCTTCATCTCAGTCTGCTGAAGGAAGAAGGACCCCTACAGCTAGGTACTTTTAATTCCCAATTTTCTCCTCACCTAAACATGCTACAGTTAGGCCTGGAGAACAAAAGTGGTTTGTACAAACAGGAATGTTTGCAGATGTTTCAGCTGCTGATGTGTGATAATAGTTTTAGCCACTGTGCACTTTAATTTTCAGTTATCCATTGTGTTTGAACTTGCAGATAATACTCTATGTTGCAATATCATGCAACATTTGGGCAAAATAATAACTGGAGATGTTACATTTAGCTCTTTTTGATTGCGTATTGAAGATACTATATCTGTTTATCACATTAAGGCTGATTTCACAGTGTAATTTGCAAGACTGACAGATTGCATTTGAAAAAGCTAAATCTATTATGATAGTGAACAGAGTTCAGATTATGAATAATCATCACAAGGCAGTCAAAGATTTAAAGGACACAGATTTGCTCTGAGGAAACTGACCATGATGTCTGTTATCACATGCAGAGAACTTATCAAAGTCCCATAAACAAGACCGCCCAGTGAGCAACCCTCTTGCTAATGCTTCCTATTTCAGCTGATTTCTAGGGGTTCAAGTGCGTAGCTTAGAATGGCCAAGGATGAGCAATCTCCATATAAAACTGATCAGGCAGACCAAATCGTAAGTTGTAGAGACCTAAAATTTGGAGGGATTGTAGTACTCACACCATCTACAACATCACCAAGGCTCGCCCCAACAGGCCTAACGGGGACGCTACAACAATCAAAAGTACGAACGCACACTTTGGATTCATTTGGCACCCTGGCAAAATTTTGGGGTGTTTTTTTGTAAAACCTACTTTTGCGAACTAGTCCAAGTTTTTTACCGATCGGAACCAAACCAGTGCTGCAAGATTCTCTGGAGAGAAGAATTAAACGATTCTACGTGATTTTCACACATAAGCACAATATTCATATCATGCGATAGACCTCGTTCCGAACAACTTTGCCTTTAGAACCACTGCTGTCAATCAAACCGTTAGTTAAATGATTGAGAAGATGTGTAAAACCTGATTTTGCAAACCACTACTAAGTTTTTCGCTCAATCTGGGGGAAAAAACACCACAGTACAAGTCTCTGGACTCTCTAGGTCAATAATTATCAAAAAGATTGATATTTACCTTTTGGGAAGCTATAACGGGTCGTTTAGAAAAGTGGCCTGTCCAAATAACCAATAGCCTATAAAGCCTAAACGAAAACTCAAAACTTCACAAAACCTAGTGAGCACATGCGACAGGCGATTCTAAACAAGCATGAAACGTTTTAGGGAGATAGGACCACAGCTGCCGCTATAACAGTCATAAATGTTAAAAAACATATTTCTATGGTAAATTATACGTATTTGCCAAAAATGCTTTTTAAAATCGTTGATTTAGGTATAGTTACAGGCTTTCTAAATATTATGTGGTGTCTTTTTTATATGTGCTTATGCCTTAAAGCGCTTGAACCCCAGTAATCACTGCTTGCAGCTATATTTAGGGCCCGAGCACCGATGGTGTGAGGACCCTATTGGATCTGCTTCGTTTATTATTAGGGCCCGAGCACCGATGGTGTGAGGACCCTATTGAATCTGCTCCGTTTATTATTATTATTATTAGGGCCCGAGCACCGATGGTGTGAGGACCCTATTGGATCTGCTTCGTTTATTATTAGGGCCCGAGCACCGATGGTGTGAGGACCCTATTGGATCTGCTTCGTTTATTATTATTATTATTATTCTTCTTCTCCGGAATGAATCGCATTTTTGAGGGCCTAAACATACCCGAAAACTCATGAAACTTTGCACACACATCAAACCTGGCGAAAATGGATGTCTGATATGGGTTTCAGAGATGGGTGTGGCAAAACGGCTCGATAGCGCCACCTTTACACGTTCCGCGGTGTGCGCTTTCAGCTATGATTCACGTACATGCATGAAAATCGGTACACACATGTAGCTCACCAATACCTACAAAAAAGCCTCCTGGGACAAAATCCGAAACCCAACAGGAAGTCGGTTATTATTAATTTTCTTAGCAAAATTTGTGTCATTTTTGCCATTTTCAGGCGTGGTACTTGAACGAACTCCTCCTAGAGATTTACTCCGATCAACAGCAAATTTGGTGAGTCTAATCTAAAGCCCTTTGTGACGTTAAATTGTGAAGATCTAGAGTTTTCATCGAAGGGCGTGTCCGTGGCGGCCTCGCAAATTTCGATGTTTCGCCATGAAAAAGGAAGTTGCTATAACTTAGGCATAAAATGTCCGATCTGTCCCAAACTTCACATGTGTGATAACACTCCTGACCTGATGACATCTACATATCCATATTCAGTTATAGTCATAGCGCCACCTGCTGGCAACAGGAAGTGTCATGCTGTACTCTACAACCAACTCCTCCTAGAGATTTATACAGATCAACACCAAAATCGGTCAGTCTAATATAAAGGCCTTAGTGATGTTAAATTGTGAAGATCTTGAGTTTTCGGTAAAGAGCGTGTCCGTGGCGGCCTGACAAATTTCGAGGTCTCGCCATGGATATAAAACTTGTTATAACTCAGCCATAAAATGTCCGATTTGCCTCAAACTTCACATATTCGATAAGAGTCCTGGCCTGAACACATCTGAAGGCCAATATTCTATTATAATCACAGCGCCACCTGTTGGCAACAGGAAATGACTTGTATCAAACTCCTCCTAGAGATTTAATGATATCAACATTATATTTGGTCAGTCTGATCTAGAGGCCTTAGAGATGTTAAATTGCGAAGATCTTGAGTTTTCGTTAAAGGGCGTGTCCGTGGCGGCGTGACAAAGTTTGATGTTTCGCCATGGACATAGAAGTTGTTATAACTCAGCCATAAAATGTCCGATCTGCCTCAAACTTCACAGGTTTGGTAAGAGTCCTGGCCTGAAGACACCTAAAGGCCAATATTCAGATATTATCATAGCGCCACCTGTTGGCAGCAGGATATATCATATCTTTCACTAACTCAAACATACCAAGGTCAATCTGCACCAAACTTCATATGTTTGATGAAAGTGGTGGCCTGAACACATCTACATGCCAATAATCAGTTATAGGCATAGCGCCACCAGTTGGCAGCAGGAAATTTGGCACATTTAAGTGACTTTGACATATTTCTCCTATTTTTACTGTATTAAAAGCATACTACCCACCATTTGCTGTGTTCCTAAAGCCACCGGTCGGCGGTGAGCCCGTGTGCGAGGGCCCGTTCATCGCTGCTTGCAGCTTTAATTAGGGCCCGAGCACCGATGGTGTGAGGACCCTATTGGATCTGCTTCGTTTATTATTAGGGCCCGAGCACCGATGGTGTGAGGACCCTATTGGATCTGCTTCGTTTATTATTATTATTATTATTATTATTATTATTATTATTATTATTATTCTTCTCCAAAATGAATCGCATTTTTGAGGGCTTAGACATACCCGAAAACTCATGAAACTTTGCACACACATCAGACCTGGCGAAAATTTACGTCTGATATGGGTTGCAGAAGTGGGTGTGGCAAAATGGCTCGATAGCGCCACCTTTACACGTTCCGCGGTGTGCGCTTTCAGTTGTGATTCACGTACATGCACGAAAATCGGTACACACATGTAGCTCACCAATACCTACAAAAAAGCCTCTTGGAGCAAAATTTGACACCCAACAGGAAGTCGGTTATTTTTAATTTTCTTAGCAAAATTTGTGTAATTTTTGCCATTTTCAGGCGTCATACTTGAACGAACTCCTCCTAGAGATTTATTCGGATCAACGGCAAATTTGGTGAGTCTAATCTAAAGCCCTTTGTGACGTTAAATTGCGAAGATCTAGAGTTTTCATCGGAGGGCGTGTCCGTGGCGGCCTGGCAAATTTCGATGCTTCGCCATGAAAAAGGAAGTTGCTATAACTCAGGCATAAAATGCCCGATCTGCCCCAAACTTCACATGTGTGATAACACTCCTGACCTGATGACATCTATATGTCCATATTCAGTTATACTCATAGCGCCACCTGCTGGCAACAGGAAGTGTCATGCTGTACTCTGCAACAAACTCCTCCAAAAGATTTAATCAGATCAACACCAAAATCGGTCAGTCTAATAAAAAGGCTTTAGCGATGTTAAATTGCGAAGATCTTGAGTTTTCGTTGAAGGGTGTGTCCGTGGCGGCCTGGCAAATTTCGTGGTCTCGCCATGGATATAAAACTTGTTATAACTCAGCCATAAAATGTCCGATTTGCCTCAAACTTTACATGTTCGATAAGAGTCCTGGCCTGAACCAATCTGAAGGCCTATATTCTATTATAATCACAGCGCCACCTGTTGGCAATAGGAAATGACTTGTACCAAACTCCTCCTAGAGATTTAATGATATCAACATTATATTTGGTCAGTCTGATCTCGAGGCCTTAGAGATGTTAAATTGTGAAGATCTTGAGTTTTCGTTAAAGGGCGTGTCCATGGCGGCCTGACAAAGTTTGATGTTTCGCCATGGACATAAAAGTTGTTATAACTCAGCCATAAAATGTCCGATCTGCCTCAAACTTCACATGTTTGGTAAAAGTCCTGGCCTGAAGACATCTAAAGGCCAATATACAGATATTATTATAGCGCCACCTATTGGCAGCAGGATATATCATATCTTGCACTAACTCACACATACCAAGGTCAATCTGCACCAAACTTCATATGTTTGATCAAAGTGCTGGCCTGAACACATCTACATGTCAATAATCAGTTATAGGCATAGCGCCACCAGCTGGCAGCAGGAAGTTTGGCACATTTAAGTGACTTTGATGTATTTTTCCTACATTTACTGTATTAAAAGCATACTGCCCACCGTTTGCTGTGTTCCTAAAGCCACCGGTCGGCGGTGAGCCCGTGTGCGAGGGCCCGTTCATCGCTGCTTGCAGCTTTAATTATTATTATTATTCTTCTTCTCCGGAATGAATCGCATTTTTGAGGGCCTAAACATACCCGAAAACTCATGAAACTTTGCACACACATCAAACCTGGCGAAAATGGATGTCTGATATGGGTTTCAGAGATGGGTGTGGCAAAACGGCTCGATAGCGCCACCTTTACACGTTCCGCGGTGTGCGCTTTCAGCTATGATTCACGTACATGCATGAAAATCGGTACACACATGTAGCTCACCAATACCTACAAAAAAGCCTCCTGGGACAAAATCCGAAACCCAACAGGAAGTCGGTTATTATTAATTTTCTTAGCAAAATTTGTGTCATTTTTGCCATTTTCAGGCGTGGTACTTGAACAAACTCCTCCTAGAGATTTACTCCGATCAACAGCAAATTTGGTGAGTCTAATCTAAAGCCCTTTGTGACGTTAAATTGTGAAGATCTAGAGTTTTCATCGAAGGGCGTGTCCGTGGCGGCCTCGCAAATTTCGATGTTTCGCCATGAAAAAGGAAGTTGCTATAACTTAGGCATAAAATGTCCGATCTGTCCCAAACTTCACATGTGTGATAACACTCCTGACCTGATGACATCTACATATCCATATTCAGTTATAGTCATAGCGCCACCTGCTGGCAACAGGAAGTGTCATGCTGTACTCTGCAACCAACTCCTCCTAGAGATTTATACAGATCAACACCAAAATCGGTCAGTCTAATATAAAGGCCTTAGTGATGTTAAATTGTGAAGATCTTGAGTTTTTGGTAAAGGGCGTGTCCGTGGCGGCCTGACAAATTTCGAGGTCTCGCCATGGATATAAAACTTGTTATAACTCAGCCATAAAATGTCCGATTTGCCTCAAACTTCACATGTTCGATAAGAGTCCTGGCCTGAACAAATCTGAAGGCCAATATTCTATTATAATCACAGCGCCACCTGTTGGCAACAGGAAATGACTTGTAGCAAACTCCTCCTAGAGATTTAATGATATCAACTTTATATTTGCTCAGTCTGATCTAGAGGCCTTAGAGATGTTAAATTGCGAAGATCTTGAGTTTTCGTTAAAGGGCGTGTCTGTGGCGGCGTGACAAAGTTTGATGTTTCGCCATGTACATAAAAGTTGTTATAACTCAGCCATAAAATGTCCGATCTGCCTCAAACTTCACAGGTTTGGTAAGAGTCCTGGCCTGAAGATACCTAAAGGCCAATATTCAGATATTATCATAGCGCCACCTGTTGGCAGCAGGATATATCATATCTTTCACTAACTCAAACATACCAAGGTCAATCTGCACCAAACTTCATATGTTTGATGAAAGTGCCAACCTGAACACATCTACATGCCAATAATCAGTTATAGGCATAGCGCCACCAGCTGGCAGCAGGAAATTTGGCACATTTAAGTGACTTTGACATAATTTTTCCTATTTTTACTGGATTAAAAGCATACTGCCCACCATTAGCTGTGTTCAAAAAGCCACCTGTCGGCGGTGAGCCCGTGTGCGAGGGCCCGTTCATCGCTGCTTGCAGCTTTAATTATTATTATTCTTCTTCTTCTCCAAAGTGAATCGCATTTTAGAGGACCTAAACATTCCCGAAAACTCACAAAACTTTGCACACACATCAAACCTGGCGAAAATTTACATCTGATTTGGGTTTTAGAATTGGGTGTGGCAAAATGGCTCGACAGCGCCACCTTTAGACGTTCAGCGGTGTGCGCTTTCAGCTGTGATTCACGTACATGCACCGAAATCGGTACACACATGTAACTCACCAATACCTACAAAAAAGCCTCTTGGAACAAAATCCGGAACCCAACAGGAAGTCAGTTAATATTAATATTCTCAGCAAAATGTGTGTCATTTTTGCCTTTTTCAGGTGTCGTACTTGAACGAACTCCTCCTACAGATTTATTCGGATCAACGCCAAATTTGCAGAGTCTAGTCTAAAGCCCTTTGCGACGTTAAATTGTGAAGATCTAGAGTTTTCATCAGAGGGCGTGTCCGTGGCGGCCTCGCAAATTTCGATGTTTCGCCATGAAAAAGGAAGTTGCTATAACTCAGGCATAAAATGCCCGATCTGCCCCAAACTTCACATGTGTGATAACACTCCTGGCCTGAAGACATCTACATGCCCATATTCAGTTATAGTCATAGCGCCACCTGCAGGCACCAGGAAGTGTCATGCTGTACTCTGCAACAAATTCCTCCTGGAGATTTAATCAGATCAACACCAAAATCGGTCAGTCTAATAAAAAGGCTTTAGCGATGTTAAATTGCGAAGATCTTGAGTTTTCGTTGAACGGCGTGTCCGTGGCGGCCTGGCAAATTTCGTGGTCTCGCCATGGATATAAATCTTGTTATAACTCAGCCATAAAATGTCCGATTTGCCTCAAACTTCACATGTTCGATAAGAGTCCTGGCCTGAACCAATCTGAAGGCCTATATTCTATTATAATCACAGCGCCACCTGTTGGCAACAGGAAATGACTTGTACCAAACTCCTCCTAGAGATTTAATGATATCAACATTATATTTGGTCAGTCTGATCTCGAGGCCTTAGAGATGTTAAATTGTGAAGATCTTGAGTTTTCGTTAAAGGGCGTGTCCATGGCGGCCTGACAAAGTTTGATGTTTCGCCATGGACATAAAAGTTGTTATAACTCAGCCATAAAATGTCCGATCTGCCTCAAACTTCACATGTTTGGTAAGAGTCCTGGCCTGAAGACATTTAAAGGCCAATATACAGATATTATTATAGTGCCACCTATTGGCAGCAGGATATATCATATCTTGCACTAACTCACACATACCAAGGTCAATCTGCACCAAACTTCATATGTTTGATGAAAGTGCTGGCCTGAACACATCTACATGCCAATAATCAGTTATTGGCATAGCGCCACCAGCTGGCAGCAGGAAGTTTGGCACATTTAAGTGACTTTGATCTATTTTTCCTACATTTACTGTATTAAAAGCATACTGCCCACCGTTTGCTGTGTTCCTAAAGCCACCGGTCGGCGGTGAGCCCGTGTGCGAGGGCCCGTTCATCGCTGCTTGCAGCTTTAATTAGGGCCCGAGCACCGATGGTGTGAGGACCCTATTGGATCTGCTCCGTTTCTTATTAGGGCCCGAGCCCAAAAGGGCGAAGGCCCTATTGTTCTTCTAAGGATTCTTATTTGTTTTTTTTTTTTTTTTTTTTTTTGTTTTTTTTCAACCGTTGGGGCACTTTTGGGGGCCTTAACATACTCAAAAACTCTTGAAAATTTGCACACACGTTGGAATCTGCCGTCGTCCGGACGCCACAGAGGCTGGGACCCGGGCGTGGTTCAGGGCATCTACAGCGCCCCCTGGAACACAGTTTGAAAACTTGATGTACTGCGCACACATACTTGCACGTACTCATATGAAACTCGGTACACATATAGAACTCATCGAGCTGAACAACTTTTGTACTCTATGTCATGGGCTCCACGCAACAGGAAGTGAGATATTTAGGGCTGTTTAAAAAGCGCATGCTCTGGAATTTAACGTACTCCTCCCAGGAATTCCATGGGATTGTCACCAAACTCGGTCAGCATGATCTCAAGGCATTGGGGACGCTAAATTGCGAGGAGATTTTTGATATCTCGAACGGTTTGGCCGTGGCAAGGCGACAAAGTTATGGCGAGAAATGAGAAACAGGAAGTGTCTAATAACTGTTGCACACATTGCCTGATTCTGATGAAACTTCACCAGTTTGTTCCTTGTATGATGCCGATTCCATAAATGTGACTATTATGAGTCAAAGTTATAGCGCCACCAACTGGCAGCAGGAAGTGTGTCATTTTCAAAATGCTTTGAAATCAGCCTCTTAATTTTACTCGATTTTCTTTAAACTTCATCAAAATCATGTCAAAACACGGCCGATAAGAATATGTAAAGGGGTCGATGATAAATCAAATACTGTTGCCATGGCAACGTGTCAAACTTTAAAATTACATTCCTGTCTTTTCGAGGCAGATAACATGCTTAGAATTTCATGAAACTCAACACACACATCAATATTAATGATAGTTAGACACTGGCAAAAGGTCATAAATGGGCGTGGAGCAGGCACTCTATAGCGCCATCTTTTGACAAAAGTTGGGGGGTTAGTTTTTCCTACAGTCACCAAACTCTGTACATATATTGTTCTCATCTATCTGGACAACTTTCTAAATCAAACTCATTAGCTAAGACCAACAGAAAGCCGGCTATTTTGATTTGAAGGTGGATTTTTTGAAAAATCAGGTAGTAAACAAATTCACACTACTCCTAAGAACAACCAGCTGTTCACACCAAACTTTTTTAACATGAAGAGAAGATTCTGAAGATGTTAAATTGCGAGCGGATTTTGGATATCTCGAACGGTGTTGACGTGGTGATTTTTTAAAGATATAGTAAAAAACATAACCCTAATTTTTTATATCTTTAAAGTGCAGCATCCAAACTCTTTAAAACTTTTTTCACACAGAGATCTAATCATTCTGAGCAAGTGCTGGAAATATAAATTTTATACAAGCTTCAATGAATTAAAGAAAATTAAAAAAATAACTCAGAATCCTGCTGTCACTCTGGTGAATGTCTCTACAGTATGTGTGTGCGTTCAGTCAGGCACAGAGAAGCTCATTATTGCAGGGGGGAGGGGTGAGAGGCAGAGAGGGTGACAGAGTAGAGAGCCATCCTACAGACCATCTTTGAACAAAAAATGCACATATGTATTTTAATTACATAAATATGTCTGATCTTTGAGAGTCTGATATTTTGAGAAAATATAAAAGGTCACTTTGTCTTTCATTGTTCGTATTTTGCAGTTGTTGTTTTTTATTTATTTTTTACTTAACTGTACCATGAACTTGTCCTATTCAGTCACATAGCAAAAGATTTAAAAAAATACAACTTTTTAGCATGATCAATTTATCTTCATTGATAGACAATATTTACATAGTGTTATTTATTGAATATAAAATAATAATAATAAAAAAATATGACAAACTTTGACAACAAAACAAACGTTATTGTTATCTCTTCAAAACATCTGAAAACCATAATTTTAAGATCAGTTATAAATATATATATATTACCCCGTTAAAATACTCAACTTGATTTTTAAAGATATTTTGAAAGAATGAAGAGTTTATAGAGCACTTTATTGTGTATTGCTGTACACCCACATGAACTGTGTTCATGTTCATGTTAATTTACAGTACATAAACTTTATATGAATACTTTTTTTAGCTTAATATTAATTAACATTAATAAATGCTATTTATTTATTGGTCATGTTAACTAATATAGTTAATTTTAACAAATGAAACTGGATGGCAACATTTTATATTTTGTGTGTATGTGTGTTGATTTTAAAGTGTAACCCTTTCAATTCTGTAAACTTAAAATCCAAACTAGCAGAGGATTACTGTGAATGCATGTGCCAACTGGGCACCATCTTCCTTATTGATTATTAGTTATGTAGCACTTAAGAGTGATGTCTTATAACAGGAGTCACCAGCAAAGCAATATCCACACAAAAATTGTACAGATAGGTAACAATGACATTTAAGCAGAAGTGGTGGATGTAAAGGAAGCAATAATAACATTTTGCTATCGTCATGAATCATGTTCTTATCATCATTTGTAGCATACTGGTTCACAGTTGGCATTTATCTGAAGTCCTTGCATTGATTGCATTTAGTTAAATCAACATTATATTTGGTCAGTCTGATCTTGAAGCCTTAGAGATGTTAAATTGTGAAGATCTTGAGTTTTCATTAAAGGCCATGTCCGTGGTGGCCTGACAAAGTTTGATGTTTCTGCATAGACATAGAAGTGGTTATAACTTAGCCTGAAAATGTCTGATCTGCCACAAAATTCACAGGTTTGGTAAGAGTCCTGGCCTGAAGACACCTAAAGACCAATATTCAGATATTATCATAGCGCCACCTGTTGGCAGCAGGATATCTCATATATTTCACTAACTCAAACATACCAAGGTCAATCTGCACCAAACTTCATATGTTTGATAATAGTGCTGGCCTGAACACATCTACATGCCAATAATCAGTTATAGGCATAGCGCCACCAGCTGGCAGCGGCAAGTTTGGCACATTTAAGTGACTTTGACATATTTCTCCTACATTTACTGTATTTAAAGCATACTGCCCACCGTTTGCTGTTTTCCTGAAGCAACCGGTCGGCGGTGAGCCCGGGTGCGAGGGCCCGTTCATCGCTGCTCGCAGCTTTAATTAGGGCCCGAGCCCAAAAGGGCGAAGGCCCTATTGTTCTTCTAAGGATTCTTATTTGTTTTTTTTTTTTTTTTTTTTTTTTTTTTTTTTCAACCGTTGGGGCACTTTTGGGGGCCTTAACATACTCAAAAACTCTTGAAAATTTGCACACACGTCGGAATCTGCCGTCGTCCGGACGCCACAGAGGCTGGGACCCGGGCGTGGTTCACGGCCTCTACAGCGCCCCCTGGAACACAGTTTGAAAACTTGATGTACTGCGCACACATACTTGCGCGTATTGATATGAAACTTGGTACACATATAGAACTCATCGAGCTGAACAACTTTTGTACTCTATGTCATGGGCTCCACGCAACAGGAAGTGAGATATTTAGGGCTGTTTAAAAAGCGCATGCTCTGGAATTTAACGTACTCCTCCCAGGAATTCCATGGGATTGTCACCAAACTCGGTCAGCATGATCTCAAGACATTGGGGACGCTAAATTGCGAGGAGATTTTTGATATCTCGAACGGTTTGGCCGTGGCAAGGCGACAAAGTTATGGCGAGAAATGAGAAACAGGAAGTGTCTAATAACTGTTGACCACATTGCCTGATTCTGATGAAACTTCACAAGTTTGTTCGTTGTATGATGCCGATTCCATAAATGTGACTATTATGAGTCAAAGTTATAGCGCCACCAACTGGCAGCAGGAAGTGTGTCATTTTCAAAATGCTTTGAAATCAGCCTCTTAATTTTACTCGATTTTCTTTAAACTTCATCAAAATCATGTCAAAACACGGCCGATAAGAATATGTAAAGGGGTCGATGATAAATCGAATGCTGTTGCCATGGCAACATGTCAAACTTTAAAATTAGATTCCTGTCTTTTCGAGGCAGTTAACATGCTTAGAATTTCATGAAACTCAACACACACATCAATATTTATGATAGTTAGACACTGGCAAAAGGTCATAAATGGGCGTGGAGCAGGCACTCTATAGCGCCATCTTTTGACAAAAGTTGGGGGGTTAGTTTTTCCTACAGTCACCAAACTCTGTACATATATTGTTCTCATCAATCTGGACAACTTTCTAAATCAAACTCATTAGCTAAGACCAACAGAAAGCCGGCTATTTTGATTTGAAGGTGGATTTTTTGAAAAATCAGGTAGTAAACAAATTCACACTACTCCTAAGAACAACCAGCTGTTCACACCAAACTTTTTTAACATGAAGAGAAGATTCTGAAGATGTTAAATTGCGAGCGGATTTTGGATATCTCGAACGGTGTTGACGTGGTGATTTTTTAAAGATGTAGTAAAAAACATAACCCTAATTTTTTATATCTTTAAAGTGCAGCATCCAAACTCTTTAAAACTTTTTTCACACAAATATCTAATCATCATGAGCAAGTGCTGGTAATATCATAACTAATCACGCTTCTATGAATTAAAGAAAATTAAAATAAGAACTCAGTAACCTGCTGTCACTGGGCTGACTGTCTGTGTTGACATGTGACTGAAGGGGGGAGGGGTGAAAGGGAGAGAGACCAGTGGAACATGCTGTTTTGCTTCAGACCATCTTTGAGGAAGAAGCTCATTGCACATTACACATTGCTGTAGTTTAATCTAGATAAATATGTCTGAACTTTGAGAGTCTGATCTTTAAGAAAATATAAAGGGTCACAAACTCTTTCATTCTTTGTATATTGCAGTTATTTATTTATTTTTTACTGAACTATACCATGAACTTGTCCTATTCAGTCACATAGCAAAAGATTAAGAAAAATACAACTTTTTAGCATGAGCGATTTATCTTCATTGATAGACATTTATTTTCATAATTTAAATTTTAGATTGAATAAAAAAAACACTAACAATTTCAAGACAAACTTTGACAACAAAACAAACTTTGCTGTTATCTGTTCAAAACATCTGAAAATTGTACCATTTTAAGATGAGTTATATTTATATATCGCCCCATTACAATACCCAACTTGATTTTTAAAGATATTTTTAAAGAATGAAGGGTTTATTGAGCACTTTATTGTGTATTGCTGTACACCCACATGAACTGTGTTCATGTTCATGTTAATTCACAGTACATACACTATGTTAAAAGATACTAATTTACCTTTAAACAATATATGAGTACTTTTTTAGGTTAATATTAATTAACATTAATAAATGCTATTTAATTATTGTTCATGTTAACTAATATAGTTAATGTTAACAAATTAAACTGGATGGTAAAATTGTACATTTAGTGTGTATGTGTCTGTGTGTTGATTTTAAAATTTTACCCTTTCAATTCAAACTTTAAATCCAAACTGGCTGAGGGTTAATGTGAATGCATGTGCCAACTGGGCACCGTTTTCCTAATTGATTCTTAGTTATGTAGCGCTTAAAAGTGATGTCTTATAACAGGTGTCACCTGCAAAGCAATATCCACACACAAATTGAACAGATAGGTAACGATGACATTTAAGCAGAAGTGGTGGACGTAAAGCAAGCAATAATAACATTTTGTTATCATCATGAATTACTTGTTCTTATCGTCATCCTCAGAATATTGGGAAAATGTTCCCTATATTGTGAACGGCTTTGGGATATCTTGAACGGTGTTGATGTGGTGATTTATGAAAGTAACAATAAAAAAGATGAAGAGTTTTTTCATATATCTTTGAATTGCATTATTTTAACTCATCAAAACTTTTTACATATAAAGAACAAGAAATTCTTAGGAAATACGTGTAGTTTCAAAATGTTATCATGCTCAGAGGCCCCAAAAACATTAAAAGTGTTATATAAATTTGTCAGATTAAAGCTCTAATACCAGGGATGAACACTAGAGGTCCTCATAACGTAAGGAATCGTTTGACCTCTAATGCTATTTAGCTCATTGTCAGTGTATAAGAATGACAATAATCCATAGAATCAGTTGATTTGTACTGTATTGTCAGTGTACTTATACATAATTATTTTGTATAGGTGCTTAAAGAGCATTAAAATCTTTTTTTTTATCTTTTAAGGAATTTAAATACATATATACACTCTCACTGATAGAACAAAAAATCTTATAAGTATGACACTATACTGCTCAGTTCACTTAATTAGAATGAGAAACAAATACAAAAAGGCCAAAAAAATCAACTAAGTAAATATGTATTTATTTTTAATGTATTTGTTTATAATTATTTCACAGATTCTTATAGATTATTAAAATAAAATTTAAAAATGATTGTAGACCATAAAACATGGTAACTATTTAAAATAGGGTCTCTTTTGTTAACAATGGTTAATGAACTAACAAACACGAACAAACATCGAACAATATATTTGTACTCGATTTTCTTCAAACTTCATCAGAATAATGAAAAAAAAACAACCGATGAGAGTCTGTAAAGGCGTCCCTGATGCATCAAATGCTGTTGCCATGGCAAATAAATAAAAATAAAAAATAGATTCAAATATTTGTTTCCTGTGTTTTTGAGGCAGATATCATGCTTAGAATTTCATTTTCATTTTTACATTTTCAATGATTTATTATATATTTAAAGTGCAGCATCCTAACTCTTTGAAACTTTTTTCATACAAATAACTATCCATTCTGATCAAACACAGATCATTTCATAATTATATAAAACTCCACGAATGAAAGAAAATAAAAAAAACATATCTGATCTCACTCTTCTCTGTGTGTGTTTGTGTGGTAAGTGGCTGAGTGTAAGGAGGGGGGATGGGTTGTAGAGAAAGAGTCAGAGAGGAGGAGAGACAGTAAGGGTTAGTCCAAAGGGTTACTGTGAATGCATGTGCCAACTGGGCACCGTTTTCCTGATGCTATCGGGATGGCGACTGCACAGACGGCGAGGGCCCGGTCATCGCTGCTTGCAGCTTTAATTATTATTATTCTTCTTCTCCGGAATGAATCGCATTTTTGAGGGCCTAAACATACCCGAAAACTCATGAAACTTTGCACACACATCAAACCTGGCGAAAATGGACATCTGATATGGGTTGCAGAAGTGGGTGTGGCAAAATGGCTCAATAGCGCCACCTTTACACGTTCCGCGGTGTGCGCATTCAGCTGTGATTCACGTACATGCACGCAAATCGGTACACACATGTAACTCACCAATACCTACAAAAAAGCCTCCTGGGACAAAATCCGAAACCCAACAGGAAGTCGGTTATTATTAATTTTCTTAGCAAAATTTGTGTCATTTTTGCCATTTTCAGGCGTCATACTTGAACGAACTCCTCCTAGAGATTTATTCGGATCAACACCAAATTTGGTGAGTCTATTCTAAAGCCCTTTGTGACGTTAAATTGCGAAGATCTAGAGTTTTCATCAGAGGGCGTGTCCGTGGCGGCCTCGCAAATTTCGATGTTTCGCAATGAAAAAGGAAGCTGCTATAACTCAGGCATAAAATGCCCGATCTGCCCCAAACTTCACATGTGTGATAACACTCCTGACCTGAAGACATTTACATGCCCATATTCAGGTTTACTCATAGCGCCACCTGCAGGCACCAGGAAGTGTCATGCTGTACTCTGCAACAAATTCCTCCTGGAGATTTAATCAGATCAACACCAAAATCGGTCAGTCTAATAAAAAGGCTTTAGCGATGTTAAATTGCGAAGATCTTGAGTTTTCGTTGAAGGGCGTGTCCGTGGCGGCCTGGCAAATTTCGTGGTCTCGCCATGGATATAAATCTTGTTATAACTCAGCCATAAAATGTCCGATTTGCCTCAAACTTCACATGTTCGATAAGAGTCCTGGCCTGAACCAATCTGAAGGCCTATATTCTATTATAATCACAGCGCCACCTGTTGGCAACAGGAAATGACTTGTACCAAACTCCTCCTAGAGATTTAATGATATCAACATTATATTTGGTCAGTCTGATCTCGAGGCCTTAGAGATGTTAAATTGTGAAGATCTTGAGTTTTCGTTAAAGGGCGTGTCCGTGGCGGCCTGACAAAGTTTGATGTTTCGCCATGGACATAAAAGTTGTTATAACTCAGCCATAAAATGTCCGATCTGCCTCAAACTTCACATGTTTGGTAAGAGTCCTGGCCTGAAGACATCTAAAGGCCAATATAAAGATATTATTATAGTGCCACCTATTGGCAGCAGGATATATCATATCTTGCACTAACTCACACATACCAAGGTCAATCTGCACCAAACTTAATATGTTTGATGAAAGTGCTGGCGTGAACACATCTACATGCCAATAATCAGTTATAGGCATAGCGCCACCAGCTGGCAGCAGGAAGTTTGGCATATTTAAGTGACTTTGATCTATTTTTCCTACATTTACTGTATTAAAAGCATACTGCCCACCGTTTGCTGTGTTCCTAAAGCCACCGGTCGGCGGTGAGCCCGTGTGCGAGGGCCCGTTCATCGCTGCTTGCAGCTTTAATTATTATTATTATTATTCTTATCCGGAATGAATCGCATTTTTGAGGGCCTAAACATACCCGAAAACTAACGAAACTTTGCACACACATCAGACCTGGCGAAAATGGACGTCTGATATGGGTTGCAGAAGTGGGTGTGGCAAAATGGCTCAATAGCGCCACCTTTACACGTTCCGCGGTGTGCGCATTCAGCTGTGATTATCGTACATGCACAAAAATCGGTACACACATGTAACACACCAATACCTACAAAAAAGCCTCTTGAGATAAAATCCGAAACCCAACAGGAAGTCGGTTATTATTAATTTTCTCAGCAAAATTTGTGTCATTTTTGCCATTTTCAGGTGTCATACTTGAACGAACTCCTCCTAGAGATTTATTCCGATCAACACCAGATTTGGTGAGTCTAATCTAAAGCCCTTTGTGACGTTAAATTGTGAAGATCTAGAGTTTTCATCGGAGGGCGTGTCCGTGGCGGCCTCGCAAATTTCGATGTTTCGCCATGAAAAAGGAAGTTGCTATAACTTAGGCATAAAATGTCCGATCTGTCCCAAACTTCACATGTGTGATAACACTCCTGACCTGAAGACATCTACATGCCCATATTCAGTTATAGTCATAGCGCCACCTGCTGGCAACAGGAAGTGTCATGTTGTACTCTGCAACAAACTCCTCCTAGAAATTTATACAGATCAACACCAAAATCGGTCAGTCTAATATAAAGGCTTTAGTGATGTTAAATTGCGAAGATCTTGAGTTTTCGTTGAAGGGCGTGTCCGTGGCGGCCTGACAAATTTCGAGTTCTCGCCATGGATATAAAGCTTGTTATAACTCAGCCATAAAATGTCCAATTAGCCTCAAACTTCACTTATTCGATAAGAGTCGTGGCCTGAACACATCTGAAGGCCAATATTCTATTATAATCACAGCGCCACCTGTTGGCAACAGGAAATGACTTGTATCAAACTCCTCCTAGAGATGTAATGATATCAACATTATATTTGGTCAGTCTGATCTAGAGGCCTTAGAGATGTTAAATTGCGAAGATCTTGAGTTTTCGTCAAAGGGCGTGTCCGTGGTGGCCTGACAAAATTTGACGTTTCGCCATGGACATAGAAGTTGTTATAACTCAGCCATAAAATATCCGATCTGCCTCAAACTTCACAGGTTTGGTAAGAGTCCTGGCCTGAAGACATCTAAAGGCCAATATTCAAATATTATCATAGCGCCACCTGTTGGCAGCAGGATATATCATATCTTTCACTAACTCAAACATACCAAGGTCGATCTGCACCAAACGTCATATGTTTGATGAAAGTGCTGGCCTGAACACATCTACATGCCAATAATCAGTTATAGACATAGCGCCACCAGCTGGCAGCAGGAAGTTTGGCAC
Source organism: Garra rufa (assembly GCF_049309525.1). Lineage (NCBI taxonomy): Eukaryota > Metazoa > Chordata > Actinopteri > Cypriniformes > Cyprinidae > Garra > Garra rufa. The sequence continues at coordinate 10,136,130 of NC_133375.1, forward strand.
ATTTAAGTGACTTTGATCTATTTTTCCTACATTTACTGTATTAAAAGCATACTGCCCACCGTTTGATGTTTTCCTAAAGCCACCGGTCGGCGGTGAGCCCGGGTGCGAGGGCCCGTTCATCGCTGCTTGCAGCTTTAATTAGGGCCCGAGCACCGATGGTGTGAGGACCCTATTGAATCTGCTCCGTTTATTATTATTATTATTATTATTATTATTCTTCTTATCCGGAATGAATCGCATTTTTGAGGGCCTAAACATACCCGAAAACTAACGAAACTTTGCACACACATCAGATCTGGCGAAAATGGACGTTTGATATGGGTTGCAGAAGTGGGTGTGGCAAAATGGCTCAATAGCGCCACCTTTACACGTTCCGCGGTGTGCGCATTCAGCTGTGATTATCGTACATGCACAAAAATCGGTACACACATGTAACACACCAATACCTACAAAAAAGCCTCTTGAGATAAAATCCGAAACCCAACAGGAAGTCGGTTATTATTAATTTACTCAGCAAAATTTGTGTCATTTTTGCCATTTTCAGGTGTCATACTTGAACGAACTCCTCCTAGAGATTTATTCCGATCAACACCAAATTTGGTGAGTCTAATCTAAAGCCCTTTGTGACGTTAAATTGTGAAGATCTAGAGTTTTCATCAGAGGGCGTGTCCGTGGCGGCCTCGCAAATTTCGATGTTTCGCCATGAAAAAGGAAGTTGCTATAACTTAGGCATAAAATGTCCGATCTGTCCCAAACTTCACATGTGTGATAACACTCCTGACCTGAAGACATCTACATGCCCATATTCAGTTATGGTCATAGCGCCACCTGCAGGCAACAGGAAGTGTCATGCTGTACTCTACTACCAACTCCTCCTAGAGATTTATACAGATCAACTCCAAAATCGGTCAGTCTAATATAAAGGCCTTAGCGATGTTAAATTGTAAAGATCTTGAGTTTTCGGTAAAGGGCGTGTCCGTGGCGGCCTGACAAATTTCGAGGTCTCGCCATGGATATAAAACTTGTTATAACTCAGCCATAAAATGTCCGATTTGCCTCAAACTTCACATATTAGATAAGAGTCCTGGCCTGAACACATCTGAAGGCCAATATTCTATTATAATCACAGCGCCACCTGTTGGCAACAGGAAATAACTTGTATCAAACTCATCCTAGAGATTTAATGATATCAACATTATATTTGGTCAGTCTGATCTAGAGGCCATAGAGATGTTAAATTGCGAAGATCTTGAGTTTTCGTTAAAGGGCGTGTCTGTGGCGGCGTGACAAAGTTTGATGTTTCACCATGGACATAGAAGTTGTTATAACTCAGCCATAAAATGTCCGATTTGCCTCAAACTTCACAGGTTTGGTAAGAGTCCTGGCCTGAAGACACCTAAAGGCCAATATTCAGATATTATCATAGCGCCACCTGTTGGCAGCAGGATATATCATATCTTTCACTAACTCAAACATACCAAGGTCAATCTGCACCAAACTTCATATGTTTGATGAAAGTGGTGGCCTGAACACATCTACATGCCAATAATCATTTATAGGCATAGCGCCACCAGCTGGCAGCAGGAAATTTGGCACATTTAAGTGATTTTCATTTATTTTTCCTACATTTACTGTATTAAAAGCATACTGCCCACCGTTTGCTGTTTTCCTGAAGCCACCGGTCGGCGGTGAGCCCGGGTGCGAGGGCCCTTTCATCGCTGCTTGCAGCTTTAATTATTATTATTATTATTCTTCTCCGGAATGAATCGCATTTTTGAGGGCCTAAACATACCCGAAAACTCATGAAACTTTGCACACACATCAAACCTGGCGAAAATGGATGTCTGATATGGGTTTCAGAGATGGGTGTGGCAAAACGGCTCGATAGCGCCACCTTTACACGTTCCGCGGTGTGCGCTTTCAGCTATGATTCACGTACATGCATGAAAATCGGTACACACATGTAGCTCACCAATACCTACAAAAAAGCCTCCTGGGACAAAATCCGAAACCCAACAGGAAGTCGGTTATTATTAATTTTCTTAGCAAAATTTGTGTCATTTTTGCCATTTTCAGGCGTGGTACTTGAACGAACTCCTCCTAGAGATTTACTCCGATCAACAGCAAATTTGGTGAGTCTAATCTAAAGCCCTTTGTGACGTTAAATTGTGAAGATCTAGAGTTTTCATCGAAGGGCGTGTCCGTGGCGGCCTCGCAAATTTCGATGTTTCGCCATGAAAAAGGAAGTTGCTATAACTTAGGCATAAAATGTCCGATCTGTCCCAAACTTCACATGTGTGATAACACTCCTGACCTGATGACATCTACATATCCATATTCAGTTATAGTCATAGCGCCACCTGCTGGCAACAGGAAGTGTCATGCTGTACTCTACAACCAACTCCTCCTAGAGATTTATACAGATCAACACCAAAATCGGTCAGTCTAATATAAAGGCCTTAGTGATGTTAAATTGTGAAGATCTTGAGTTTTCGGTAAAGAGCGTGTCCGTGGCGGCCTGACAAATTTCGAGGTCTCGCCATGGATATAAAACTTGTTATAACTCAGCCATAAAATGTCCGATTTGCCTCAAACTTCACATATTCGATAAGAGTCCTGGCCTGAACACATCTGAAGGCCAATATTCTATTATAATCACAGCGCCACCTGTTGGCAACAGGAAATGACTTGTATCAAACTCCTCCTAGAGATTTAATGATATCAACATTATATTTGGTCAGTCTGATCTAGAGGCCTTAGAGATGTTAAATTGCGAAGATCTTGAGTTTTCGTTAAAGGGCGTGTCCGTGGCGGCGTGACAAAGTTTGATGTTTCGCCATGGACATAGAAGTTGTTATAACTCAGCCATAAAATGTCCGATCTGCCTCAAACTTCACAGGTTTGGTAAGAGTCCTGGCCTGAAGACACCTAAAGGCCAATATTCAGATATTATCATAGCGCCACCTGTTGGCAGCAGGATATATCATATCTTTCACTAACTCAAACATACCAAGGTCAATCTGCACCAAACTTCATATGTTTGATGAAAGTGGTGGCCTGAACACATCTACATGCCAATAATCAGTTATAGGCATAGCGCCACCAGTTGGCAGCAGGAAATTTGGCACATTTAAGTGACTTTGACATATTTCTCCTATTTTTACTGTATTAAAAGCATACTACCCACCATTTGCTGTGTTCCTAAAGCCACCGGTCGGCGGTGAGCCCGTGTGCGAGGGCCCGTTCATCGCTGCTTGCAGCTTTAATTTCTATTAATTTTTCAAAGTGGTCTGTTTCCTCATTCTTATATTGTCTTTTATGGTGTAAGTGTTACTTAAGTTGCATCACACAATTACTAATACATGTATGAAAATCTGTAGGCTGCACATAACTGGCTCTCAGTGGTTTGCTTTGAGTGTTGGATAACATTACTTTAAAATTAATGTTATATTGTTTTGTAACTCCTATTGTATGTATTATTATTTACATTTACATTTATTCATTTAGCAGACACTTTTATCCAAAGGATGAAACCAAGTCTCAGCTTGAAAATATTGTTATTTTTAAAGAAATTCAAACAGTACCATTTTGTGGCTCTTTAATATGTCATGACAGATCACTGTAGTGCCTCAGTTCAAGTGGCACGTAAACTAATCATCTCTTCCTCTTTACTAGTTTCAGCATTATGATTGGTCAGATCGCCTGTCAATCAAATTCCTGCAAAAGGGAGTTATGTATATATTTCTTGCTTCCTTATTGAAACTCCAGTTAATACCAAGTATAAAATGAGAAGTGAAACAATCAACTAGACAGTCTTTTTTCATTTTGTTGATGAAATGAAAAATCACTTCACATGCTTTTAAGGTAAAGTGTATAATTTCTGCACCACTATCAAAAATAATAGCAAGTTTCTCCACATCCTATGATACAGATTTTATTCAATGTATAAATTATTAAATAATAAAGATTTCTCTCAGTTTCCAATGCAGGTCATTTGGCAATACAAATTTCATTCACAGTGATATAGTGAATATATTGTGGTATAATGGCTATAAAAGGGGTGTACTGTTAGTAATAATAGCAGAGCTATTGTAATGCAGTGCTGCCTGGCAGGTGTTGTATAAATTTATAGGAACATTTTCATTTTGTCAGCAGTTTCTTTTCATATCTTTTCACTCTCTTTTTGTTACCGTTTTGGCTTTTACATTTTATATACTCTGAGACTGGCTCTACTGACAGTTTGTTGAATGCTTCATTCAGACACATGAGCCAAATGTTTTCGTATTATACTTTTTATCTAGCAGAATGTCCACACAATGAAAATGAGCAATTGACTCTTGTGCCCATCTACTTTCATTGTCTGGAAAAATGTCTTTATTCAAAAGTAAGTCATAAAGGTTTGGAACGACATGAGTAAAGGATAACAGAATTTGCATTTTCGGGTAAATTATTCCTTCAGTGTAGTATAGCTGTGTAGATCACTCAGTCTGACCCTGAAGGGGCTTTAGTTTGGCTAAGCAGAGTGGACAGGAAGGCCTGCTGAGGCCTCCGGCTGAGAGTTCTAGTTTCATCTGACAGAGATGGAAAATAGCAGAGTAAACAGTCTGGATGCCTCCAGCTTGGTAGTCATACTTTACCTGTCCAATATATGCAGCAGTAATTTTGACGGTAATTGGGGAGACGTGAATGCATAAACCATCACGCTTTGATCTAAGGTCAAAAATGAAATAAATAAATCAATGCAAATAGCCAGAGACAAAGCTTGACCTTGAATCTGCTGACAAAAATGAAACATGTTTAATTCTATGTTGATTTTTAATGTTATATTGTGGTCAACATATTTTGTTCATGTCTGCATTGTGTAAGTGGACTCATTGTGTTTTAAAAAATGAAAGTCAGTAACACAGAGTTGCTACCTATGTAGAATGTTCTAAATTGGTCACTTTTGAGGCGTTTCACTGGCAAAAAAAATCCATTGTTCATTAACAGATCTTTCTTTTGGTCAGTTTGGCAAATTTGTGTGACAGATCTAAAACAAACATGCAACGGTTCACAGACATAACTGTTTTTGTAACTCATTTGTGTTTTTTTTAAATTAGCTTGTGTGTATTTGACAGTTTAAGTGCAATAAGACATGAAAGAGAACTTACTTTATTACTCACATGCCGTGTGACAGATGCTTTCTGTGCTTGTGCTTCGGATGTGTTTTTCCTCAGAAAACGGGATTTTAGAAGTTAAACTGATATGGTTTAAAACGCATGATTTCAGCATGGTAGACATGATAAACAAAACCAGATGTTTAGCAGAGTATCTCAGCTATGAACAGTAAAGGCATGGCCCTGTTCTGGAAAAGGAGGTGGGAGCGGCAGCTCATTTGCATTTAAAGAGAAATGCATGAAAACAGCGTGTTTATGCTTCCGCTCAAAAAAGGCATGTTCAGGATTGTAAAATTAATATTCTATGGCAGGGGTCAGCAAGTAAGTTTAGCATCGGGCCAAAAAACAATTTTCGTCACTAGATGGCAGGCAAGAACATAGTCTAAAAATGTAAGAAATTAATTGATGAAAAATGCAACTAGAATTGCCTGTTACAGTGTCATTTGTAACTGGTAATGAGCTGTTACTCCATGGTACATACTGGAATCATGGAGTTAAATTTAATACCTTTATGAGGCCTTTTTAAGACTTTTCCATACATTTTAAGACCTCATCGCCAACTGGTTACATGGGCAACACTTTAACTTACATTTACTATATATTGATTGCAAGAAAGCATAACTAAACCATCTTAGTTTGTGATAACTCCTTATCAGGGCAACATCAATCAGAAGGGTGGGAACGAAGCACAGAAGAATTGAGTGACTAACCCAATGTAAGGGTTAATTAGAAAGAGAAGCCTCAAACAAGAATTAGACCAATAAACAAAACAATCGACAAAACTTAGTGAAGAGAGAAGATTGTCATGGAAAACACTTATTGGTTCGCAGTTTTAACATACAGCATGTTTGCTTAAATTTATTTTCAAGATCCGAGGTAAACTATCTGTTGTTGCTTTCAGTATGGCTATAAATGTCACGCAAAATGATATTCAAACTCACATTAGACACTTTTAACATTGAATAAAGCACATAATCAGTACCTGAGTGTATAACTGTCATAGTTTGTGTTGTTGTTCCAGCTGTGACGTCGCAGAAATAGAAATTTAGTTAGGACCAAAAACTCCTTTTATCACGTGTCCCGGCGTAGTAGGACATGGTGTTATATCTTAAGAGTGTGTGTGATCGTAAAATCGAAAGTGAACAGCAAGCGCTTATTCAAAGAAGATTTAAATAAATTGTGAGCTATCAAATTAATTGCTGGCGAGCCAGTTTTGGCCTGCAGACCGCCTGTAGCTGACCACTGTTCTATGGGGTATTTGGAGCTGAAACTTGACAAATGCACAGAAAAAGGGCATATTAGGTCTCCTTTAACAACAGTAAAGTGACCGCAGCTTTATAGAGCAAGTCAGCTTACTAAGAGAAGAAGTGCGTGTGTAGTCAAACGACTGCTGTATAATGACTGTATTAGACTGTGTATGACTGTATCAGACCATTATTACATAAGGTCTGTCTCATATAGCTGTAGGCAGGAGGAGAGTGTGCAAATATGTTGTTGTAATGCATTCAAAATACAGCCTATATAGTGGAATACTTAAATCCCCAGCAAACATTGTAATTTCATACTTATATTTCATTTGATTTAAAATTGTATGCTGATTGTATTTTCTGGCTTGATTGGATTGTGTAATGCTGTTTATCCGATCATTCGTCATTTCATATTTAGAAAAGGTCAACAGTCTGCATACAAGCAGGTTTTGATATCAATTTTTTTTTAGTGTAGTGAATTTATTCTCACTATATGTCCATCTGCTTTCCACCACAAATGTTTTAGGATGTATTTTCAGATATTAAAGTCATTTTGTATTGATTCCAAATGAGGGCACATTATAATAAAACAAATATAGCTGCTGTTCAATTAAACCGAAGGCATTGAACAATAGTCATCGACTGGGCCAGCGGGCTGAGAGAGAGTTCACATGGTCCACTGCTAAAGAGGAGCACAGGACATAAAGGATTAAACCACTTAAAGGAATTAAGAAACGGTCGGCCTTTTATCAATTATTCATGCAATGGAATCAAATTAAATGGCTTTTATAATGGGTAAGTACAGAGGGGGTCTCTTTAGAGAATAGATTGCACAGTGCAGAGATATGACGTTCAATGAACTTTCCAAATCAGCTGGTTTGATTGCATTTTGAAAAGTATAAATTACTTTAAAACTCTTTTGTATATCAGTGCTGCTAAACCGATGCATGAAAGATTGATTGAAGTTGCATTATTTTCCCTTTGGCATAATGTGTTTGTCATTAGTTTGCTTTGTGTGTGTGCCTTTAGGATAGTTTGTGGTTCTCCACCACAGTGGAAATAAGATGTATCAGTACGCCCTGCTGAATCCCCCTGTACTAATGTAGAAAGAAGACTTCTGCTGAGTGTGAACTGAATTGTCACTCTTGTTCTTGTTTAGATGTAGGTCTCTCGTTTTGTCATAAGAAGGACTTTGGGTATGCTGAGGTCACTGTGAGGTTATTTATAGAAGGTCACCATTGTGACACTAAAGGTCAGAAACCTGACAAACAATTAATGAGCTTGTTATTTATTCATGGAGGGAGAGAGCCCTAATGTGTTCTCGATGTCTCTGATGTGTGCTTCAATCACTTAACTGGAGCTCTGAGAGAATTATTCACACTGAGCTTGTCTGGCGTCTGTGAGGAAGTGTCACTGCAATCCTCTCCAGCCTTTGGGAATTTACTGATATTTGTAAAACAGTGGAAGATCTGGAGAAGAATATTTTAGCATATTTGTAATAGTAGCGAGCTGTTGTTTACCTTTCAAGTCTATTTCAGTGACCAGAAACAGTTCTTATGCCACTGTCTGACTATATTGCCATCCCATTACTACTGTGTCTGTAATAAAAATTGTTTTGTAGCTGGATTAAGTAAAAGTATAATAATAATATCAGCAAGCAAGCTACATGCTAAATCTAAAGAGCTTGTTGGATAAGTACAGTATATAGCAAATATATATCTTAACTGTATTTTTTCCACACTGTAAAAAATATTTCAAAAAGTTGATTCAACTTAATATAATTTGTTACCCTTTGTTAATTTGTTGCCTTAAAAATTTTAGTTCAGTCAACTTGAACTTTTAAGTTACTTAATGTCAATTTAAGTGACTAAACTAAAAATTTTAAGGCAGCGATGTTCAAATAAACTGCATCTTTTCCCGCAATTTAGAAAGTATTTGAAATAAAGATGCAAATTATAAGATGTCAAATTGCAGTTATGGTAGATAAAAAGACACATTTGTGACAGCCACAAATTTGGAGATATAAAGTTGTGATTGTAAGATATGAAGGCACAATTGTGAAAAATAGCCACAAATTTTGATATATAAAAATATGATTGTGAAATATAAAGGCACAATTGTGATAAAAGCCACACATTTTGAAATATAAAGATATGATTGTGAGTAATAAAGGCACAATTGTGAAAAATAGCCACGCATTTTGAAACAAAGATATGATTGTAAGATATGAAGGCACAATTGTGATAAACAGCCACACATTTTAAGATACAAAAATATGATTGTAAATATGAAGGCACAAATGTGAAAAATAGCCACACATTTTGAAATATAAAGATATGATTGTGAGACATAAAGGCACAATTGTGAAAAACAGCCACACATTTTGAGATACACAGATATGATTGTAAAATATGAAGCCAAAATTGTGAAAAATAGCCGCAAATATTTGAGATATAAAGATATGATTGTGAGATATAAAGGCACAACTGTGAAAGACAGCTACAAATCTTGAGATACACAGGTATGATTGTGAAATTAAAAGACAATTGTGACAAACAACCACAGATTTTAAGATATAAAGATATGATTGTGAGATATGAAGGCACAATTGTAAAAAAAAATAGCCACAAATATTGAGATATAAAGATATAATTGTGAGATATAAAGACACAATTGTGAAAAATAGCCACAAAATTTGAGATACGATTGTGAAATATGAAGGCACAATTGTGAAACATAGCCGCAAATATTGAGATATAAAGATATAATTGTAAAATATAAGGGCACAATTGTGAAAAATAACTAAAAATTTTGAGATATAAAGATATGACCGTGAGATAAAAAGACACATTTGTGACAAACAGCCACACATTTTGAGATATAAATATAGGATTGTGAAATATTGTGCCTCATAAAATTGTGATATATGTATACATACATACATATATATATATATATATATATATATATATCACAATTAGGAGAAATAATAATGGTAATTGTTAGTAATTGTAAAAGAATGTATAAGGATGTTTGAATTTGACTTTTTTATGAGATATAAAGTAACATGGTAAAGTGCAAATGCAGTTGTTGTTTTTTTTTTTCAGAAATAGGCTTTCATAAGAAACAAATCTGTTTTAAATAGAGTGCCATTTCGTATGGAAATTTTAATCAAATGTATAAGTTTACAATGAAGACAAAGAGAATATTTATTAAAGAATTTGTCCTTATAATAATATTTGCATATTGCATTGCATTTGCTCTTCTTTCTGGCATTTACAGTATATGTATACAGAACTCAGTTTGATCGTTTTTTTCTCACATCTATTAACTATCTATCCATCTCGTTATGTGTCCACTGGCATGGAAGAAACCCACTCAATACAGTCCAAACCACCAGCTGCCTGCTGCTTTGATGTTGCATCTGCAAAGCACACAGCAGTGTGCCTGTCTTCACAATGATCTATGATAACGTCAATAAAGTCATGGCGAATATTATATTACTGATTATTAAACAAACACGTAGTTTGCAAATGCAAAACACACAATATGTAGAGACCTTTCCAGCATTCACAGCAGTATCCTGGCCCAGAATCCTCTTATTGCGTGTGCATTAGGCATTGCTTAATTTTGTACACACACATATGCTCCCACACACACCCTTGAGGCCAGCCTTAAATTAGACAGACGATGCATTTCACTCTCCTCGCTCCGAGTGTCCTCTTGTCTCGCTGTGATTGACGTGTGGTGGGTGTGGCGGTAAGTAATTCGGTCTAATCATTCCAGCAGGCCCCTGGCTGTGTGAGCCGCGGGTGAATATATCAATACGCACACAAACAAACACACTGCAGAGTGCGGGACCTCCGAGCGAAGCGCTGGGACTAATGTTCATGTTGTGATGTACTGGGGGATTTTGCTTATCAGACCCTTAATTAGAGATATTGAAGCAGAAAGGAGGTAGGATCTGTGTGTGTGGTAGACGAGCGATAAAGAATTCGTGATTGATGTTGTGTCAGTGTGGAGCCATTCAAAGCATGTGGAAAGAGGGAGGGCCGTGTCAGATTTTCGAGGCTGGATCACTGTAATTGGTCTGGGCTGTTCATAGCCCTGTTAACTTGTCAGTCAAGGCTGGATGGAGAGGGGATAAGATGCCATCTTAATCTGAAAACACACACACACACACACACATTGAGCTAAAGGCTGTAGTGCGGGTCAGTGATCTGTCAATAGTTCTGTGTTATTTGAGCTTGCTGTATTTAACGTATCCCTTACTTTTTGATGTCACCCCCAGGTACGACTAGACAGCCACGAGACGGCGAGATCACAGGAGTCGACTATAACTTTGTCTCCGTTGAGGAGTTTTTCTCGCTGGAGGAGTCGGGGGCGCTGTTGGAGAGTGGGAAGTTCAAAGGTCAGGCCACATTTATGACCCCATGCCTGAATAATTTATAAATGTAAAGAGGAAATTAATTATTTGGATGCTTTTAAGGTCATGCATTACATCTATGGGACATTTTTATCCAGTGATCTATTGATCCACAGTTGTAAGAGCTCCATTTACACACATCAACATGCATCAACACAACTGTTGTGTTGGCAATACTTGTCAGTCCAACAGCTCAAAGTTAAAAGGGATCATTCACCGTAAATTCATCAATTTATTTTGATTCTCACACAAAGCTATTATGACTTTTTGAAATTAGACCCTGTTATGGTCATTTTTTGTTCTTTTTTTGGAGATTGACAGTGGTCATCATGGACTTTCAGAATAAAATGTTTGATAATATGATAATTTACTCACCCCCATGTCATCCAAGATTTTAGTTTAGTTTTGCTAGATAAGACCCTTATTCCTTTGGCTGGGATTGTGTATAGCCTTTTGATGCTGCATTGAATCTGCAATTTGCACCTTCAACTCATTGGCTTTCATTGAAGTCCACTATATTGAGAAAAATCCTGGATTGTTTTCCTCAAAACCATTTTGTTTTTTGACTAAAGAATGAAAGACATGAACAACAAGGATGACATAGGGGTAAGTAAATGATCAGGACATTTTTATTCTAGAAGTGAAAATTATTTTCCTCGAATTTCTAATAAATAACTTGTTTTGTGTCATATGAGGCAAAAATATGATGATATGGGGCCACAATCCTGAAAAAACTAGTAAAAATTATATTAATTATATATTATATTATATTATATTATGTTACAGGTTATTATATTATATTATATTCAGCATAATGTAAATGAAAATTTAAACTGAAAATTTTCTGCTCAGTATTTTCCAGTTGGTAAACATGCCCTTTTAATGGTATTTTAATATCTTAATATATTTTAATATTATTGAAGAATCTAGCTAAACTGACTGAGGTCTTGTAATATGGAAAGAGAATGTCATTTGAGAAAGTCAAACCGACCACAGAATAAGTTGTCTATAAGCAAGTACACTGTAAAAAATGAGTGTAATTTTAACTAAGATATTGTAAAAACATTACGGAAAAGATTGCTACAGGTTGTTCTGTAAATATGTTTACAATTTATTGTATTTTTATTGTATCAGAATTAATTATTCTGACAACCACAGCTGCTAGGATTTTTTTGTAAAAACAACAGTGTATAATTAAGCATTTAGTTTATCTCATCTCATAGAATCATTTTGTCTCATGTCCCTATATGGTAACAATTTACAATTAGGTTCCATTAGTTAATGTTAGTTAATGTATTAACTAACATGAGCAAACAATGAATAATACATTTATTACAGTACACTGAAAAAAAAAAAAACTGTGGTTGCCAGAATTTTACTGTAAAAAATTATGGTCGCAACATTTTAGGTTTTACGGATTTAACTTACATTTTCATTTAAATACCGTAATTTGATTAACTGATATAATATTAATATACCAACCTATTGAAGTACTGAAATCTGTTTTGTACCTTTGTAATTCACTGATAACCACCAAAAGCAGGTGGTGATGAGAAAGTCACATGATGAACACAAACACTAAACACCATCATGGTAACACACATGAAACTGAAATAATGCAATAAACATTAATTTAACAACATTTAACATACATCAGTAATTCACACAGGTGATAAGAAAAAAACTGAAAAGAAGCATAGTTATTTAAATGAAAAAAACATCAAATGTGAAATGTAAGGCAGGGAATTCTGGGAATGTCCATTTACAGTTATTTACTTTAAATAATTAAAATAAATACATTCTTTTTCACTTCTAAAAACTGTATACTAGTTCCCTTTAACCAATGAATAGGTTTTTACTGTAGCATTTTTACAGTCTTTTACCATTAAAACAACTGTCATTTTTTTAGTGTATTAATTATTCTTTGTTAATGTTAGTTTATAAAAATACAGTTATGTTAACAAGCACAACTTTTGATTTTATTAAAGTATTAATAAATGCTGAAATTAACTAAGATTAAGCATGGTTCATTCTTAGTTCATAACTAAAGTAGTTAAATAATGAACCTTATTGTAAAGTCTTACCCTTTATACTCAACATTATATTCCCTTTATAGATCAAATTGTAAATTTAAGAAATGCTAGAAGGTTTCTACTTTGAGCCACACAGTGTCAGATTATACTAAACAGAAAAGCTTATTGTCCATTACACAGGAAATACACCCTCTAGAAAATAGGCATTTCAGGCCTGTATCGCAATTCAATGTTCAGTGTGGGATTGGAAGCTCGTTCGTCTTTCAGCACCATTACTGAGGGCTCTGTGACACGTGTGCCTTTAGCATGTGAATTATGGCTCTCAGGGGCAGGATCACCTACCTCGCCTGATTAAACGAATAAAATGAATTAGCATAAAAAATGCTGCCGCATTTACAAAATGCCATAAACACCATTCTCACCTTGCGACACGAGGTATGATTTACTTACCACTGCAAAGGCAAGTTACTCAATCAATAACAGATGGAGATCGGGGTTCAAAACTGTTGAAAGGTCTGAAGATATAATGTCCCTCCTGTTGTATAGTATTCCATCCTTGAAGTGGTTTTTATGCTTTTAGAGAATATACTATGACAATATAAAGGATTATCATGTGTTATTAAGGTGACCTTGATTACAAGATTTTGTTTTCCTTGCCTATTTGTATTAAAATCAAGCAATTGATTCACTCTGCAATAAATACCACATATCCATGGCTTTAATCTATTCTTAAAGGGATAGTTCAACCAAAAATTAAACTTGTCATACTCACCCTCATGTCGTTCCAAACCTGTAAGACCTTTGTTATATAAAAAAGATATTTTTGATTAAATCTGAGAGCTTTCTGACCTTGCATAGACAACAGCACAACTGAAATGTTTAAGGCCCAGAAAGGCAGTAAAGTCATCCTTAAAATAGTCCATGAACATGCGGCAGAGACTGATGCGGAAGAGTAGAAATTGTCAAATAAATGTTTTTTTTTTTTTTTTGCACAGAAAAAGTATTCTTCATAACATTATGGTTGAACTACAGATGTCACATGGACTATTTTAATGACGTCCTTACTACCTTTCTGGGCCTTGAATGTGTCAGTTGCATTGCTGTCTATGCAGGGTCAGAAAGCTCTAGGATTTTATCCAAAATATCTTAATTTGTGTTCTGAAGATGAGCAAAGGTCTTACAGGTTTGGAACAACATGAGGGTGAGTAATTAATGCCAGAATTTTCAATGTTGGGTGAACTAAACCTAAATGCCCAGTTAAGAAATCCTTTGTAAATAAATCCTAAATACAAGATAGAATGTACTTCATTTCCTGGACCATGACATCAGATTTGTTAAATGTTTTGCTGAGGATTACTATTAACACAAAGAAACCCTAAAATACAAAACTTTAGACACATTTCATGAGCATACTAACCTCAGAGCAGTATAATAACTGTCCCTGGAAGACCTGAATGACATGCTTTTTGTATTTACTGAAATAGGGAACTACTACGGCACCCCTCGTCCGGTTCACATCAATCCTGATAGCCCTCCCATCACCTACCAGGAGCACCGCAACCTGCTCAGAAACTTCCGCACACGTAGCAAGTCTCTCAGCAACCTGGAGAAAGCAGGCGAGGAGGGTGACAACAGCGAGGAAGACTCAGGTCTATCAGGTAGGAAAAATGCCCATCGTTCACAGCATACAGTACCAGTCAAAAGTTTTTGAACAGTGATATTTTTTTAAAGAAAAATATCACTTTTGGTTTTGCTTGGAGACCAGGTAAAACCAAACCAGCTAAAACCAGCGAACCATTTTTTTTTAAAGAAGTCTCTTCTGCTCACCAAGCCCGCATTTATTTGATCCAAAGTACAGCAAAAACAGTACAATTTTGAAATAGTTTTACTAATTAAAATAACTGTCTTCTTTTTTAATATATTTTAAAATGTAATTTATTCCTGTGCTTCAAAGCTGAAGTTTTAGCATCATTACTCCAGTCACATGATCTATCAGAAACCACTCTAATATTCTGATTTGCTGCTGAGTAGAATTGTTTCAGGGTTCTTCGATGAATGGAAAATTCAGAAGAACAGCAGTTATCTGAAATAGAAATCATTTGTAACAGTAAACATGTAAATGTCTTTATCATCTTTTGACCAATTTAATGCCTTAAAAGCCTTGTTAAATAAAATGATTATTAGTATTAGTATTAATTTCCATAATTTCTTTCCAAAAATAAAAATAAAAATACTGACTACAGGCTTTTGAATGGTATAGAGTTACAAAAGCTTTTTATTTCAGATAAATGCTGATCTTTGGATCCTGAAAAACTTTAAATATTGTTTTAAATACGTTTTAAATATTGATAAAAATAATAATAATAATAATCATAATAATAATAATAATAATAAATGTTTCTTTAACAGCAAATCAGCATATTAGAATGATTTCTGAAGGATCATGTGACACTAAAGACTGGAGTAATGATGCTGAAAATTTAGCTTTGATCACAGGAATAAATTAAAATGTAAAATATATTCAAATAGAAAGCAGTTATTTTAAATAGTAAAAATATTACTGTTTTTGCTGTATTTTGAATCAAATAAATGCAGGCTTAGTGGGTAAAAGAGACTTCTTTAAAAAACATTACAAAATCTTACTGTTCAAAAACTTTTGACTGGTAGTGTACAACTTGTGTTGGTACATGTTTCTGGCAAATTGTTATAAAAGTACAATACTCTCATAAAAAATCCATTATACATTGAATAAAAATGGTTTTATGTAATATGAACATAATTATGCAAATCTCAAACAGGTTTATATTTAGTAGGTTTGTGTATATAAAATAGATTTACTAAATATAGTTGTAAATCTAAGTTATATTGTATTATTTAAAATTATATACAAATGAATATTATTTGAATGGTGTAGTATGCATTTAAAATTCATGACTTTATACATTTTCAAACTATATCCAATTTAATGATTTTTAATAAAATGAAAAATAATCTGACAGAATTAATTAATTTATTTACAATAATCAAGCCACATAGTCCCCTTGTATTTCTTTTGTATTCTAGTGACGAGGTAAAGTTAAAATGCTGAAATTTGTGATCTTTATAACAGTGTGATTTCTTACATTCTGAAGTCTTAAATGTCAGAATGGACCTGATTTCTCTAACTTATAGACAATGGTTCAAACAAACACAAAAAGAGAAATTCTTTAGCCAAGATTACTCACAGTTTCTTTTGAAAATCTAAACTTTGTATAAAATCTAAATAAGTAATAATGTTCTAAACAATATCATTTAATCTTGTTCAGTTAAGCTAACACATAGATGCCTAGAAGTGCTTGAGTGTGGCTGTAATTATTATTCTTTGTCTTTCCATTGTTTTTCATGCTCAAAGTGACAGCAGAGTAGTTACCAGGCAAATAATGCAGCCAGTCATTGTTATCGCACTATGATGTGAGCTCTAACATATTCTCTTTCTTTTTGAAAAGCCTGCAAACCTGTGCTTTGTGTGTTATATTTCAGGTTTTCTTGTCCTTTATTATTATTCCACCTTTCCCTGACATTTGGATCTGAGGAGAATGTGTGGGCACAACACACAATATATCACAGGGGCTTGTCATATCATACACAGAATTATCTTGTTATGAAACCCACTGATTTTCGATATCTGATATTATTTTTTATTTTTCGAAGACATGATTAAAGCACATATGATTTGTATTGAAGACAGACGTTGTATAATCAATGTTGCTTGCAAAGCAAATAAAAGGTCAGTGTGGCATCAGTCTCAGCGTCTGTTCTCCCTGAAGTCTGGAGAAATA
Organism: Garra rufa; assembly: GCF_049309525.1. Taxonomy (NCBI): domain Eukaryota; kingdom Metazoa; phylum Chordata; class Actinopteri; order Cypriniformes; family Cyprinidae; genus Garra; species Garra rufa. Next base: position 10,152,810 of record NC_133375.1, read on the forward strand.
GACCTGGCACTGGTTGTTTTGCAATAAAATGAGCTTCCAAGCATAACTAAAAATGATTAACCAATTGCTCTTGAGAGACTGGTCCTTGAACGGCTCAAATCTTGGTTATAGACCATCTGGGCTTTACTGCAGTCTGCCCACCAGCCACACTGTTGACAGGATGCTGTTCTGACCTACATGCTCTACAGGGCATGGATGCTCCCAACTTGATAAAGAAGGCACCACTGCCAGGATTATGTCTGTCTGTTTAGGTTTCAATTTGACTTTCCAATATCTTCAACACCAACTGCTCCTCCAAACATTAGGTCATATTTATGGTGATGCCCCTACATCTAAGAATGCAGACTCCCCTACTTGTCTCAAGCACTTTAATAGGTTAATTGAAACATACTTTAGTGTTTAAGGAAAAAATAAAAATAAATCAACATAATTTCATTAGTGGTTAACTGATATATTGCCAAGGCTTATATTTTGGCCAATGTTTGCCTTTTTTTTTTTTTTTTTAATATCGTATTTGCTTTTTTGTGTTGGAAGCGTTGTGGTTTTGTGCTTTTATTTTGACAGCTTTAAATCTATTCTGCATTATCCACCTTTTTCTTTAACGCGGAAGTAAGCCTATGGGTGAGACATCTGGTTCATTATCCGCTATAGGGAAATAACGAGAAGAATAACAATAAACGGTAAAACTGTTTGCACTCCAAACCAGTGTGATCATAATTAAGATAATGCATTAAAATATTATGGTAAGACATACCAATATGCAGTATCAAACAGCAAAACAAGCTGTTTTGTACAGCTAAAAATATTTCTCGACGCGGATGAGACCAGAAGCCAGACCCATACAATTTTCAAATGGCCGAGTCCACTCTTACTGGAAAACATAAGGTGGATATCTAGTTGGCTGCTATGTCATGTTCATAACATATTCACTGTGTGCTGTATGCAAATTTACTGCTATCTTGACTTTATTTGAAAAAAAAATATTCCCAGTCCTGACACACTTATCAGATTACTGTTTGCACTGTTGGTTGCAGTGTTTACTTTTATTTTATTTGTGAAATATACTAAACTGGATTACATAATCAAGATTACGTACATCTAAAGTATAAATCTGTTAAAAATTATTTATTTTATTGTCATTGATTTTTAAATTAATTTTCATTTATTTAAATAATTTAATAAATTAATATATTTAGTACATATTTAAAATAAAAATTTTATTTAGTTAATTTTAATAAAAAATTTAATTATGTGTTTTTAAATGAATAAATAACTTTAATGTTACGCGGGTGTTTTTAATATCTTTATATTAAATGGTGTGATATCATACCGACTTTATATCGGTCATGGCCAGCCCTGTTCGCTAAGATATTGGCATCGATGATCAAAAAATCTATATCGTTGGTCACTATATTTTTAGTCCGATCTTGTTTTTTATTTTGTACTGTTCTCTGAGGTCTGCTTATAATGTTATCAAAATGTTTCCATCAAAAAAACATAGCAGTGGGCGTTTTTTTAACCCCCCTCAGCAGAACGCTCTGTTTGAATAGGTGTGGCGAATTGTAGACTCGGAAGTAAACGCCCACTGCTGTGATTGGCTAAAAGCGTACATTCATTCCTCATAGATGGACGCCACTGTGTTTTAGGTTTAAAACACATAAATAATTCAGTACATATCAAACAATCTCTAAGAATAGACAAAAAACAATAGTGAGCACGAAAACAGTGAATAAAAATAGTTACTCAAACTTTTGGTGCAACATCACTGACAGGTCCAGTATAGGTGGCCCAGCATCATCTTTTAATTTCAATCTTTTTGAAAATCATGCGTCAAAATCTGTTGATCCGGTTACTGATGGTTCCTTTAGAAAAGGGAATGAGCGTTGTGTCACTGATGCTATGGGTACTTGTAAATTAAACTGTTGTAACATAAAGTAAACAAAGGACCGAGTTCTTACTGATGCGTTCTGGATGTTCATTAAAAATAAAGTTCACTCTTTTATAACATTGGGATCAGAAGGAAGGCACTGCAAAGACAGTTTTCTCCTCAAATTGGATTGGTAGGGCTAAACGGGCAGTGCTACATAGGAACATTCCATTAGCTGCCATTTTGGCAGACTGCCTTTAATATAAGATGTTTTTAGACTTACGACAAAGTTCTGAAACTTGCAGGATGTTTTTATAATATATTACAATGTATATATATATATACAATACAATATATATACAATGACCTCTTATATGTCAAAAGGTCAAGAGAGTTTTGGTTTCTCAGTTCATGACCCGACCCCTTTGACAATTAAATTAAAGGAGAAGTTAACTTCCAGAACAAAAATTTACAGATAATGTACAGTACTCACCCCCTTGTCATCCAATTTGTTCATGTCTTTCTATCCTCAGTGCTAAAGAAATTATGTTTTTTGAGGAAAACATTTCAGGATTTTTCTTCATATAGTGGACTTCTATGGTCCCCCGAGTTTGAAATTCTAAATTGCAGTTTAAATGCTGCTCAAACAATCCCAAATGTGGTTGTAAACATTTCCAGCCCAGGAAGAAGGGTTTTATCTAATGAAATGGTCAGTAATAAAAAAAAATTAAATTACAATTTATATAATTTTTAACCTTAAACTCTCGTCTTGTTCTCTCTCAACGTCAAAAATAATTTCGAAATCATCCTACATCGCTGCAGAAGTACCAACACAGTGTTTGCAAAGTGAACATGAAAAGAAGATCAAACAATCTCAACAACAAAAGGGAAAACAGCAATGTAGGATGTTTTTGAAGTTGAGGGAGAAAATGAGATGGGAGTTTTTTGAAATACCCTAATTGTCTTGAACTGGAAAAACAGTTCAGGCAGAACAAGACAAGCTGTGCATTTGAGGTTAAAAAGTATATAAATTGTAATAAAAAAAACTATATATATATATATATATATATATATATATATATATATATATATATATATTAGTGGTGGGCCATTATCGGCGTTAACGTGCTGCGTTAACGTGAGACTCTTGTCGGGCGATAAAAAAAATATCGCCGTTAATCTATTCTCAAAGTTGGGTTGGGAGCTGGGTCTAAACTACGCAAGCTATGATGACTTTCACTTTGATATTTTAGCGCGGATGACGTATACCTAGCCGAATTGCATTGTAGGGGGCGAGAACGAGTCTTCAACTTCTGTGAAATTACCACATCAAACGAGACATGCAAACATGAAGTTATGAAGCCGCTTCAGGGCAGGTGCGTGCGTTGCTAGACCCTTTTTACTGGGGCACGTGTCCCAATGAAAATCTGCTGTGCCCCAGTAAAATCTCAAGTTTGAGTTATAATTTACTTTGATAATCCCGAAATAAAGACATTAAACTATATGCAACAACTGAATTGACGCTTCTAAAAGCAACTCAGATTAATCTAAGCACAGAGAAATCCATGCCCGTGCGCGTCTGTGTATTTACCGGCAACGTGAACGCGCACGTCGTGCAGCCTTTTGCGCAGAAGTACTTGGTTACACAAGTTTGTATAGGTAATTATGTTGTAAATGCAATTGTCAAGCAGTTTGTTATGGATTTTGGAAACAGGAGATGAGCGCCTGATCTAATGCGCCACCTGGCCCGTTCTCGAAGACTTACTTTTAGTCATTATTTGGGTAGCACACATATTCTGAATGCCTTCAGCCGAATTCAAATTAGCCATTTTAATCTAGATTAATCTAGATTAATTCCAAGATTTAATATAGATTAATCTAGATTTAAAAAATTAATCTATGCCCACCCCTAATATATATATATATATTATATATATATATAGTTTTACTAGATAAAAGTGTTCTTCCTTGGTTGAGATCGTTTACAACCACATTTGGGATCATTTAAAGCTGCATTTTGGAAGTTCAAACTCTGGCACCATAGAAGTCCACTACATGGAGAAAAATCCTGAAATGTTTTCCTCAGAAAACAATTTTTTACGACTGAAGAAAGAAAGACATGAACATCTTGGATGACGAGGTGGTGGTGAGTACATTATCTGCAAATTTTTCTCCTTGAACAGGTTCCACATTTCAGCACTGATTGTTCTGTGATATACAGTTAGTCTCAATGCTATTGCAATAATAATTGTGCACTGCTGAAAGTCAATTCAGGAGTGTTATTAGTGAACTTTTAGATAAAGCTTTAATAATTTAATTTATACAATATAATGAGCTAAATGTACAATTTCAATGTTAGTCCAAACAGTAGAACAAGGTGGCAACAATGCCAAGGTCATGGGTTCAATTCCCAGTTAAAAATAAATGTATACTTAAAATTCAATGCAAGTAGCTTTGGTTAAAAGCATCTAGCAAACACATAAATGTAAATGTAAATGTACACTAACATTTACATATTGCTACATAATTACATATTGCAAAATATAAACCATAACAACGATTTTGTTTTTCCGCACATGAACTATTTTGAATATACCATATGGTATATGGAATAAAAATGAAAAATCCATGACCATATCCATCACGATTACTAAAATAGCATCTGTATGCCAGAGTTCATGGTATCATGCGCCTCCCAGTAAATATCAAGTGCTGTTAAAGCAGATTGAGTGTGTATATATGACACTCCAGCCAAGGGTGAATGTGTTTGTTTACAGCTGGGCTTATGATTCTAGTGGGAATATGCTAATTACTTCAGTACAGAGTACAGGTTGCAGATGTTCACGTCCCAGCTGGGGATCCTTCATATCCACTTTTCTTTGTATACAAGCACATATGGTATTTCAAGTGATATAAGAGGATGTCTTTATATTAATGTATAGATGTTGAAAGAGGTACAGGTTTTCTAGATAACTGAGCAGATATTTCCATATATGGACATTGGCTTTTTAGCTGCAGTGAGTTACACATTATAAAGGCACAAAATAATAATAAAAAAGCTTGATTATTCTTGAAAAAGAACACTTGAGCATACTTTAAAAAAGTATTTAATATGGAAATAATATGCTATAATATCATAATATTCATACAAACTTTATGTAATGTTTTTGAACACTTAATTGCTTGCTACTTGCAATTAAAATGATAATATATTTGATTAAATGCAATTAGTAATTTAACTTTTATAACTGTGCTTTTTGACACTTAAGTAGAGTCTTAATATGCAATTTCAGAATTCTGTTGGCCTCGTTTTCTAGCTAAATGAAAACTGTCATTTTGTTTCACTGAAAAAATATTTTCAGTGCATCACGACTTATGCTAAAAAGCAACTAAAAAGGTTAACCATTTAGCCTTAGAGTTTGTCAGAAGACATTTCAGAGTTCAGTCTTAAATCCACAAAACTGTCCAGTCAACTGTTTCATAACTTCACTTGGGTTTTGTTTGTCTGTGCACTTTTGTCTGGCCCTGGTGTCTTCACCCCATGGGCAGTGGCACAGATGACAGAAGCATCGATCAAAGCATGACATTGAAGCCAATCAACAGAGGAGGTTTACATACCGATCTGTCTCTATGGATTAAATGTACCGCTCTGTCTCTTAGATGCTGACCCGGCTACAGTACATTTCACAGCTGACACTGTAGCGATTTCCTTTAGACTGTAGAATGAGGAAAACTTGCTTTTGCTTTTTGGCTAAATCAAATTTGTGAGAACATACACAAACAAAGATCATACTGCGAAGTTTTGAGAGCGACAAACATATTTAATTATGTCCGTCCTATGTGTGTGTGTACAGAATAAAAAAAGTCACTTCTGAACCTGTAATGACTGATATAGTATGTTTTGGCACATCTGAAGTGTCAGCGACATATAGAAAGTTTTTAAATTTAGTTTAAGGGTCAAGTGCTTAGAAGCTCTTTGTATTGTTGTTGGTTTCTTGTGATTCAAAATGTTTTAAACGTAACAGCATATTTTTCTTACCTTAATCAAGTAATTCATAAACATCTTTAACGTTTTGGGGGATTTGTAACAAATGACAGTGACGGAGCACTTTATTTTACAGTCCAGGGGCCTCATTTATAAAACTTTCTTACGCACTGATTTGATCTTAGAGTGTTCGTACGATCAAATCCACGTCAAAGTACAGATTTATAAAAAACGTCTTTGACGTGGAAAAGTACTTATCTCCACGTCAGATTCCAGCTTGGCGTACGACTGTTTCCTTGTGGTAATGCCTGGTATTGCAGATAGTTCAGCCTCACTATAATAATTTGATTTCTTGCGCTCCTTTTTACTTGCCATTGTCACCGAGTTTTTGCTTTAGGAATGAGCCCATTTTATGTTAATTAATTAAGCAGGGGCGTTTCGACGGCGGAACATTCAGCTGCACACAATTCCACGATCATTTGTGATTTATAACCGAATGACTGGCGTACGCATGGATTTCGTGGTACGTTCGTTTTCTCTGAATCGCTCTTACGATCAAATCAGAAAAGTTCTTAGATAAAATCAAGGATGGTTTCTACGCAAGTCTTTATAGACCATTTCAAGCGCTATTCGGCGGCTTAAGGAAGTGACGTCGTTGGTCCCAGGACGTTTCCGGTTAGTGATCCAGCGCATTCAAAACAATGGCGAGAAGCGCTTTATGAACAGTGGGATTGCGGTCATATATATACAAACATCCTGCTTAAATGTCTAAATTAAAATTAGATCCTTGTCGTTCGGTGGTTGTGTGCTCCCTCTGGGGCGGTACTAACATTCTGAGACGTGTTTAACGGTAGATTTCCGCGAAACGTACCCGTGTTGCGGCAGTGAAGGAGAAGGCTGGATAACAACAAGCAACTCTAGGATATACAGCGCACATTTCGATTCAGGCAAGTAAATATCGTTTTTAATTAATCGGTTTATTTGTATATCTTTACGTTAACTCTTCAAGTATGATGCTGCATAATTTAAAGTAGCATTTTGTCATTGTTTACATATGCATCTAGCTTTCGTGTGTAACGTTAATGAAAAAAGGCAAGTTTTTTATTTCTGTTTTATTTCTGTTTTATTGCTAAGTGTTATGTGGGTTAAATTCATATTAGTCGTCTAGTTATTTTGTCAGTTGACAAATGCAGTGAGTAACATGAAAGTACGTGAATGTCGTATTGTGTAACAGTTAACGGCAGTAGTTTACAAAACGTAATGATTATGGTAAATATTATTTTCCATCACATAAGCTTTGGTAATGTTAATTCCAAGATGTACTGACGTATTAAGCAATAATAGCATTATTTTTTTTTTATATTGTGCATTATATTAAATAATTATTTTTCTACTTTTATCCTTATATAATGTAAACAAAATTTATACAGGTGATTTCTAATATCATTTGTTTCTTAGTCTAGGAAGCATTTTGATGTAAGCAGTTGTAAATATGCAGCAGGGTCACTAAATCTGACAATACAGTGTAATACTGAAATTTGTTAGCTCCCTGTAATTCCCATAGAATTGGTTAAATGTTATATACATTTTCATAATGATGGCTAATATCCTTTGTTTTGTTTTCTAGAAAGTATTCTAAACTGATGTAAACAGTTGCAGAAATACAGAAGGGTCACCAAATCTGAGAAGGCAGTGTAAGGAGAGCCATCATCTGTAGACACCCAAGGACAGCTGATCATCCTGCAGTGACAAACCACATCTGACCATATCAACACCCAGATGTGATTGAGAACTTGAGTGTAGTATTCAGTAATTTAGTGTAGTACTTAAAGCGACTGATGACCAGGCCAGATACAGACTGCTGCTTTTGATATTTGTTCCCCCTTTGTTCTCCATTTCAGTTCAAATGTTGTTTCAGTTGTTGTTGTTTCATTTGTTGAAGCATTTTATGTTCATACAAATATTTACATATCAATACATGTGCTGGGAAAAAAAACAGTTGAAAGTGAGAGAATGCTTTTTGTTTATATACAGTACTGGTCAAAAGTTTGGACAAAGTAGTTTTTTTATGTTTTTGAAATAAGTATTTTATGTTTATTAACATGATTAATTATTTAAATGATTTCTATTATAAAAAATATGTTGTGCAAAGCTGAATTAGCATCAGCCTTTACATTACACCAGTATTCATTTTCACATGAATATATATATTATATATATATATATATAATTTGTGTGGGTGTGAACAGTAAATACGTGCATAAAAACATATATGAATGCTTTATGTGTGTGTGTTTGTGTGTGCATTTATTAATCTGCAGATATACAGGTTTATGTAAAACACGTTAGCCAGCATTGAATTGCGACGATCTTGTTTATTTGTGATCACATGATGACTCGGAGCATTCATACCCTCCACTTGCACTGTTCCACAGCAACAAACTTGACCAAACTAACGTTGAACACATGTTGAAATGAATTCAACAAGTAATAATAGCATCGAGCGCTTAGTTTAATAGCATACATTTAGCGTTGTTTGGAACGATATGTATTGTGAAAAGTAATGTACTAATGAAAACAAATATTTAAACACAAATACAGACTGACCACGCAATGCAAGTAAATTAATCACGAACAACCTCCGGATATCTTGGGAACAAAACATGAAGTAAGTTGCACTGCTTGCTTCAGACTGATGACATCCATTGTACGAATAAATGTTCACAATATTTCCGTTCATGTGATATGCTTTTAGCAATCTCCCGTGTACACGCACGCAGCATCGATTAGTTAATGAGCAGCTTTTTTTACCTTAACTAGCTTTTTCGCTAGATTTTAAAAGAATGTGTTCCTATTGACAGATCGGAGAAATAGCGCTACCGGAAATGTTTCAGGACCGGACATGCGCAGTAACGTTCCAACGCGCTTGTTATTGTTTACATCCTTGAAATGGTCTATAAATGAGGCCCCTGGTCCCTTATGTACATACTATGTACTTATTAAAGCAATTACAGTAACTAGGTACTAACCCTGAACCTACTCCTAAACCTAATCCTACCCCATGTAGTTACCTTATATTATCAGTACTTTCTTAGGTTAGTACACTTTAAGTACACTGTAAGTACACATAATGTAAAATAAAATGCAACCCAAATGAAATTTCACAATCTGATCTTATATTAAATTGTTATTAAATGTACTCTTTCTATTAATTACTAAAATTATTTTTAAAAAACATATTTTATGGGACCTTCCATAGACATAAAGATTGTTATACTATAAAATAAAAAACATGTATGTAACCCTTGCAAAAGTATTCATACCTCTTCATTTTTTTTCACGTTTTGTAATGTTGCAGTCTTAAACAGCTTTAAATCGTGTTTTTTTTTTTCACAATTAATCTACACTCCATACACCATAATGGCAAAAAACAGGTTTGTAACAACTTTGCCAATGTATTAGAAATAAAAAACTGAAATTATTCCATTGCATAAGTATTCATACCCTTTCCTGGGATTAATAGAAAAAGATCATAAGTGTTGTTAAATGTATTCTTTCTAATTACTGAAATTATTTTTTAAAAGCACACACATTTTATGGGGACCTTCCATAGACAATGATTTTTATACTGTAAAAAAAAAAAAAAACATGTAACCCTGGGCCACAAAACCATTGATAAGGGTTAATTGTTTTTTGTCCAAATATAGTTCTTAGCAATGTACAGTATATTACTAATCAAAAATTAAGTTTTGAAATATTTACAGTAGGATATTTACAAAATATCTTTATGGAACATGATCTTTACTTAATATCCTAATGATTTTTGGCATAAAAGAAAAATTGTAGTCATATTTTAGTCATATTTTTTACTATTGCTACAAATATACCTGTGCTACTTAGGACTGGTTTTGTGGTCCAGGGTCACATATTCTCATATATTCTGTCCCATGATCCTAACCATCACAGAAAACATTCTGCATTAAAAAACACAAAAATGTCAGGTTTTACTGTCCTTGTAGGGATACACACACCTGGATCACACACACACACAAACACAAATGTGGGTGATATAATGAAAATGGAAATGGAAAACTATAAATAGAAACCTATAAAATGGTAGTACTCAATAATAGTTTCATTTCGCTTTGTTTTCTTTCTTTCCTGTGTCCAGTGGGAAAAATAAACCCATTTAGAACTGAATAGAAAAGAGAATGACTTGGAGTAATAATTCAATGAATGTTCAAATCGAAGCTTTCACCCAGAATAGTGTTTGTGTTTCAGTAAGCTGTGCCATTTCACAAGTCTTGTTTTCTCTTCATTGGAATTTAGGTGGTTCGGCCGGGGCGAGCAGTGCCCCTGCCCCCACATCATCCCCCAGCCAATCACGACATTCAAGCGGAGGAGACGGCAGTGCCTTGGAGAATGGGCTCGGACCCCGTAGAGGAGTACGGGTGACAGGGTCAGAAAACTGGGAGATGATGTACAGCGACTCAGGGAATGCCTATTACAAAGAGTAAGAAGATTAATGATGTCTATGTGAATGATTTATACTGGGTCAGTCCCTGAAATACAAGTTTTAGAGCACTAAAAACACAGCTGATTTAGCTTCAGAAACAAGGTTTTACACTGGATATTAAGTTCATCCAAAAAGGAAAAAGAGAAAAGAAGATACAGTACCTTCTTTTTTTCACAGTTTGTTATGTTGCAGCCTTATGTTAAACTGCTTTAAATTGCTTTTTTTTTCTCCACATAATCTAAACTCCATGCACCATATTGGCAAAGCACAAACAGGTTTGTAACAACTTTGCAAATTTATTAGAAATAAAAAACTGAAATGATTCCATTGCATAAGTATTCATACCCTTTTCTGGGACACCTGAAATTAAGCTCAGGAGCATTCATATCGCTTGCATATGTTACACTGAGAGTGGAGCTAACCTTTGGCAAATTCATTTGAATAAATATGATTTACCTCTCAATAAAAGGTCTAACAGCTGAAAATGCCTATTAGAGCAAAAACCAAGCCCTGAAAACTGCCTGTGGAGTCTGTAGAGTCAAGCCACACATCTGGAACAAGCTCACATTGGAACAATTAGGACTCTTCCTAGAGCTGGCCTCCTGTCCAAACTGAGCAATTGATGGAGAAGTGCCTTGGTTAGACTGAGCTCCATTGATCATTATATGCAGATGGGAGAAACTTACAGAAGGACAAACATCACTGCAACACTCCACTAATTCTGTCTTCATGGCGGAGTGGCCAAACTCAATCCTCTCCTCAGTAAAAACACATGAAATCCCACATGGAATTTGCAACAAAGCACCTAAGACTCTCAGACTGTGAGAAACAAGATTCTCTGGTCTGATTAACCTCAATTCCAAGCATCATGTTTGAAAGAAACCAGCTCTGCTTATCACTTGCACAGTAGCATCAGAGCAGTAAAGTGTGGTGATAGCAGCCTCATGCTGTGAGGCAGTTTTTCAGCGGCGGGGACTGAGAGACTCGCTACAGTAGAAAATAAAAAAACTAGTCCAGAGCATTCAGAGTCTCAGACTGGGCAGACGGTTCACCTTCCAACAGGACAGTGACCCTAAGCACACAACAAGAGTGGCTTATAGACAGCTCTGTGAATGTCCTTGAGTGGCCCAGCCACAGCCTGGGCTTGAACCCAATCAAACATTTCTGGAGAAACCTGAAAATGTCTGCCAGCCCCAATCCAAGTTGACAGAGCTTGACAGGGGTGAAGAGGTGAGGAATGCAGATGTGCAAAACTTTTCGCATAATACCCAGAAAGACTTGAATACTTATGCAATATACTTATTTCAGTGTTTTATTTTTAATAAATTTGTCACAAATCTGTTTTGTGCTTAGAGAACAAATTGATTTAATTTAACAAAATAATTTAAAGCAAAGACTGCAACATAAAACATGAAAAAAATTAATACACTGTATATTGAAGAACTTGTCCAAAAATGTCTTTGCTTTCAAGGGACACCCAACAATTGTTTACATTTGAGTACATTTGTTTGAATGTAGTCTGGACCATATTTTATTGACCTTTTGAGGATGAGGGTATGTCACTCAAGTGACATGAATTTATGTCTCACTATTGTTGAGTCTGATTGACACACTGTTTTTGACATTAGGAGATACAGAAACATTTTCTCCTCCCATTTAAAAGTAGAGACTTTTGCTATCCTGCATTTTATTATTTAGCATGTCTTCCATTAGAATCTACACCAGTCAATTATAGAAAAATATGTATGTGTAAAAATGTATTAGCAACACAATTATTTAAGTATGATGCTGTGATTGTGTAAAAAAAAACTCTTTGCCTAAAGACATTTACAGTGGCGATTTAAATGAATTTCGTATTTGGCAACACTGACATCTTGTGTTATGTGTTTGTCTTGCAGCCATCATCTAAAGCCATCCTCTTGGCTTAATCGTCGAGCTCACAGCAGAGATAATATCTGTATGACTGAATGTAAGACTCTGTTCTATTCTATTCTATTCTATTCTATTCTATTCTATTCTATTCTATTCATGTTGCCCTTTTACCTTGTTTCCATTCAGGCTTGGGTCTTGCAACAGTTCAGTATATGCACTGTTTTTATTTTATGCAGCTACATTAGAATATTTTCTTGACAGTATGTGAAACAAAAAAAACAAACAAACAAAAAAAAAAAAACGTGTGAGGTTGCTCCCCTCACTTTTTAACTGTTTATAAGGTGTATATAGGGCTGTCACAGTGCAATTAGCATCACACCTATTTCACCTTTAATTATCATCGTAGCTCAACAGGCTTGAAATATCACCAATTAGCAAAACATTTCTCCCTTCTAAAAAGGCATGAAAAATGTTTGTAAGGTAGGCCCATTCTGGTTAATTATTCAGTTTGCTACATTAATCAATTCAGGTAGTAACCTAATATTTGTGTCTAGATATGGAGGTTTTGAAATGTTCTTAAAGAGATAGCTCACCCAAAAATAAAAATGTTGTAATTAATTTCTTAGCCTCATGTCGTTTTAAACCCGTAAGACCCTCGTTCATCTTTGAAACACAAATGAAGATATTTTTGATGAAATCTTACAGCTTTCTGTCCCTGCATAGACAGCAACGCAGCTGACACTTTCAAGACCAGAAAGGTAGTAAGGACATCAATAAAATAGTCCACATCAGTGGTGAAGAAAAGAATTTTAAAAGATAAGAAGAAGAAGTTCTTTCTAAAAAGTATTTAAAAAAGTATTCTTGTATTTAACATTAAGGTTAAACCACTGATGTCAGATGGACTATTTTATCACTACCTTTTTGGGCCTTGAACGTGTCAGTTGTGTTGCTGTCTGTGCAGGGTCAGAAACCTCTTGTGTCAGAAAACTTATGTTCTAAAGATGAACAAAGGTCTTACAGGTTTGGAACAACATGAGGATGTGTAATTAATGATAATTTTTATTTTTGGGTGAACTATACTATATTTTGAAGAATGTACTGGTTGTTCTTTAAATGCTAGTACACAGAAAGTAACTGAAGACTTTATAAATATATTAATCAAAATATAGATTACATATTACTTTTTCTTATTTATGTGCATACCTAAATTGGGAATAGATATTAATAGATATAATTTAGTATTATTTGTAATGGTATAGTATAATTTAGTGATTTAGTACTCTGAGTACAAATGTTTGCAAAATGTAAAATAGAATGTTTCTGCTTTGAATTGTTTATGAGATGCAGTACATCATTGGTAACTGTAGAGGGTGGTGAAAATGTACATATTTCAGGTTTTAAGAACAAAATGTTTTATTACAGCTTCAAAATTCCATGCCTGCTTTAAGTAGTTGTTTTATATTTTGTGCTTCTTAATAATTCTTACAGTGCTGCATGCGATTCTGCTTCTTAACATGTTACGCTTGAACAGTTTGTGCTCGGACATGCATATGCTTACCTTTCTCTGTACTTCTACCTCTCTTTTCCTTCAGACATTTCACATTCATGCATTTGGCAGACACTTAAAGACTTACAAAGCAACTTACAGTGCATTGAAGGTATATATTTTTGTGAGTTTATGTGTTCCCTGGGATTTGTTCCCATGATATTAGCATCATGTGCTACCAGCTGAGCTACCGGGACAGAATTTAGATTCACTCATCTCTGGAAAAATGCAATATTTTTCGTCTCCTTTTACCATCCATCTTATGTAATGTCAGTCATTTCTTCTTTTCTTTACTCTAAGTTGGTTCATTTTTTCTAATAACCTGTCTTTCGTCGTGTTTAAACCGGTCACCATCTTTATGCTCTTGCATTGCAGTGGCAGAGTTTACAGACCAGCCGAGTGAACTGAAAGGCTTCTCGGTCCACACTCGTTTGGTAAAGGGTTCACGGGGGTTCGGCTTCAACATAGTGGGCGGCAGCAGGCGGAGGGAGTTCCTGCAGATCTACAGCATCACTCCCGGAGGACCTTCCACCCTTCACACAGGTAACAGCTCACATCTCTCTTCAGCCGCCCACTGCAGTACAGCACTGTGCTTACAAACAAGGGCATATTTATGTTTTCTCTATAGGCTGCTGCTGTTCTTTCTCTCTCTTTATCAATATTGCTCTTTCTGTCCCACTGTGGATTAGTGTTGTGATTGTGTGATTCTGTTGAACGAGTGTCTCGATCTCCCTCTAATCCTAATGGCCTGCATGGAGTAATCCAGCTATCACTGTGTGCCGACACACGTTTATAAGAAAAATGTGACATTATGAACACTCTCTCTCACTTTGCTGTGACATGCATACTAACACAGCCGCATACGCATAGGAACTCTTTTTGCTCATTTAGAAATACACACCATTCATATTCACAGTGCAATATTAGATCAGTGCATTTTGCATATGATAATAAAACAGTTAAGAGAAAAGATGACCCACAAGGACTAAGAAAATATATATTTAAACGTGTGTATCCTGGTAAACCCTACATTATCGGGACAAAATGTCCCCACAAAGATAGGATGTTCCCAAAATCCTTGTCCTTTTGGGGACATTCTTGGTCCTCATGAGGGTACAAAACTATAAATCGTACAGAATTAAGTTTTTTGAAAATGAAAAAATGCAGAAAGTTTCCTGTAAGGGAAGGTGTAAGTTTGGTGTAGGGTTAGTGTAGGGCAATAGAAAATGTTTGTGTGTGTGTGTGTGTGTGTGTGTGTGTGTGTGTGTGTGTGTGTGTGTGTGTGTGTGTGTGAATACCAGTAGATTTTGACCTTGTGGGGACATTTCTCAGGTCCCCATGAGGAAACAGGCTTATAAATCATGCACAATGAGTTTTTTGAGGAAGTAAAAGTGTGCACAATCTCCTGTGAGGGCTAGGTTTAGGTGTAGGGTAGGTGTAGGGTGATAGAAAGTACGGTTTGTACAGTATAAAAACCATTACGCCTATGGAATGTCCCCATAAAACATGTAAACCCAACATTTGCATATTCTATGTTGCATGTTTCTAGCATAATTTCTGTTGTTAACATTTTCTTTAATTATTAGCAAGTTGTTAGCATGTTTCTAACATGATTAGCGTTTTGTTAGCGTCTTTTAAACATTATTAGCATGCTGTTAGCATGTCTCATAAATTGTTAGCATATTCTGTACATTATTAGCATATTGCTAGCATGTTTTAACAATAATTAACATTTGGTTGGTAGCATGTTTCTAGCATGATTAGAATGCTAGTATGTTTCTTGCATTTTTAGCATGCTACCATATTGCTAACATGATTTTTGCATGATTAGCAAGTTAAATATGTTTTTAGCATTATTAGCATGTTGTTAGTATGTTTTCAGCTTTTTGTTATCATATTTTTATAATTTTTAACATCTTGTTAGCACGTGTCTAACATTATGATGTTAGCATATTCCTTTCATTCTTAGCATTGTTAGAATGTATCTAGCATGATTAGCATGTTGCTAGCATGTTCTTAACAGTATTAGCATTACCAAGTTTTAAGCACAATTGGTGTATACTATCATATTTATAGCATTATTAACATTTTTACGGCATTATAAACATGTTTTTAACATTGTTAGCATGGTTCTATCATGATAAGCATGTTGCTAGCATGTTTTTAACATTGTTAGCATGTTTCCAGCTTGATTAGCATGCTGCAAGCATTTTTTTATATTGTTAAATTTTTTCTAGGATTATTAGCCTGTTGTTAACATGTTACCAAGCTTCTAACATGTTACTAGCATGTTTTTAACATTGTTAGCCTTTTGCAGGCATGATTAGCATGTTGTAAACATGATTGATTGGTATTTGGTAACATGTTTTTGTCATTATTAGCATATTGTTAGCATGTTAGCAACAATAAAATGTTTTTGAGCAGCAAATCAGCATATTAAATTAATTTCTGAAAGATCATGTGACAATAAAGACTGTCAAAATTCAGCTTTGCCATCACAAGAACAAATTATATTTTTAAACATTTTAAATATTTTCAAATGAAAAACAATTATTTTAAATCGTAATATTATTTCCCAATGTTATATTAGAAAAGTTTTACCAACCCCAAACTTTTTAGCCGTAGTTTGTCGAATCTATTAATTGAAGTTTCATAGTATTAATTGAATGCAAACGAATGCAAATGTAACACATTTCATCTTTTGCCTCTTCCAGCGGACATTCTGGTGTACATCAATGATACCTGCGTGCTCGGCTTCTCTCACAAAGACGTAGTGGAAATGTTAAAAGCCATTCCGATTGGTCACACTGTGGACGTTGTTGTCCGAAGAGGCTACCCCATGCTGTATAACTCTGACGGCTGTCCTAAGATGCCCAATCCTAGGCTAACGGCATCCCACGACCAGTCGCTACATCTACATCCACCAACCACCACCCAACCCCAGGCCCAGCCTCCTCTCCCCTACGCTCAGCCACACCTCAACCACAATGGGCCCATGTGGTCTGATTTTGAGAGGGGATCCTCCAGGAATCTCAGAGTGCGGGCATCAAGGTTCAGTTTGGATGCTAATGGTAATTCGTCCCCATTTGCTTCTCCTCCAAGACAGCCATCGTCATACCAGTACTCTAATGGGTATGGGAGCGGATTCCTGAGACCACCGCGCTCTGCCAGAAGCATCAGGAGGTTGCAAAGTTCAGAACTGGCCAGCCAGAGTGACAGCGAGGTGGTGTCTGCAATTGGATCCCACAGGTGAGAGGATTATTTTTAAATGTTTTAAAATGGAAACACAATTATTTTAAATTGTAATATTTTTTCAGCCAATGTTTAAGTTGTAAATGTAACTGAATACAGTTACTTATATTTTCTATTTTAAAAACATAAAGCTGTATTCCATCCCTCCTCAACCCTAATACATTATATCTACTGTGAGTTCCTTTGCCTGAGCACATGGTCTCTCTCCTTTTATCTTCACAGGGCCTCGTTTATCCGTAACCACAACAACAATTCCCTGTCCACTCCGCCACCTCCCCGCCTGCACTCCTTCAAATCTTCTGAGAGTGACCTTTCCTCCAGTACTCCACCACCCATATCTCGATTGCCCCTACCCCACACTGAAATAAGCCCAGGCCCCATCTCGTACTCTCCTGGAGGAGGAAGACGCTACTCTCATCTCCGTAAACCCCAGCATTCTCTGCTAACCCCACCTAGCAGTGCCCATTCCGACGGGCCTTACTTCACCTTCAACGGCACAGCCAGTGCCAGCAGCGGCAGCCCAAACAGCAGCATTCCTTCACCCGGAGCCATGAGCGCTGTGATCGGGAGTGGAGTTGGAGGAATGGCTGCAGGTGGGGAACTAGTTCCTGTTGCTTTGGCTAAATGTGAGAGGGGCAGCAATATGGGGTTTAGTGTCACGGCAGGAGGTCACGGAGGCAGACAGACCCTCGTGAAGAAAGTCTGGGACCACAGACAGTGTAACGGCTTGCAGTCTGGAGATGCCATTGTAAAGATAAATGGAGCAGATGTACAGAGTCTCAGTTTTGCACAGGTATAGAATGTTAAATTTTTGTTATGGTGTACTGTTATTATTGTTGAATATTTATTATTGTATACTTTGATTCAAGGTCCAAAGGATTTTGCAAGAACACACTAAAAAGGGAGAAGTTATTTTGCTGGTTTATAGAGGGGGTAAGTAATATGTTCACCCATTTCATAAAACTCAGCATCCACATTTAAAATATGGGATTTTCTCCATTTAAAATACAGCTTTACAGTATAGCTGTATTTTACAGCCTTTAATACAGCCTTTTTTCTCTCCAAAGCCTCATAAATAGCTGAAAACTGTATAGGCTCTCAGCAAATATTTTATTTTATTTTATTTTATTTTATTTTAGTTTAGTTTTAAAGTTTTTTTTAATAAATAAAATGGTTGTCTACATAAGATAAAATCATAGCATCATATACAGTAAAAACCTTAAAGGCTCTCAAAATATTCTTTATTTTATTTTTAAACTGTTCAATTTTATTTTGAAGAAATAAAATGCTTGTCTGCAGTAAACAAAATCATAGCATCATATATAGTGGAAAACCTTATAGGCTCTCAGCAAATATTTTATTTTATTTTATTTATTTATTTACGTTTTAAATTTTATTTTGAAGAAATAAAATGCTTGTCTGCAATAGTTAAAATCATAGCATATTTTATTTGATTTTTTACATTTTATTTTATGATTTAATTGAATTTATTTTTTATGTTTTTTTACATTTTCAGTTTATTTGAAGAAATAGCAGATTTTGCAGTAGACAAAAATCATAGCATTAAATATAGTGGAAAGCCTTACAGACTCTTAGCAAATATTTTATTTTATTATTTTATTTTATTTTATTTATTATTTTTAAAATGTAAAATTTTATTTTGAAGAAAAAAACTTGTCTGCAATAGATTAAATCATAGCATCATATATAGTGGAAAGCGTTATAGCGTTATAAGCGTTATTCTTAGCAAATACTTTATTTTACTTTTTATTTCATTTCATTTTTTAGTTTATTATTTATTTTTTTTTATTTTGAAGAAATAAAATGCTTGTCTGCAATAGACAAAATCATATATTATATACTTTTTTTTTTCATTTTGTTTAATTTTATTGCAATATATTATTTTATATTTCATATTTTATTTATTGAGCCATTTTGCGTGCGGGCGATACATTTGCGGCTGACTGAGCCTAGGAGGCGTCCCTAGCTGTTAACAGTAAAGCATTGTTTGGTTGTCTATTTAACTGCGTCAGACCAGCTGACGCTGAAGCGTCAGCGGAAGTGTTCAGCCTCCTCGCGTGAAGACCGACGAGAGTAAAGACCTGCGACTTTTCCTGCGCGGCTCTTCCGAGCAACGACACAGACAACGCACTTAAGTACTGCTTTCCTTTATTTCACTCTTCTTTCTGTCCTCTTCTATCATGTGTTTCCAATTCATTACGGTGCTCTCTACACACCGCACTAATATCACACGCACACAATGACGCAATATTTCTAGCCTGCGTCCTATCGACACCTCTTCCACTGAACCTTTCTCTTTCAAGGTTGGACTCTGGAACTGTCAGTCAGCTGTCAACAAAGCTGACTTCATTTCAGCATTTTCTTTGCAATCTGGCCTGAGTATTCTAGGTTTGACTGAGACCTGGATTCGTCCAGAAGACTCTGCAACCCCAGCTGCTCTTTCTAATAACTTTTCCTTCTCTCACACCCATCGTCACACTGGAAGGGGTGGGGGTACGGGACTGCTCATTTCTAACATCTGGAAATACTCAACCCATTCTCCTCTATGCAATTATAGTTCATTCGAATCTCATACAATCACTGTAACATCTCCTATCAATCTCCACATTGTGGTAATTTACCGCCCTCCTAGTCAACTTGGCATCTTCTTAGAAGAGCTGGATGGACTGCTGTCCTCTTTTCAAGAGGATGCCAGCCCACTTCTAGTCTTTGGGGACTTCAACATTCACCTTGACAAACCCTATGCTGCTGACTTCCATTCACTTCTAGCTTCATTTGATCTACAATGTGTTATCACTACATACACTCATAAGTCTGGCAACCAACTTGATCTCTTTTACACGCGGAATTGTATTTCAGACAACATTGCGGTCCAACCTCTACACATCTTTGCCCACTTCTTCATTACATTTGACCTACATCTTGCTACTTGTGCACCCCCAACACCTCTACCTGTTACTTTTAGACGAAACCTACGCTCTCTCTCACCCTCCCACCTTTCTTCTTTAGTATCCTCCTCCCTTCCCTCTCCAACCCACTTCTCATCCCTGGACACTAATGCAGCAACTGACACCTTATGCTCCACTCTTACGTCTTGTCTAGATGATATATGCCTTCTCTCCTCCAGGCCAGCACGAGCTGCTCCGACAACCCCTTGGTTATCCAATGTTCTTCATGAGCATCGGTCCAAACTTAGGGCAGCCGAGAGAAAATGGCACATTTGGCACACAATGGCACATCCATCTGACCTCAGTATGTATCAGTCTATGCTCTCATCTTTCTCTACCCAAGTACATACGGCCAAATCTTCATACTTCCACAACAGGATCAACAATTCTCCGGACGCACGCAACCTTTTCAAAACATTTAATACACTGCTTTGTCCCCCTCCACCACCTCCCACAACTTCTATAACAGCTGATGACTTCGCTACATTTTTTACAGACAAAACTACATCTATCAGTAATAAGTTCTCAGCTCCACACATACAACTGGAACTCCCCTCTTCTCCTTCTGTCCTTACTCAGAGGCAGAAGTAACCAAACTTTTCCTCTCCAGCCATCCGACGACATGTCCTTTAGATCCTATCCCCTCACACCTTCTCCAAGCAATCTCTCCTACAATCCTACCGGCGCTCACACACATCATCAACACTTCTCTTCTCACAGGCACTTTCCCCAGTACATTTAAGCAGGCCCGGGTAACCCCACTGCTCAAAAAACCTACACTTAACTCTTCACTAATTGACAACTACAGACCTGTCTCTCTCCTTCCATTCATAGCAAAAACACTGGAACGGGCTGTTTTCAACCAGCTATCCTTATTCCTCTCACAGAACAATCTACTGGATTCTAACCAATCAGGGTTCAGAAACGGCCATTCAACTGAGACTGCACTACTGTCTGTCACTGAAGCCTTGCGGACAGCAAATGCTGATTCCAAATCATCAGTACTCATCTTGCTGGATCTATCTGCAGCTTTTGACACGGTGAATCATCAGATCCTCCTGTCTACCCTCTCATCGTTGGGCATCACAGGGACTTCACTTCGCTGGTTCAAATCCTACCTCTCTGGTAGGTCTTTCAGAGTGGCCTGGGGAGGGGAGGTATCCAAAACTCATCAACTGGTCACTGGGGTTCCTCAGGGATCAGTTCTTGGACCTCTCCTCTTCTCCATATACACTACATCTCTGGGCCCCATCATACAGACACATGGCTTCTCCTACCATTGCTATGCTGTTGACACACTCTATCTTTCATTCAAACCAGACGATCCATCGGTAGCTGCACGGATCTCAGGTTGCCTGGCGGATATCTCTGCATGGATGAAGGAACACCATCTACAGCTCAATCTAGCAAAGACGGAACGCCTTATCTTTCCTGCCACTGCATCTTTACAACATGACTTCTCCATCCAGCTAGGTTCATCAACAATTAGCCCATCGACTTCAGCCAGAAATCTGGGTGTAATCTTTGACGACCAATTGACTTTTAAAGACCACATAGCTAAGACTGCTCGATCTTGCAGGTTTGCATTGCACAACATCAGAAAGATCAGGCCCTTCCTAACAGAGCATGCTACACAACTCCTCGTCCAGGCCCTGGTCATTTCCAGGCTGGACTACTGCAATGCTCTTTTAGCTGGTCTTCCAGCATGTACAATCAAACCTCTACAAATGATTCAGAATGCAGCAGCACGACTGGTCTTCAATGAGCCCAAAAAGGCCCATGTCACACCTCTCTTCATATCACTGCACTGGCTACCGGTTACAGCACGCATCAAATTCAAGACATTGATGCTGGCATATAGGACAGCCACCGGATCATCACCTGCCTACCTCCATTCACTACTACACATCTACACTCCTTCCAGAAGTCTGAGATCCTCTAGTGAAAGACGCCTCATTGTACCACCACAGAGAGGTATAAAACACTGTCCAGAACATTCTCGTTCAATGTCCCTGCCTGGTGGAATGATCTTCCCACCCCTATCCGGAATGCAGACTCCTTAACAGCTTTCAAGCTACTGCTGAAAACCCATCTTTTTCGACACTATGTGACTAAATAAAAAAATTAAAAAAACAAAATTCTCCTCTCTTCTTGATCCTCCCTTTCTAGCCTGTCTTTCCTCTCTTTCCTGATCTTCTCCTTCTAGCCTGCACTCTTCTAGCAACGCCTGATATATGGTATTTTGGAGCACTTCCTATGTTGATCTGCCTCCTTAGGATGAATCACTTGTTGTATTCCCAATTGTAAGTCGCTTTGGATAAAAGCGTCGGCTAAATGAATAAATGTAAATGTACATGTAAATGTATTTATTTGTTTAGTTTAATAATAGATTTTACATTTCAGTGTAGTAATAATATGGGGTCCCATGATCATTTGACTGTAATTTCTCAGCCTACATATATCAGCCTATTTTACAATAATAACTTTAAACAGCTGATACTGATACATCTTGTATTACCAATCATAAAGTTTTGCTCAAACTTACTCAATTCATGCAACTC
This sequence comes from Garra rufa, assembly GCF_049309525.1. Lineage (NCBI taxonomy): Eukaryota > Metazoa > Chordata > Actinopteri > Cypriniformes > Cyprinidae > Garra > Garra rufa. Next base: position 10,175,378 of record NC_133375.1, read on the forward strand.
AAGGGCTACTGTCAAATCCAGAATATCAATAACACTTTGTAATTGTGTAAATTCTTCATCCCCGCTCATTAAAAATGAATTATTTTGTCCTTTCTTTGCAGGCCCCTCGCATTACTCCATTTCGCCTAATTCTGTGCGACGACTGACTCCTCCCCCTCCTCGCTCCGCCTCTGACTCTGAAGTCCCTCTTACCATGCCTGACTCAATGCCATTATCGCGCAGCTCTTTAACCCCACCCTCTCCAGCGCTAGTGCGCTCCTCATTGGTCCAGAGCACCAGTTTCCTGGATTCTGTTCCTGTCACTCTCACGCTGGAACCACGCGATTGGATGAGTTCAGAGGAAGGAGGGACGGTACTCAGTCCCAGAGTAAAAGCAGAGGAGAAAGAACAGCCCCCTGTGCTGAGGGGGTATGAGGTGGAGTTGAAGAGGAAACCAGGTGAAGGCTTTGGATTTGTTATCGCCTCTCAGGATGTGGAGAATGTCAAAGGTAAGTACTTGTAATGCATCACCATACAGTAACCTGTTGCTAGACATGCTAGATATTCCCTGAGTTTTATATTAACTATTTATTGTGGAATTAACTTATGTTTAAACTGTCTAAATTGCTCCCTATCCCCTATATAGTGCACTATGTGCCATTTGCCATACAGTTAAGGTCAAGAGTTTACATCCCCCTTTGAGAATCTGCAAAATGTTAATTATTTTACCAAAATATGAGGGATCATATACAAAATGCATGTTATTATTGATTTAGTATTGACTTGAATAAGATATTTCACATAGAAGATGTTTACATATAGTCCACAGCAGAAAATAATAGTTGAATTTTTAAAAAATACCCTGTTCAAAAGTTTACACCCCCTGGATTCTTAATACAGTGTTGTTACCTGAATGATCCACAGCTATGCTTTTTGTTTAGTGATAGTCCCTTATTTGTCCTGAAAGGTTAAACTGCCTGCTGTTCATCAGAAAACTCCTTCAGGTTCCACAAATTCTTTGGTTTTCCAGCATTTGTGTGTATTTGAAACCTTTCCGACAATGATTTTGAGATCTTTTCACATTAAGAACTGAGTGGGATGTAATATGCAATTATTACAGAAGGTTCAAATGCTCATTGATGCTCCAGAAGGAAACACAATGCATTAAGAGCCAGGGGGTGACAACTTTTGAATAGAATGGAGATGTGTACATTTTTCTTATTTTGCCTAAATATCATAGTTTTTTTTTTATTTAGTACTGTCATTTAAAAAGCTACACAATGTGGATTATTCAGGTAAGAACAAGAAGAAGAATCAAGTGTATGTGAACGGGTTAATTTTTTTAATAAATTCAAATATTATTTTCTCTTGTAGACTATATGTAAACATCTTCTATGTGAAATATCTTATTCAGGTCAGTACTAAATAAACAATAGCATGCATTTTGCATGATCCCTCTTTTTTTAGTAAAATAATTATCATTTTGCAGATTCTGAAAGGGGGGTGTAAACTTTTGACCTTAACTGTAGCATGACATAACATAACATAGCATGACTGTAGCATGACATAACATAACTGTAACATAAAAAAATGTTTGAACAAGTGACAGATTTCAGCCATGGCTTCAGTGTCATTTATAGTGTAAGAGGCTGGAGGCTTTAGATACTAGAAAGCATTTGACTGTCAGTGTTTTGAAGCACAGTAGTTTAGAGATATCCTTAAGGCTAATTATACTAGATATTCATACTAAAAGCAAAAATATATATATTTTTAATTTCATGGGTTCTTGAAAGTGGCCATAGACTGTTATGTGCATAATTGGGCTTATTCAGTGGCAGCTGTATTAGGTTGACTGACTGACAGTGAGACAGAGGCCTGCCAACACTGAGGCCTGCCAACATCAGGCCCGGATACACGCAGCCCCCCTTCCCCCTCCCACTCTCCCCTACCTAAACCCACAATGACCTCATTTTGCTCAGTGTTCCTTTGGTTTTTATTGAGGCCATGGCATCACTAAGAGCTTGAGCATCTAAAAAAGTGCCTGTCCCCAATGTCACAGCTGTTTCCGTGCATATCTCAGATGCAACTCTTCTGTATGATTTGATTTCATAATCTTTTTGGGAGTATGTTCTGCCTTGATGTTGTACACACCCTCGGAGTTACACTGAGAGTTCACATTTGAAATTATAAATGAGATTACATATGGATTAAAAAAAGAACAAAAAAAAATATATTAATTATATATGTGATCCTTGATCACAAAACCAGTCATAAGGGTCAATTTTTTGAAATTGAGATTTATACATCATCTGAAAGCTGATGAAAATCTGAAATCTGAGGGTGCTTTATAGTTGTCCAAATGAAGTTCTTAGCAATGCATATTACTAATCTAAATTAAGTTTTGATATATTTACAATAGGAAATTTACAAAATATCTTAATAGAACATGATATTTACTTAATATCCTAAAGATTTTTGGCATAAAAGAAAAATCTATAATTTGACTCATACAGTGTATTTTTGGCAATATGAGATAAAGTTTTTCAAGTATAGTAGACTCTTTCTCTTTCTCCCAGTCATTTGAAAAATAGCTTAAAATGAAAAAATAAATATGCCTATATATGTACTGTATATACGTGGCTAGAGGTTAAAGAAGGCTCAATATGTCCATGATGAAACACTGGATGTGTGTTTGTGTGTGTGTATGGCTGTGCAGAGGAGCATGAAATGCTGTCAAATCCTACTGTATGATGACTGTAAGCTATATAAAAATCATAGATGATGTCGAAAAAAAAAATCTTAGGGGAGACAATGGGAGAATGATAAAGAGACAAAGAATTATGTCAGCAAGCAAAACATGAGTTACAAGATCAATGAATCAATAAGAGTGATTATCCTAGTTGTGTCACTGCCAGTCGATTTCTTAAAGGGACAGTTCAACTAAAATAGAAATTCAGCATTATTTACTCTCAGGTTTTTCCAAACGTAAGTTACTTTGTTTCTCATGTTTAGTTCTGGCTACTCATTTCCATAAAATGCAAGTGAATGGGGACTGGGACATTCAAGCTCCAATGTCCAATATAAAAAGGGGCACCGAAAGATTCCATAAACGTGGTCCATGCTGCATGCATGCATGCCATATAATAACTTTATGTGACAAACAGATTGAAAATCTAATGTACTGTTACCACCATAACAATACAAAGACAAACACTAAAATAATAATAAAAGCATTTAATAAATATCAGAAAATGTAAGAAAAAACACTGTAATGTACATCACTGATAACATAAATAAGAAAAAATAAATAAAAAATGTAAAATAAAATCATATGAGATTTGTCACACAGGGGCTTCTTGGAATGTGCTTTTACTATTTTTCACTATAATTTATTTGTTAATTCATAGTTTTTACTTGCAAAACTCTTATATAGTATTTTACAGCATACACTAAGAGTCAAAAGTTTTTGAACAGTAAGATTTTAATGTTTTTTAAATAATTCCTTTTCCTTACCAAACCTGCATTTATTTGATCAAAATCATAGCAAAAAAACCTGTAAAATGTTGACATATTTTTACAATTTAAAATAACTATTTTAATATATTTTCAAATGTAATTTATTCCTTTGATTCCAATGCTGGATTTTTAGCATCATTACTCCAGTCACATGATCCTTCAGAAATCATTCTAAAATTCTGCTGCTCAAAAAAACATGTATTATTATTTTGAAAACAACTGAACAGAACAGCATTTATCTGAAATAGAAACCTTTTGCAACTTTATAAATTATTAATTTAAAGCACCCTTGCTAAATAATAGTATTAATTTCTATAATTGAAAAAAATATATATACTCCAAGCTTTTGAATAGTATAGTGTATTATGTTATAAAAGCTTTTTATTTAAGATAAAGACAGATCTTTAGATATATTCATCAAAGAATCCTGAAAATATACTCAGCTGTTTTAAATATTGATAATAATAAATGTTTCTTGAGCAGTAAATCAGCATATTAGAATGATTTCTGAAGGATCATGTGACACCGAAGACTGTAGTAATTATGCTGAAAATGTAGCTTTGATCACAGGAATAAACTGCATTTTAAAATATATTCAAATAGCAAGCAGTTATTTGTTAAAAAATGTTCATACTTTTGCTGTATTCGGAATCAACTAAATGTTTCCTCGGTGCGCAGAACAGAATTATTTAAAAAAACATTAAAAATCATACTGTTCAAAAACTTTTGACTGGTAGTGTATTTAAATGTAATGTCATGTATAATCATTTAAAGATTTTCATTATATGTGGTATGGTAACTTTTAACATTAACATTTTTTTACTGTAGCATATTTGTTTTTCTGTGAAATTTTGACAGTCCCAGTCCATATTTAATTGTATTATATGGGAAACAATGTGTAATATTTTCCTTAAAAATTCACATTTTTTGTTCCACAGAAGAAAAAAAAAGACATAATTTACATTTTTTGATGAACAATCTCTATCATTACATGCACTGTTCTCTAGTTCACGATGCACCAGTGCTGTCATATGCACTACGCTGATACAGCATTAATTTCAATCACTCAAATGCTTTTTTATTGCCATGACCAGGATGGATCAGCAAAGCCAAAGTCAGATTACACACACATGTGCATGTAGGTCTCTCTCTCTCGCTGTCTTTCCCTGATCGGCACACCCCCCGCTCTGCAGTGGTCCAAGGATTAAATCGTTCGTCTCGTTCGCTCTCTTATCGCCCCTCCTCTTATCTCCATCTCTCTGTCTTTATTCCCTCCTTTTCTCTGCCTGTCCACCCCCCTCCCTCCCTCCATCCCTCCCTCTCATTCACCGACTCCAGATGCCAAAGGAAAATGAACCCGTTACAGTAAGCGACTCGCTCGCAGCAGCGAGACAGCGGCTCGTTCTGTTTTGTTTTCATTTGCTTGTTTGTTTGTTTATGCCCTCCATTCGTTTTCTCATTATGACCCTTCCGCGTGATCGCGCTCACATGTGCTGGGATTTAAGCGGAGTGTGATCCGGGATCGGGACCCTGCTTCTACACACAAACACACAACCACACACACACACATCAAGCCATGCTGGAGAGACTGCAGTCTGCTTTGAAAAGTGTGAAGGACTCTAAACGTAAATATGTATTTTTCTTGATTTCATCCCTTATGTATTAAACTGACAAGCATCTTGCTGTCATATTTCTATTGCGAGAATGTTGATGCAGATGCAGATGTTTTTAAAGGCAAACGTATGTAGTGCTTTGCAGCAGGTGATTATTATGGTATTTAATAGGCTTCATGGCCTGTTATGACATGATATCTGCATGTTTTTATATGTTTGGCTATATATACGTGTTTATAAGTTGAGGAGTAATTTATTCAGTTTGTTAGGGGATAGAAATATCATTCGCTCAGTATAACAAGTAAAGTTTTTGTAAAGTTCTCACCATAACTGAATGTAAAAATGTAATCCTTATGTATAGAAACTATTTACACAACAGCATTATATTTGTATGATTTTTATAGTTGTTTTGTGACGTTTCTGTGTTTTGACTTGGCTTTTGCTATCTGAAATCTGTTCTTAAGGCCTAAAATGTGACTGAAACATTCCACTAGTCCACCAAATACACACTTGTGTACATATTGCTGTGACAGTGGAAAAGCCCACTGCGTTTTCTGCTCTCAGTTCCAGGTATAGCAGTACTGCATTGTAGCTAAATCAATAGCACATTTGCAGAACATCTTCTGTTCATTAACTAGCAAGATAAGTGAGATATTATCTTCGTGTCATTCTTGCCGGTTCGTATTCATACGCTGTTTCAGTTGTGACGAAGTCATATATTTTAGGCAATCATTGCAGTAACTGAATGCTGAGGCTTGTAATCTTTATGTTTTGTAATTATTGTCTTAGATGGATGAGTAATGTATTTCTTCGAGAGACTGCTTTTTTCCAATCGGTTACAGTTCCCAGTTTACTGACTCTGTCAGAAATCTTTGTGCTTCTTGGAATTTGTACAGATGTTCCTTATGTCATGAGCAGTGTTGGGCACGTTACTTTAAAAAGCAATTAGTTATACCGGTAGTTACTAGTTACTTCTCACAATTAGTAACTGAGTTACATCATTATAGAAGTAACTAATTACCAGGGAAATTATTGTATTATATATATATATATAAAAAAAAGTCAGATAACTTGGATGCCCCCAATATTAAATATAGTAAATGAATAAATCATTGTACACTAATCTACACTATTTTAATGTTGCGGTGGGACAATATGAGAGATGCCTTCCAGCGGCTAAATAGCATGTTTTTGGGATCGCTTCAATGCGCGGACATGAAAAACATTGTTAAACCCTCTGGGGTTGAAGACTGCACCTGTCTCATTTTTTCTCGATGACCACAAAAAACTAAAAATACTCAGTCAATTAGAAAATGAGAAAGGGTCTGCTTTTATTTGTGTATAGTCATAATAACAAAAAAAACAATGTGCTTTTGTAAAATAAATAAAATAAACTTTGCCAAGTTTCATGATAGACACATAAATAAAACAACCTGAATCTCTGCGAATACGTGCCTTGCAGACAAATGAAATGTATGTATAGAAAGCTTGAAATGTCTACTTCTAAATTAAGTATTCAAAAAAAGTTCGAAAACAAATATTCTCTGATAAAGTAATTCGTATGATACCAGCACAAGCTCCATTTTTTCCTGTCCAAACTTTTGTATGTTTGCCCACTGACAAAGAATGATCAGTTTATATTTTAATGGTAGGTTTATTTTAACAGTGAGAGACAGAATAACAACAAAGAAATCCAGAAAAACGCATTTAAAAAAACGTATAAATTGATTCAATTTTAATGAGTGAAATAAGTATTTGATCCCTTCTCAAACTATAGCCGCTTTTCCACTATCGGGCCGAACCGTTCTCAATGCGTAACCGTTCTGTTCCATGCCGATCCGGGCCAGTCAGCACGGATACGGTTTGATTTTCCACTGTGGTGCAGATAACGGAACTCTTTGGAATGTAAATACAAATGCGTCAGTCGTTGCCTTGGTAACGCAAGATTAGGCTGCCCCGCTTCTACTGTTATTGTCCTTTTGGACGCAATATGTATGTTTGAGTTTTTTTATTTTTTCCCGGCACTGTTTTGAACTTTTCTTAATGCCCTTCTCTGCAAGACACTGTGCTATCACTGTGCTATCACTAATATCACTGAATTCATTGACGAACTGCCTTTAACTGAAAATTGATTATTTACAATAATGCGTTACTTACACACTATTGTTCTGTTTAAATACTGTGCAGTTGCTTTGACACAATCTGTATTGTTAAAAGCGCTATATAAATAAAGGTGACTTGACTTGACTTGACTATAATTTAAAAACCTTTTCATTTCTCTTTGCACCCTCCAGCTGTTGCTGAAATTTTCTTTCTGCCCAAATATCAATATTAGAGCAAATGTTTCATCCACAGATGAAAGTGTCTCAGCCATTTGTATTTATATTTACTGTATGTTTACTGTGCACCCACTTAGCCATAGAGAAACTGGTAGCCAGGCAACAGAGTGGCGACGTCATGCACACGCATTTTACCAGCCCGGCTCAGCACGGTTGCCTAACCGTGCCGAGAATTCCAGGCCGAGAACGGTTTGTAATCGTGTCGTGCCGTACCAGGCTCAGGTGGAAACACAACTGGAACCATACCCGACCGTTCTAAGAACGGTTCGGACCGATTGTGGAAAAGCAGCTTATGACTTAGTATTTGGTGGCAAAACCCTTGTTGGCAATCACAGAGGTCAGACGTTTCTTGTAGTTAGCCACCAGGTTTGCACACATTTTAGTAGGGATTTTGTCCCACTCCTCTTTGCAGATCCTCTCCAAGTCATTAAGGTTTGGAAACTTTCAGCTTCCTCCACAGATTTTCAATGGGATTATGTTCTGGAGACTGGCTAGGCCACTCCAGGACCTTAATGTGCTTTTTCTTGAGCCACTCCTTTGTTGCCTTGGCCATGTGTTTTGGGTCATTGCCATGCTGGAATACCCATCCACGACCCATTTTCAATGCCCTGGCTGAAGTTCTCACGCAAGATTGGATGGTACATGGCCCTGTCCGTCATCCCTTTGATGCAGTGCAGTTGTCCTGTCCCCTTAGCAGAAAAGCACCCCCAACCATAATGTTTCCACCTCCATGTTTGACAGAGGGGATTGTGTTCTTGGGGTCATAGGCAGCATTTCCCCTTCTCCTAACATGGCGAGGTGAGTTGATGCCAAAGAACTTGATTTTGGTCTCATCTTTCACCCAGTTCTCCTCTGAATCATTCAGATGTTCATTGGGCCTGTACATGTGCTTTCTTGAGCAGGGGGACCTTGTGGGCACTTCAGGATTTCAGTCCTTCACTGCGTAGTGTGTTACCAATTGTTTTCTTGGTGACTATGGTCCCAACTGCCTTGAGATCATTGACAAGATCCTCCAGTGTGGTTCTGGGCTGATTTCTTACCGTTCTCATGATCATTGAAACTCCACGAAGTGAGATCTTGCATGGAGCCCTAGATTGAGGGAGACTGACAGTTATTTTGTGTTTCTTCCATTTGCGAATAATCGCACAGACTGTTGTCACCTTCTCACCAAGCTGCTTGGCGATGGTCTTGTAGCCCATTCCAGCCTTGTGTTGTTCTACAATCTTGTCCCTGACATCCTTGGACAGCTCTTTGGTCTTGGCCATGGTGGAGAGTTTAGAATCTGATTGATTAATTGCTTCTGTGGACCGGTGTCTTTTATACAAGTAACAAACTGAGATTAGGAGCACTCTCTTAAAGGGAGTTTTAACCTGTATAAAAGACACCTGGGAGCCAGAAATCTTGCTGATTGATAGGGGATCAAATACTTATTTCACTCATTAAAATGCAAATAAAAGTTAATCTTGGATATTTTTCATTTCTAGAAGAAGACGCACTGAGAGGAATAAGCCTTTACCTCAGAAGAAGAACACAATGTAACGCTGCATTATAATGTCAGTAGCGGTAACAACATTGAAATGGGGAAACATTAATTAATATGATTACTCGTTACTGAAAAAAGTAATGCCGTTAGTAACGCCATCTATTTATAACACCGTTATTCCATCACTGGTCATGAGTGATACAATATTTGGTAAATAAATAGCAAACATATTTCATGATGATTAAATTGGCAGTTATGCCAACATAAATATGTAGTTATCTACAGCATTGTTAGTTATATTTATTATTAGTCTTCATTATTTTTACAGTCATAACTAGTACATTTAGATTTGTTAGATTTGTTTCTGTTGGTGGTACTGGGAAAAATTGCTGCTGCAGTGCAACATGGGTACACAATGAGCATCACACACACTCTGTGCTTTCTCTTCTCCCTCTCAGTATCTCTCTTATATTTTAGTATGCAGGGCTGGTCTTCTGAAGCAAACGGTGTTACAGTGCCAGCCAGTGCATTTCAGCAGCTGTGGAGCACTTTTACTATTGAGATGAAGATGTACAAAGACTGCTACTATATTACAAACTTTCATCAGTGCTACTTAAAGGCCACCCTGTTTGTGTCACTGCACACGTCTGTGTTTGCTTCAGACAGACTGTCAGTCTGTGTATTATTTGTGGTGTTTTTTCAGTGATGCCTTCTACCGGTTAAATAGTTAGACAGTAGGTGGCGACAAGTGACTGTCTTTATGAGTGAATAAGTCGCTTATTCATTAAACTGATTTGTTTTAAAACACTGGTTTATTCAGAAAAATAAATAAGTGTTTTATGAGTCATTGAATCATTCAGTCGATTTTTTTCAAAGACTAGTTCATTCCAGAATAAAACACCACTACTGTTTGTTGCTTGGCAAAACGACAGTTCATTCACTTTTGAATTTGTTTGGAACTGTTTAGGTAGGCAGAGAATTAACTGACAAAGTAACTGCCAATACTGCATCTATATTGTGTTGAAAATATTGCGTCTACAGTTTCTCAGTGTTAACTTATTGTTTTTTTAGAGCCGATTTTGGTGTGATCTGCTTGGCATTGGGTGTCATGGGGATTCGTAAACGACAATGGGCATCGGGATGGAAGATTCAAACTTTTGATCTTGTGTAATGTTATCATAGTGGACGACAACCTTCTGCCATGCTTCACGACATCAACACAGAAAGACTAGCATGTTTAATATTTTTCTCATTCGTCCACGACAAGTTCGTCACATCTGTGACACTAGCCAATACGAGCACAGAAGCGCCTTCGAATATGCTTTCGAACATGCTGAAATGAAAGAGAGACAATAATATTGGGTATTATTGGTGGAAATTTACAATGAAGGAAATGTTTGTGGAGCTATGGCACAAATACTCCTGCATTTATGATGTTTCCTTCAGGGACAACTGTGACAGAGTGACAAAAGGTGAAATAAACACTATTTTACCTAACTTATCTTTGACAGTTCGTGCTGTCCTCTTTATGCATTCCAGATTTGTGTCCACTGTCAGGTTTTCTTTCTCTTTTGGGCTTTTCTGATGACAAGACAGGGCAAAACACTGTTTGCTAGGTATCTCCTGTCTAGTCCCGCCGTGTAGATGACAGCATCACGTCATTAAAGACGGCACTCGATGAATGGTCGGTTATCATCGCGTAGTCTTACATGTTTCTTGTTTATGACAAGATTTTAGTAGTCAAAATCACATATTTTGACACAGTGACTGTCATAACTAACAAAAAATTTTGTAGTCTGAACCCAGCATAATTGTGTATAAAAGCAGTGTTAAACTCGCAATCTGTTGGTCTGAATATCAGCACAGCTGTGATTACCTTGTGTCTCATGCCTACAGCCAAATCAAGCATTTGATTGACAGAAAGAGAAAGAATGTAGTGCAGAAAGAGTCATCAACTTTCCTGGAACAACATAAATTTTACAAACGACCAGTTGAGGTCAAAAGTTTACACCCTGCAGAATCTGCAAAATGTTAATTATTTTACCAAAATGAGAGGGATCATACAAAATGCATGTTATTTTTTTTCCGTACTGACCTGAATAAGATATTTCACATATAATACATTTACATATAGCCCACAAGAGAAGAAAATAGTTGAATTTATAAAAATGAACCTGTCCAAAATTGTACATAGACTTGATTCTTAATACTTAATAATGTTCATGAGTCCCTTGTTTGTACCGAACAGTTAAGCTGCCCGCTGTTCTTCACTGCCCACAAATTTCTCCCCTTCCAGCAATTACTGTATGATTTTGAGATCCATCTTTTCACACTGAGGACAACTGAGGGACTCGTATGCAATTACTACAGAAGGTTCAAACGCTCACTGATGCTCCAAAAGGAAGAACATTGAAGAACATCGGGCAGTTTAACTGTTCAGGACAAACAAGGGACTCATGAACAACCGTCACAAAAAAAAAAAGGGTCATTTTTATAGATTCAACTATTATTTTCTCTTTTGGACTATATGTAAAGGTCTTGTATGTGAAATATCTTAATCAGGTCAGTAATAAATAAAAAATAACATGAATTTTGTATGATCTCTCTTATTTTGGTAAAATAATGAACATTTTGCAGATTCAGCAAGGTGTATGTAAACTTTTGACCTCAACTGTATATCTGCTAAAAGTGATTTTTATTAATGATTTGGAGTGAATTATCATAAAGATGGTCTCAAAGCAAACATGGACTAAAGGTCAGGTCTGTTAAAAGTGTTACATTTGTGCATGTGAATAAGAAGTATCTTATGCTGTTCACATGCTTCAGATTAACTCCATAACTTGCATGCCTGTATGAAGGTGGTCCAATCTTTTCCAGGATATTAAGACTAAGTGTATGTGCCTGTGTCTTAAATTGTGGCTCATTTGTCAGCATTAGTGTGGGAAAGCATATGCCAACAATACTTGAAGTCTAATCCATAATGATATATGATGCTTTGCTTTATTTCTGTGCAAAACCTTGTTTTAATATTGTTACAGTTTTAAGCTATCGAAGCAGACCTCAACATATTATTGTTCTTAAAGAAAAAGTTCATCCAAAAGTTCACCTGTACAAGTTTCTTACACAGTTTAATGGCTTGAAATAAGTATTTATAGTTGGTAAATTTTCCCATTTCACTCGCCATTGCCATTAGCATCAAAAAGTTATTTTTGTACCCTGACTATAACGCAAGTTTGTTTATAGCTGAATGATTTTGTGCTCTGCATGCAGGTTGGGTTTTTCTGGGTCTGATGGCCTATATAATGACTGACTCAACAGAACAGCTGCTTCAACTGAAAGAGTAGGAAAGGAAGGGTTTGAAGAAAGAGGTAATATAAAGAAATGAGAGGAAAAAGAAATAACAGGTGACATGAGATGAAAGGAAAGTGAAGGGCAAAAAGAAGGAGAGGCTAAACAGATGAAAGATTAAGTTTTAAGAAGTTAAAAGTTGTTAATAATGCATGTACATTGTCTTAGCAACTGATTCAGAACAAATGTAAATGTGGTCTGCTCTTTATACACACTCGCACACATACGTCAGCTCTCTCATTCAGCACTCAAGTGTTTCCGGAGGCTGAATGAATTTGTATGACTCACACTGGATGCGGCATTGTGTGAAAACTAATGATTTTCAGTGACAGCCATGATTACAACTGTCCTCCACTCATTTTGTAACTCCACTTGTCTGTTTTTCTCAGCTTCACACTCTCTCATATTGAAAGGACTTTATTCTTTGTTATTTATTAATTTAGCGATTTGTTGCACAACAGACCCAACAATAAAGATGTTTTTTTTTGCTGGCTGGTCAGACCAGTAGTTCAGATTTTTACTTTCTCTGCCACAAAAATATATTCATTTTATTTTTATAATTATTTTATTTTGTCACATAAAGTATATTTAAAAAGCAGTTAAAAAAACTAATGTATTATAATTTAGAATTAAAATTATCATAACTTTCTACTTGTCCAATGGGAAATATGCAAAAAAAAAAACGAAAGAAAAATCTGAAAAATAATAGAATAATTTCTTTGTGACAAAGATACATACTGTTCAAACATTTGGAGTAGTAGGATCTTTTAAATATCTCCCTTATGCTTACCAATACTACATTTATTTAGTAAAAATGAAGATAAAATGGTGCTTAAAAACATATTTTATTAATATCAGTATTAAAAGTTGTTCTATACATTTTTTTAAACATATTTTCAGGATTCACTGATGAACAGAAAGTTCAAAAGAACAACATTTATTTAAAAATATAAATATTTTGTAACTTATGATCAATTTAATTTGTCCTTGCTTAATAAATATATTAATATGCTTAATAAAAATATTAATTTGCTAATATTCTGATTTAGTGGTTAAGAATCATTTCTTCTTATTATTAATGTTAAAAAGTCGTGCTGCCTAATATTTTTGTGTTTTATTTGAAATAGAAATATTTTGTAATTCTTTACTGTCACTTTTGATCAATTGAATACATCTTGTTGATTAAAATCAATAATTTATTTTAAAAAATTATACTGACCCCAAGATTTTAATGCATTATACAGTCAAGCCCAAAATTATTCATACCCCTGGCAAATATTGACTTAAAGTTACTTTTATTCAACCAGCAAGTTTTTTTTTTTTTTTGAGGCTTCTCCCAAAAGATAATAAGACGATGTACAAGAGGCATCATTGTGGAAAAAATTATTACTCATCTTTTATTTACAGTTGAACAAAAAGTGGCATGTCCAAAATTATTCATACCCTTCTCAATAATCAATAGAAAAGCCTTTATTGGATATTACAGCAATCAAACGCTTCCTATAATTGCTGAACAGCATTTTGCATGTCTCCCCGTTTTTTTTTTTTTTTTTTTTTGTCCATTCATCTTTAGTGATGAGCTCCAACTCTTTCAGGTTGGAGGGTCTCCTTGCCATCACCCTGATCTTTAGCTCCCTCCACAGATTCTCAATTGGATTTGAGTCAGGACTCTGGCTGGGCCACTGCAAAACATTAATGTTTTTGTCTGCTAACCATTTCTTCACCACTTTTGCTGTGTGTTTTTGGGTCAATGTTGTGCTGAAATGTCCACTGGTGCCCAAGGCCAAGTTCCTCTGCAGACTGCCTGATGTTGTTGTTGAGAATTTGGATGTATTGCTCCTTTTTCATGGTGCCGTTTACTGTGATTAGGTTCCCTGGGGCACCGGCTAAAAAACAACAAAAAAACATTAGGTTCCCACCACCATGTTTGACAGTGGGGATGGTGTTCTTAGGGTTGAAGGCTTCTCCTTTTTTACACCAAATGAAGGCTGCATCGTTGTGGCCAAACAATTAAATTTTTGTTTCATCTGACCATAAAACAGAAGACCAGAAGTCTTCTTTGTCCAGATGAGCATTTGCAAAGGCCAAGCGAGCTTTTGTGTGCCTTATCTGGAGAAGTTGTGTCCGCCTTGGTCTGCGTCTGTGGAACCCAGCGGTGTGTAGTGTCCGTTGGACTGTCTGCCTTGAGATGCTGCCACCAGCAGAGCCCAGATTCATCAGGATGGTCTTGGTGGTGATGCTTGGATTCTTTTTTACTTCTCTCACTATCCTCGTGGCCAGCACAGGTGTCACTTTTGACTTCCAACCAAGTCCTCTGAGATTTTTCACAGTGCGGACCGTCTTGTATTTTTTTTTATAATACTTTGCACTGTAGCCACTGGAACTTCAAAACATTTAGATATCGTCTTATAGCCCTTTCCTGACTTGTGAGCAGGCACAATGCGCAGCCTTTGTCTTAGCCATGACTGTCCACAAACCATCAGCAGAGAGCTTCTGTTTTTCACCTGTTGAGTTGATTAAAACAGCTGTTTCCAATGAATCAGGGTAATTAGGATGCTTTAGAACAGCTTGGACTATTTGGAATGGTACAGAACTTTGGATTTTCCCATAGACTGTGACAGTTTGCACAGGGTATGAATAATTTTGGACATGCCACTTTTTGTTCAAATGTAAATAAAAGCTGAGAAATATTTTTTTCCACAATGATGCCTCTTGTACATCGTCTTATTATCTTTTGGGAGAAGCCTGTGTCATTTCCGGTCAAAAAAAAAAAAAAAACTTGCTGGTTGAATAAAAGTAACTTTAAGTCAGAATTTGCCAGGGGTATGAATAATTTCGGGCTTGACTGTATATAGGCTCAACGTAAAGTGCTACTGCATTCTTCTTATCCAGAGTGACTTATTTTTTATTAGAGGAACAGTCCCTCCAGAGGAATCAGGAGTAAGTGCTTTACTCACGGGCAGAAACTCCAAGCTCTTTTCTCTTCTTTTATTGCCCATTATGAGATTCGAGCCTTTGGGTTTACCAGCCTGGACATTTAACCTCTAAAATGCCTCCCTATTCACAACAACCCAGACCAAAATGATTTATTAATAAACTTGAGCAACCGTGAGCACAGTTCTATATATGATCACCTAATTCATTAACATATAAGTCTTAAAGGTACAGTGCACTGAGAAAATGGAAAAATGCTCACGTAAGATTAAATTACAGCCGCTTTTGGTGCATGAAATCTTAAGTAACATTATATGTAGAGAGTGGACACTTAACATGAAATCCAGACTGTTAATTAGGCAGCATTAAAAGTCAAATGGTATTTGGATTGTCATTAACATTATGTTCTGTCAAATCGTGTTTTGAGTATGAGCAGGATCTGTAATGCATAACACCTCCTAGGCAGATCTTACACTGGCATCAGCCCAGCCGAGTAATTGAATGTCATGTTAAACCAAGACGCTAATGCTAGTCCTTACAGAATGATATCCCCTTCAGGCCGGGAGTATGGAGGGAAATCAAAAGGTTTAGCATGAATTTTTCCCTTTGAGCTAAATCGAGTCAGCATTAAACATCAATGAAGATTTCTGTTTCTCCACACACTGCTTACAGAGGTTCATCATCCCCAAGAAAAGAAAGAGAGACGTGTGTGGGCATGTGAACATTTGTGTCTCCAACAGAGTGTGCGTGAGTTTGTTTCTAAGTAGGTCGGCACAGGACGAGTTTCTGTTCTCGTTAATGGCACACGCTAATGGAGACGGGCAGATTGACTTAAGGGACAAAAATGTGGACTCACAAGGTCATGTCCCTGGAGTTTCTCCACGTGACTTTTGGATTATTATTGCTCTGTGTGTTCACAGCCCATTACCCCTTGATTCAATAAACTTCTGGCTTGAACTCAACAGCTGGTTCAGTTTTAATGGAAGGCATATTTTGCGAACCGCAACTGTAACAAATGTAGATACATCTGTTCAGACACATAAAGTACAAGGCAGAAGGTTGGAAACACTTTATAATTGGATGATTCAATACAGTTAAAGGCATTCCAGCATGCACTTCATGAAGCATGGTTGGTTTGAAAAGTCCAGAGCTTGAATCTAGACAAAGGACAGCAACTTAGATAAAGCTCTAAGGACAGATAAAAATTGTTTGCTGGTTTGTTTATTGCTATATAAACTACCAGTCAAAAGTTCTTGAACAGTAAGGTTTTTAATCTTTTATTTTTTCTCACCAAGCCTGCATTTATTTGATTCAAAATACAGCAAAAGCTGTAATATTGTGAAATATTATTTTAATATTTAAAATAACTGTTTTATGTTTGAATATATTTTAAAATCAAGCTTGTGATCAAAGCTACAGTTTTAGCATCATTAATTCATTCTGATATGATAATTTTCTGTTTAAGAAACATGCATTATTATTATTATTATCAATATTTAAAACAGTTGAGTATTTTTTTCAGGATTCTTTGATGAATAGAAAGATCCAAAGATCAGCATTTATCAGAAATAAAAAGCGTTTGTAACATTATACACTATATCAAAAGCTTGGAGTGACTGGAGTAATGATGCTAAAAAATTCAGCTTTAAAATCACAGAAATAAATTACATTTTAATATATATTCAAATAGAAAACTGTTATTTTAAATAGTAAAAATATTTCAAAATTGTACTGTTCTTGCTGTGCTTTGGATCAAATAAATGGAGGCTTGGTGAGCAGAAAAGACTTCTTTAACAAAACACAACAAAATATTACTGTTCCGAATGATAAGTTGACATTTTCATGTTTTATGTCTGCTTTTTTGTTTGCATTGGTTCGATTTTCTTTTGTTTTATCTCCATACTTGTTTGTGATGTTTCATTGTTTAAATTACTATTATAAAGAATTACAAATAGAAAAAAAGTTGATGTCTCCATATTTTGTTTAGTTTGGTTTTTATTTTGTTTATGTTGATTTGTTTTGTTCATGTCTTTCTTTCTTCAGTCGAAAATAAATGACTTTTGACTTTTGATTATAATTTTGAGAAAAATATATTTTTTTATCAGTTTAACCATTATACATCATGACAAAAATGTGACGAAGATTTAACTGACTAAAACTAGACTAAAATACTTTTTCTTATAGACTAAATAGACTAAAATGCTGAGACTAAAACTAGACTAAAATAAAATAGGATAACGTTGACAAAATATGATATATAATATGTAAAAAACAAACAAGGACTTTTAACAAGGACTAAGACTAAGTCTTAAATCGAAAATAGCTGACAAAATGAACAGTAGCTAAATGAAATGAGCACAAAGTCATAGACACACATTGCAGAGCAAATGCAAGACACGCATTTGTGGTTAAAAAGTATCTAAAATTATTATTGTTTTATTTTTTTTTAGAAAATGACATGTAGTTTCTGCTAGATAAGACCCATATTTGTCGGGTAGGATTGTATGGAGCCCTTTAAAGCTGCATTGAAACTGCAATTTGGACCTACAATCCATTGATCCCATTAAAGTCCACTATATGGAGAAAAATCCTAGAATGTTTTCCTCAAAAAAACTCGACTGAAGAAAAAAAGACATAAACATCTTGGATGAAATTGGGGTCAGTAATTGGGGTCAGGAGTTTATTCTGGAAGTAAACTAATCTTTTAAGATTTCACTCGAAGCAAGTCAGAGATTAAGAGCTTTAAAAAACAGTACAATAACAGCCAACATGCTGTTTAGCGCCATTTAATAGTTTTCAGCATTTGTCAAATATTTATAATACTTTTTCAATATTTAATAGAAGCCAGTCAGAATTCTTAATGAAGACACTTTTTAAAATATGAGACTATTATTTTTTTTGCAAAAAATCTCATTTCAGTTTTTTTCAGCGCCAATTCACATGTCTGTAATCTTTTATCTGCCTGTAATCCCTAACATCATATCAGCACCTTTAATGGACTGATGACTGTGATTTTAAGGACTGTAAGGATTTGTGTTAAATCTGCATTGATATTCTGCCCGCGAGCTGCGTCACAGGTTTCTGTAGGTGACATTCAGTGTGATTTGCTGAGAGGATCTGCAGCAGCTACAGAATCTCTGATTCAGCCGTGTATTAATGATAGATGCCTTTAAAAGCCACCCTGCAAAGCAGTCTGACATTGAGCGAGAGAGAGAGAGAGAGAGTAACTTTTTTTCCAACCACACTGATGAATAATTTCCCTCTGTCTTTTTCCCTCGCAATCTTTCTCTCTCTGTCCCATTTGAATCCCTCCCACTTTACTCTTTCCACCCTCCATCCATCATCTCTCCCGTTTCTCTCCAGAGGGAGAAATCTCCACAGAGATTTCTTTATCTGCTTTGCCTTAGATAATCCATCTTTATTCCTAACTGTGTGTGTTTCTGTGCAAGTATTTGGTAACTGTCCGTTGTACGCTTAAGGGTTGTGCATTTATTTTCTGCTCTTATTTTTTTCTTTTAGCCTGTCTTATATATACCCTATAAAATAACAGTGTATCAGAGGTATAATTATTGACTTTCTGATAAAAATAATATCAGGCAGTACCCTAGCAACACCCTGGCAACCACTTTTCATGCCAGAATAGTACTGCAGTAGCAAGTTTTGCACAGTCAACACTGTTAAATGTTAAATGAATGCTATTTATCTCTTTTTGCTCTGCAGCAGCGTCTCTGCTGCCTCACAGATTTGTGACGGTTCGCAGAGGCAGCCCAGCGGCACGCAGCGGTCAGATCAGGCCTGGAGATCGTCTTGAGGCGGTGGATGGACGATCAGTAGTGAATTTACCTCATAGAGAGCTGGCGCAGATACTGAGGAGAGCTGGAAACACACTCCGCTTGACCATCGTACCTCGCGCCAGTGCTCGTAAGTGTATTATTTCATAAACACTGCCAGTCAAAAGTTTTTGAACAGTAAGATTTTTAATGTTTTTTTTTAAAGAAGTTTTCTTTATTTCAAGTATAAAAGATATAAAAGTGAAGAAAAATGAGAAGGCATGAAAAAAACAGTACATCCTAATTTAATAAAACAAATGCCTCTTTATTGTAATCGGAAAGATGATTGACTCACATGCTGCTTAAACTGACACCACATTAAAGAGTGTGAAAAACACATTATTTTAGGACATATTGTTTATATTTCACCAAAACCGACAAATTTTGAAAGCTGAGACTTTGTAATATCTCCCAGTGCTCTCAATCTGGCCCATTTGCATGTGCAATAGGCTATACTCTCAAAATATTCTAACTTTAATCTCGTAATTGCTGCAAATTAATTCTCGCAATTTTGACTTTATTCTCTAAACTTTTTGACTTCATTCTCGAAACACTTCGACTTCAGTCTCGAAGTATTTTGACTTTATTCTCGAAATATTACAACTTTAATCTTGTAAACTTAGATTATTTTTTATTTATGTGGCACTAAAATGCCGTAGTATGATAAAAAGCAGTAATAGAAAAAATGAATTAGTGTTTCCATATTTTTATATTTTAAATGAGCCATAGATAACATTACAGCAAAAACTTCCTAACTTACTTCCTAAATCCTAATATGGTTCTCCTGTCAGATTCCTCAGAGCGAACAGAAAATGACTCTGATTATAAGAACAGGAAAACCCACAGGTCAAAACCAAAGGTGAGCAATACCTTTACCGTACAATGCCTACATATAAACTCTATGGCAAAAAAATGACAAAGAATAACTCTTTTCCTCTTTTTTTTTTACTTTGAAACACAAAGCAGGATGCCACACGGTACTACAGTGTGGAACTGGACAGGGGTCCCACTGGATTCGGCTTCAGTCTGAGAGGAGGGAGTGAATATAACATGGGCCTCTATGTGCTGGGACTGATGGAAGGAGGACCAGCCTCACGCAGCCACAAAATACAGGTGCGGATATGTGGCTTTGATCTACAAATACTTTTGGGGATAAAATTATACATAATGTCTCAAAATAACACTTTTAGAGAAATGTAAAGGGACTAAATAACAAAAATGGAAGGTTTTTAGGTTAAGGTTTGAAGCTCAAGAACAATAGAAGTCAAGAGGACATCCTTTTTTAGATATAAAGCTATATCAGCAGGTGTGTGTTAGAGGCTACAAATTGTTGCTTTTTTGGGACTTCAAGTGTAATACAGTATAAATATATTACCAGATTTTTACTTTCTCTTCAGAAATAGTGAGTGATGTAAGCCTCACCATCACATCTTTGAGATACTTAAGTGGTAACTGTGTATGTTGCAGGTGAGTGATCAGTTGGTGGAGATCAATGGAGACAGTACAGCAGGAATGACTCACAGTCAGGCTGTGGAGCAAATCAGGACTGGAGGAAGCAGGATACACCTCGTGTTCAAAAGAGGAAATGGATACGTCCCTGACTACGGTAAGACAGCAGGTCAGAGATTAGCTGAACATCACATTATCATACATCATCTAAAACATGAGTAGGTCATAATCATATTGCTTTTACAATCAGTTTGCTATCCGGAATGCTATTATGGGTTATCGGCTGTTAAATAACATAATATGTTTATGTACAAAGCAATAAGCCACAAAAGGATGTATGTAATATAAGTTTAACCATGAGTCAATATGTGGCTTCTTCATGGCTTTGTTTTTTAGATGTAGACTTGACACAGTGTGAATGAATTTAATGAATGGTGTGGTTAAAACTGATTATATATTTATGACCTCAAATGTGGCTCTTCCAGTCAAATTGAGTCAGGTTTTAGTGTTTATAATGTTTGTTTTATCACTGCCACTGTACAGATATTAAATACCACGGTTCGTACAAGGTGCTTGAATTTGACTTTTAGAAATTTAAGGCCTTGAAAACATTTAAAAATAGCAATATTCCTGAAGAGGTACTTGAAAAGTGCTTGAATTTTTTCACACACAATTCAAAAAACATCATACCTTTTTTGCTCATTTCAGTTAATGTCAGAAAACAATCGAGCTAAGCAAGTAGTAGTACTGACAGTGAGTCATTTATGCTGGAACCGCTCTGATTGATTCAAACTCACGACTTTGATCATTACTTTCAAGCGATTCACTACTAGCAAAAACCAGATCAAATTAAAAGAGCCATTCATTTTCAAATTTCAACTTTGCTTGTAATGATTTTAAAAAGCGCATAGTGATGGGTGAAACAGAGCTTTTTCGAAAATCAGTTAACCATTGTGTCGCAAAATGATTCACTGTTTCGAAGCACTCCAATTGGATCACGTATCACAAATCATTTGATTTGGGATTTAGATCTGAACGGATTCGTGAATCCTTTAGCAAATTGAGTAATTTAAATAGAAAGATTTGCAATACGTGAACTGAAGTCCCGATTTCAAATCAAGACTTCAGAGCTTGGATCGCAAATCATTTGATTCAGGTCAGGACTTCAGAGCACGTATCACGAATCATTTGATTTAGAATGTAACGGGTTCGTGAATCATTTAGCAAACTGAATAATTAAAATCAAATGATTCGCAAATTGAAGTAGATCATATTCAAATCAAGACTTCAGAGTGTGGATTGCAAATCATTTGATTCAGGTCAGGACTTCGGAGCATGTATCATGAATCATTTAACTTAGATCGGAACAGGTTTGTGAATCATTTAGCAAATTGAATAATTCAAATTGAATGGTTCGCGATACGTGAATGGAAGTTTCGATTTAAATCTAATTCAAATCAAGACTTTAGAGTGTGGACCACAAATCATTTGATTCAGGTCAGGACTTCGGAGCATATATCACGAATCATTTGATTTAGAACGGAACGGGTTCGTGAATCATTTAGCAAATGGAATAATTCAAAGTGAATGATTTGCAATACGTCCCGATTTTAATCGAATTCAGATCAAGACTTTAGAGCGTGGATCGCAAATCATTTGATTCAGGTCAGGACTTCAGAGCACGTATCACGAATCATTTGATTTAGAACGGAACGGGTTCGTGAATCATTTAGCAAATGGAATAATTCAAAGTGAATGATTTGCAATACGTCCCGATTTTAATCGAATTCAGATCAAGACTTTAGAGCGTGGATCGCAAATCATTTGATTCAGGTCAGGACTTCAGAGCACGTATCACGAATCATTTGATTTAGAACGGAACGGGTTCGTGAATCATTTAGCAAATGGAATAATTCAAAGTGAATGATTTGCAATACGTCCCGATTTTAATCGAATTCAGATCAAGACTTTAGAGCGTGGATCGCAAATCATTTGATTCAGGTCAGGACTTCAGAGCACGTATCACGAATCATTTGATTTAGAACGGAACGGGTTCGTGAATCATTTAGCAAATGGAATAATTCAAAGTGAATGATTTGCAATACGTCCCGATTTTAATCGAATTCAGATCAAGACTTTAGAGCTCGGATTGCAAATCATTTGACTCAGGTCAGGACTTTAGAGTGCTGTCGCAAATTGTTTGGTGTACATCAGAACAGGTTCGTAAATCATTTAGCAAATTGAATAATTCAAATTGAATGATTTGCGATACGTGAATTGAAGTCTCGATTTAAATCAAATTCAAATCAAGACTTCAGAGTGTGGATCACAAATCATTTGATTCAGGTCAGGACTTCAGAGCATGTATAATGAATCATTTGATTTAGATCGGAACGAGTTTCTGAATCATTTAGCAAATTGAATAATTCAAATCGAATGATTTGCGTTACACGAATTGAAGTACCGATTTAGATCAAATTCAAATCAAGACTTCAGAGCGTGAATCGCAAATCATTTGATTCAGGTCAGGACTTCGGAGCATGTATCATGAATCATTTGATTTAGATCAGAACGGGTTCGTGAATCATTTAGCAAATTGAATAATTCAAATCGATTGATTCGCGATTTAAATCAAATTCAAATCAAGACTTTGAATGTGGATTGCAAATCATTTGATTCAGGTCAGGACTTCGGAGCGCATATCACAAATCGTTTGATTTAAATCGGAATGGGTTTGTGAATCATTTAGCAACTAAATAATTCAAATCGAATGATTTGCGAATCATTTGATTCAAGTCTGGACTTCGGAGCGCTTATTTTTACTATAGTAAAAGTGTAGTTTACTTTGTCATACTTTGCATGTGCTTCACTTTTGCCATTTTTATTAGTATTTTTATTTATCTATTTCTCTTTTTTTAGACATTGTTCGATGAGTGAGATCAAAATAAAAAAAGTAGTGCTCAAAGTCCTGGAATTTCATTTTAGAGTATCTGTACGAACCCTGGAATATGTCAACAGTTTCTTTTTATCTATTAGCTACTAACAGCTGTTCTCTGCTTTCTTATTTGGATTTTTCCTTTTTCTATTCTCTTTGATTTCATATTTTTTATATTCCTTATCCACTTTCATTAACAAATTATTTTTGTTCACGTCTACTAATTTGCTTTTGCCCTTCATCCTTATTTTTATCTCATTGTTTTCTTCTGGTTTTCATGTTCTTTGATCTTCCATTGTCTTTATTTCCTATGAACCATTTTTTAATTAATTTCACTCTTCTCCTTACTTCCATGAGCAAATTTTTTCTGCCTATTTCTACCTTCCATAACACTTTATTTTCATTCTTTCGGCCTTCCCTCTTTCTCTTCCTCCTCCTTCTCCTCCTTTAGTGGAGCTCTCCAGTCTCTCTCTCTGTATGACCAACTCCAAGCTGGGCGAACCGTGTTTCTATGTGATTGGAAGGACAGAAAATACGCGGTTGGTAGCTGTTCCTGTTAGTTCTTCATTTTACTGTTTCTCTACATCTCTCTCATATTTCTCTGTCGTCTCAACGTCTTTGACTGTGCTTGCTGGTCTCCCTGTCGTATGTTGATAATACACCAAGAGTCACTGTTATGTCAAAAAACAGTTATGAATGTTTGTTTGTAATTCCAGATAAAGCTAGGTAACTTGCAGTCTATTATATTTTTTAAATGTGACCCTGGACCTCAAAACCAGTCGTAAGGGTCCATTTTTATTGCTTATCGCTTTCCATTGGGGTACTTTTTTTTTAGGATAAGACAAAATTTGTCTGAGACACAACTATTTGAAAATCTGTAATCTGAGGGGGCAAATAAATCCAAATATTTAGAAAATCACCTCTAAAGTTGTCCAAATGAAGTTCTTAGCAATGCATATTACTAATCAAAAATTAAGTTTTTATATATTTATGGTAGGAAATTTATTAAATCTTTTTGAAACATGATAATTATGTAATATCCTAAGGATAATATGAATATAAACCAACCAAATGAGCATAATTAAGAGACATTATGTTATTTTGACAGACAGTTATATCATGCCAAACATGCTTTGCATTTTGAGGAGACGCCAGGCTTCAGTTGCTCGGATATGAGAGGAGAATTTCTCACAGAATGGAATGATGATAAGGGGATATGATTAAATCCATTCATTTTATTATTACATTATCTTGTTTCTTCCAAAATGCTGTCCATCAATTTTCAGTGCAGCTCCTTGTTTAAATAGAGAAAACAAAATATGATGCAGAGATGTCCTTTGACACTGCAGCAGCCCTTAGTTGGCCCTCTCATTAACATTTTTAATTGGTCCTTTTTATTCCATACCAGTTTATCTTAAATAATATCTTGGTCGTTTATCTTGGTAATTCAGTTCTGCCACACTGAGACTGCAAATGGCTTCACTGTTGTTAATCATCTAATTTGGGACAATTAAAAATGAGTTAGTTCTTAATTATATTAATCAATTATATTATTCATGCTAAGATTCTGATTAATCCAAAGGTTTAGGTATGGTTTAACTTTGGTTTTACTGTAATTGTAAACACATTTAAATAGTTATTTATATATGTTATGTCATACTTTATTGCATATAATTAAGTGGTTCATTATTAGCATATCAAACAGACGCTTTTGCATTTCAAAGCTTCTTAGCTTTTAGTTTTAATGAGTCAGCCGCAGCTTTAAATGTGCAGCAGACGGCACATTCATAATGACCTCAAAGTCCTCACTAAATAGGGTGACAAAAGACCAGAGTGAAACACTTGAAGTACTCTGGAACATTGGATGTGATTGGTTTTCAAAACTCTCTAAACCATAATTGACTTTCCATTTTACTTGAACAAGAGTTGCTGAAATATTTTCTCACACAAGTCCTGTCTTCTAAAATCTAACAACAGCACTGAACTATTTATAACAAAGTTTGTGAATGTTTAAGAAATGCCATTATTTACACATCGTCATGTTGTTCCAAACCTTTATTCTGTTACTTTTCTATACTCCCTAAAAAAAAAACAAAGTAGTGTATGATTCATACCCTATATATACAAATCTCATCATTGACATCAAACCTGAAGTAACAATAAAGAGGAAGCTTTTCAGTGAATAATCAACTTAGATTTTGGTCTGTCTGATAAATTTTGATCATTCAACCACTGTGACCCATTCCATGACCCATGTGCCGCTAGAGGGCACATATTTAAAACAAACGGTAGAAACAATGGCGTAGTTTGATGACACCGTAAATGAGTGTGGAATCATGGGAGTTTTTGTCTTCATTCTCACAGCCGATGCACAAGTGAGTGAGTACACCCTGAGTGAACTTGTCCAAAGTGTCAATATATTGTGTTAGATTAGATAAGATTAGATTCAACTTTATTGTCATTACACATGTACAACTACAAGGCAACGAAAAGCAGTTTAGGTCTAATCAGGAGTGCAATAAGCAGCAAGTGCAGGATAAAGGTATAAGTTATAAGTGCACTTATAGGGAATATGTACAGGGAGAAACTATGGATAATATTTACAGATGAAGTACTGTGAGCATAATTTACAGATGATAACTACAATTAGAATGTACAAATAGATGAACACAATATACAGGTTGCTATTAACTATAATATAAATTGCAGGTAGATACGAACATAATATACAGGTTACTGTTTACTGAAGCAGGTAGGCATGGGCCGGTATAAGATTCTGACGGTATGATAACCTTGGATAAAAATATCACGGTTTCACGGTATCACGGTATTGTAATTACTGCTCTACAAT
Organism: Garra rufa; assembly: GCF_049309525.1. Taxonomy (NCBI): domain Eukaryota; kingdom Metazoa; phylum Chordata; class Actinopteri; order Cypriniformes; family Cyprinidae; genus Garra; species Garra rufa. The sequence goes on from NC_133375.1 coordinate 10,201,655, forward strand.
GTTATATTTAAATGTCTGGGTAAAAAAAAAAAAAAAACATTTTTTTTTTTTTTTTAACTGAACACAGTATATTTTATTTTAGGAAACATATAGAACATTTTGTAACATGGAACATCAGGCAAAATAATTAAAATCAATAATTGAAACTTCTTAATTAAATTTAATTTCAGTCACTTCACTTCAAAAACAAATCCTTCTAAATGGAAAAAATGCAATCACTAATCAAAGCAAAAATATGACCAAGTTCCAAAAATAAAAAAATACTCAAAGACACAGGAGAGCCAGCGAGTGTTTTCTTTTTTCTTTTCTTTTTTAATGCTGTGATTTTGAAAAGATGTTAAAGGTACACTGTGTAATATTTAAGATGATCTCTAGACAGAGGTGCAATAACTGTTTTCAGGGGTGCATAAAGACCTTAATGAACCATTATGTTTTTATTAACTTAGAATTATCAGCTTGCGAAAAAAAAAACACTGACACAATGATGAACAAGTAACAGTAATATTCACAATAATATAGCTTTATTGAATGATTAAGTAAGTGTAATTCCTTAAATTACGTTTAAAAAGAAATCTCACTATTCGTTGCTGTCAAAAACGGCGTGATTTTAATCCTGTATTGGCTTCCGTAGTTCTGTAAAGGGAGGGGTTAGCGGTGGACTGTTGCAATTCACAACTTCGCCACTAGATGCCGCAACAATCTACACACTGCACCTTTAACGTAGCAGAAGACTTAAAAGCAAAGACGTGATTTCACTTTAACTTAATTGTTGTACTAATGTTCAATCACAGAAACGTAACGTTAGTACATATAGTCTGCTATTCCCCACTCTGTGTTGTGGGGGTTCACCTCCTTCGGCCATCCTGAGCTTTTATTACCCGAGTCTCACTGACTATGGACCACGTTCACAATCACAGACACGCGCCAGCCAGCAGTAACCGCTGGGGGAGGGGCTGCATTGTTTTCGCTGCAGGTACGCACACACACAGCCTAGTAGCGAGTCCTGCACTTTCACTTTGACGACAGAAAATGCACATATCATAGGAACGGTATAACTTTTTTTGTTTGCGGTTTTGAAACCGTGACTTTTTCAAACCGCGGTAAACCTTGAAACCGGTTATCATCCCATGCCTAGAAGCAGGAATTTACAAATTGACATGTATAGATATAGATTTATCACAAATTTACAGTATGTATATGTGCAATGGAAATGTGCATTTACAAATGGGTATGTACAGCGTAGTGCAATAAATATTAAGTAGTGCAATGGTAGTGGGGAGTGTGTGGGGGTGGGGGCCAAGGGTCAGTGGAGGTCAGAGTTCAATAAGGAGACAGCTCTGGGAAAGAAGCTGTTCCTCAGTCTGCTAGTTCTTGTCCTGTGGCATCTGAAACGCCTGTCAGAAGGCAGGAGAGAAAACAGTTTGTGGGCGGGATGAGAGAAATCCTTAAGAATACTGCGTGCTCGACGCAGACAGTGCTTCTTCTGGATGTCCTCAATGGATGGAAGTGGAGTCTCTATGATGCGTTGGGCAGTTTTCACCACCCGCTGCAGTGCCTTACGCTCCGCAACAGAGCAGTTTCCGTACCAGACTGTGACACAGTTCGTAAGGATGCTTTCTATCGTGCAGCATTAGAAGTTCACCAGGATAGCTGAGGACAGCTGGTTCTTCTTAAGTGTCCTCAAGGAGAACAGGCGCTGGTGAGCCTTCTTGACCAGGCTGGAGGTGTTGGTGGTCCAGGATACATCCTCCGCAATGTGGGTCCCCAGGAACTTAAAGGATGAAACAGGCCCCATTGTTAGCACCATTGTTATCTGGCTCTGCCTTAATCATTCTGGGCATGGAATTGACCAGAGCTGCACAGGTTGTTGCTGGGATCCTCTGGGATCCTCACGGAGCTGCTGGACGTTAGACACATGGTGCTTTTCCACCTTACGCTTGAGGATGCCCCACAGGTGCTTAATAGGGTTCAGGTCTGGAGACATACTTGGCCACCCCATCACCTTCAGCTTTCTCAGCAATGCAGTTGTGGTGTGTTTGGGATCGTTATCATGTTGGAAAACTGCCGTTCGGCCTAGTTTCTGGATGGAAGGCATCATGTTCTGCTCCAGAATGTACAGTACATAATGAATCCATGTTTCCCTCAATGAACTGCAGCTCCCCAGAACCAGCAGCACTCAGCAACCCCAGACCATGATGCTACCACCACCATGCTTGACTGTAGGCAAGACACAATTTTCTTGGTACTTCTCACCAGGGCATCGCCAAACAGGCTGGACACCATCTGAGCCAAACAAGTTTATCTTATAGTCTCATCAGACCACAGGACATGGTTTCAGTAATTCATGCTCTTGGACAGGTTGTCTTCAGCAAACTGTTTGTGAGCTTTCTTGTGAGCCAGCTTCAGATAAGGCTTCCTTCTGGGACAATGCCTATGCAATCTGACTTGTTGCAATGTGCGACGTTTGGTCTGAACACTGACAAGCTGACCTTCTACTTTTGCAACCTTTAAAGCAATGCTGGCAGCACTCATGAATCTGTTTTTTTGAAGCCAGGTTCTGCACCTGATGCACAGAACGAGTGCTCAACTTCGCTGATCGACCTTTGCAAGGCCTGTTCTGAATGGAACCCATCTTGGAAAAACTCTGTATGACCCTGACCACTCTAGTGTAACTTCAGGGTGTTACTAAACCTCTAATAGCCTTGACCATCTTTGTGGAGAGCAACAATTCTAATTCTCAAATTCTCAGAGAGTTCTTTGCTATGAGATGCCATGTTGAACATCCAGTGGTCAGTATGAGAAAACTAAGCACCTAAACAGCATACTGCTTTTATCACTTAGGGAGTACTCACTTTTGTTGCCAGCTATTTTGACAATAATGGCTTTATGTTGAGTAATTTTCAGGGGACAATGAATCTATACTGCTATACAAGCTGCACATTGACTACTCTAAAATATCCAAGTTTCATTTCTATAGTATTGTCCCTAGAGAAGATATACTAAAATTGTTGCTGAAATGTGAGGGGTGTACTCACTTTTGTGAGATACTGTATAACACTGTTCTAGTGGTTTTTGGATATTTAAACAAAAAAAAAACTTACATATTGTGCCTCTAAACAACAAAAACAATTAAAAAAGACAAAAACACAACAAAATACTGAAAATTTAAAATTTAAATAAAACCGAAAAAGTAAAAACATTAGTAACTATACTATTATCTCAGTGATACTAAGGTGGAATTTACACAACACCATTTTCAACTTTTTAATACGTTTTGGCCTTTCATTTACATGACAAAGGCAGGACCTGAAAACACAAACATTTGAAAACAGGGTTCAAAGTGCTTGTTTTTGAAAACAATACCATTATCATCTCTGTGTGAACTACGAAAACGTGAATTTGTGAAAACGGTGACATCATGCTTAGTACATGAATACAGTGTTTTGAATCATTTTCGCAGATTCATGTGAACAGAGATAATTTTACAATGTTGTCATCTGTACTCTTAAGCTTTTCAAAAATGCAAAGTGAAAACATTGTTGCCATGTAAACATACCCTGAAATAACAATGGTCATTATAAACTGTCATTGTACGGAAAATAATAAAAAATTCTCCCTTTGTTTTCTACGGAAAACAAGTTTGGAATGTAATAATGTGACATAATCCAGTGACTAAATGATGAATATTCATTTTTGGATGAACTATCCCTTTAACATTTGTTTTTCTTCTTTTCTCTCCACCATTATCATCATACATTTCACTCTCAGACCGTGATAACGTCACAGCCGTCTCCTCCTCACCCCAGGCCCTGCAGTCGGGTATGGCTACAGTGAGCCGTCGCCGTGCTCAACAGGATGCCACATCCAGAGTTCAAAAACCAGAGAAGACCAACCGAGAGCGGAGAGAACAGAGAGAGCGGGGAAGTGACGGAGGAGACCGCGAGAGCCCTGACAGTCTCGAGGGTGGCAGTCAGGGCAGGGGGCGAAGGTCGAAAGACGAAAGGAGGAGACGAAGGACACAGAGCTTGCTTAGAAACACAGAACATAGTGAAGAAAACACGGAGAGAAGGGTTGAAAGAGATGGGAGAAAGAGGGAAAACGATAACGAGAGAAGGCAAGACAGGTCAAGACGGAGCAAGAGCGAGGAGAGGGTAAAATGTGTAGAGAGAAAGAGGGGAAAAGACGAAAGCAAGAAAACACAAACTATCAATAACCAGAGACTTCCTGAGCCTAAACTGCAGTGGGAGGAAGACGAGGAGGAGGACGAGAGAGAACAAAAGTGGATGAGAGAGAGAGAAAGGCTGAAAGACAAAGAATGGGAGAGAGCTTCAGAGAGCGACAAGGAATGTGAGGCAGATAAGAAAGTGCTTGAGTGGGAGCTGAACAAAAAAACTGAACGAGGGATTCCAGACGAAATGAACATAGAGCAACAAAGTGAAACTGGAGCAGAAACGAGTTTCCGTAATCGTCTGCCTTATTTGGGCGTCCGTGTGCTGCCTCTGGAAATTCAGACCCGCCCACATCAACCTTTATCTGGCCTCTCATTGGAGCAGCCAGTGATAGACTCTGAATTCAATCGAACCCCATTTGCTTTCCTCACATCTGCGCCGCTCGACTCAGACTGCGCAGAGTCCGAATCGGGAGCTAGTGTGTCTGAGTGTAGCGCTTCTGCAGCCAGTATCTCTGGTCTCTCAGCGTATCTGAATGAAAGCCTTACCTTGAAAGCCACACAAAGGGCCCCGGGGCCTCCTCTTCCAGGCCGCTGGCTAAAACCCAGCTCTCAGAGGCTTATTAGAGAGGTTGAGAAAGGTGGAGAAATAGAAACATGATTTATGTTGCAAACCATCACTATTACTATTGTTCATACTTAAGTTTAAAGTCGTGATGAAACAGAAGTAGCAGCGATGATCTTTCGGATTTGTGGCGTACATCTGATTGAAATGAAAGAAATGACCAAATCCAAAATTATTCAGACACCAGATATAATTTTTGATATTTTCTATACTAGTGGGTGCAGGACACTATAGTTAATTTATGTAAGTGAAGATAGCAAAATAAAGTAAACTGCGACATATTATATCCAAAACATTTTTAATACAGTGGACTACCAGTAAAATTGATAAAAATATGGGAGCAAAAATTATTCAGACACTTTGACCTGACCATGTTTTGCTTAAGTGTTTTTTCTATAATTGCTAATATGACCTTTTTAGACCACAGACTGAACAAAATTAAGCATTGCTTGGTTGGTCAACAAAGTATTGATAGTTAGATTGAATTTTTGGTTGATTGTAATCCATTAAATACCTTTACATCAATGTTATCTGACATTATCAAGATTGTATTGGATTGAGGCAGATCTGAATGCGAGTTTGCAGCTGATTGAAAGAAAAGGGCGAAGCTTAAGCAAACAAAATCCAGTATGCGTCGCCAGAAGCAACAGTATTGGCAATAAACATTTTTTTTTACCTGCAAAATTCCATTGAAATTTTGCTAATGTGACTGCACCTTAAGAGTATGCTTTTTGACTCAGCCAGTAAGCAATTTACATAAATTTACATGTATTCACTTAGTAGGCGCTTTTATCCAAGGTGACTGACAAATGAGGAAAATAACAAGCAATTTGTGCCAAAAGTATTCAATAGTACACAATTCCAAGTTTAAAGTATCAACCAGAACATGCTTAGAAACACATAAAGCACCATTGAAACCATCCACAGCAGTGTAGCATCATGGTGGTGAGTTTTGCATAAGCAAACCACTTACTGGACATTATTATTATGATATTTTAGTTTTTCCTGCTCATTTAAGAATTTTTGAACACTCCTATTGCTTGCTCTCTTAAGCCTTTCTCTCTTCTTCTCTTCCACTTTGTCCTCCATAAAGAAGGTCTGCAGTTATCAACACTACATCTTTTACTTTTGTGCCAGACTGTTTGTACAGTGTGTTGACTTTGTATGCAACAAAACTATCATGTGAAGGGCCAAATATTCTTTCATGCTAGCTTGAGTCCAGTTTTAATCTTTTCTCTTCAGTTATGCTTTTGGATGTTTTAAATCTTTAACAGTGCTCCATATAAACCAGCAAATTAGTATATGGTGTATGATTACAATTCATTAGCTACTAAGTTATATGCTAACATTCAAAAGTTTGGGGGCAGTACTTTTGTTTTATGTTTTGATCTTTCTATTCATCAAAACATCCTTTTAAAAAAGTATTACAGTTTACTTTAGCATCAAATCAGCATATTAGAATGATTTCTGAAGGATCATGTGACACTGAAGACTGAAGTAATGATGCTGAAAATTCAGCTTTGCATCACAGAAATAAATTACTTTTGAAAATATAGACAAATATGTTATAGGTTATTTTAAGTTGCAATAATATTACACAGTATTGCTGTTTTTATTGTATTTTTTGACAACTTTGGTGAGTATAAGAGACATTTTAAAAACATTACTGACCTCAAACTTTTGAATGGTAGTTTATTCTAAGATTATGTTTAAAACATTAACTTATAATTTGTTAAACACCTAAAAATAAGCATTACCCCGATCTTTGCTAAACAGCCTTGAAAGGATGATTGCGTACTTTAGCATTCTTGTGAATGGTGTGTGTATAGTGTGTTAAAGTACACTGTTAAGAGGAGATATACAGTTAAAGCCAAAAGTTTACATACACCTTGCAGAATCTTCAAAAAGTTAATTATTTTAGCAAAATAAGAGGGATCATAGAAAATTCATGGTATTTTTTTTATTTACTGAATTTATAAAAAGGACATTGTTCAAAAGTTTTCATACACTTGATTCTTAATACTGTGCTGTTACTTGAATGATCCACAGCTGTTTTGTTTTTTTAGTAATAGTTGTTCATTGAGAGTCCCTTGCTTGTCTTGAACAACTACCCGCTGTTCTTCAGAAAAAATCTTCAGGTTCCACAAATTCTTTGGTTTTTCAGCATTTTTGTGTATTTGAACCCTTTCCAACAATGACTGTGATGATTTTGAGGACAACTGAGGGGCTCATATACAACTATTACAGAAGGTTCAAACACTCACTGATGCTTCAGAAGGAAAAGTGATGTATTAACTGTCACCGTCCCCTTTGTGGGACGTCTAAGTTTACTTTATCATTTTTTATAAAAATCCTAATCTAATCATGACTATATACAATATGCAAACTATATATTGTTGGAAAAGTCTAAGTCTCCTAAATAGATATTTAACTTTTTTTTTTGTTTCAAATTATGTAGGAAAAGTAATAGATTAATTTATGACAAGAGTGCACCTAAAAGGAGTTCTGACCTTTGTCACAAACAGATTTCCTTGTTGCCTTTTTCCCTATAACACTTTAGAAATCATAAGAAATGATATATCAGTTTAAAACTTAAAATCTCAAAATTGATCCTTTGAAAACCATTTTAAATTCAGACATTGCATTTACATGGAAAATGTACATCAAAATCATAGTAGAAAATTTTAAGTTTGAATGCTGCATTTTCCAACCATTATCAAAAATGGGAGTGACAAAATTGACCTCAAAATCATAAAGTTGTTGAAATGCCTCAGTTGTCCTCGGTGTGAAAAGATGGATCTCAAAATCATACAGTCATTAATGGAAAGGGTTCAAATTCACAAAAATGCTGAAAAACCAAAGAATTTGTGGTACCTGAAGGATTTTTCTAAAGAACAGCAGGCATCAGCAGCACTCATGAAACAAGGGACTCATGAACAAAGAAAAAAAAACAGCTGTGGATCATTCCGGTAACAACACAGTATTAAGAATCAGGGTCATTTTTTTTATAAATTCAACTATTATTTTCTCTTGTGAAGTATATGTAAACGTCTTTCATGCGAAATATCTTATTCAGGTCAGTATTAAATAAAAAATAACATGCATTTTGTATGATCCCTCTTATTTTAGTAAAATAAGGTGTATGTAAACTTTTGACTTTAACTGTATTCGTCACAATCCCAACAGTAACCCCCTGAAACCATTAAATTAATGTTTTATTTTTATGCATTTGTTCATAAATTATATTTATTTTGTGCCCTCTGGGTCTCTGACATCTCAGGGAGCAGATATATAAACTGTACGCTTTTTCCCCCCTTTTTTGAGTAAGTGACCCTTACTGTTGCCTTGGTTGAAAGACTCTTTCTGTCTGCTGACCTTGGCCTCTGTGAAATCTCAATTAAGCTCAAATTAAATGTCAAATGATTCATATTTTTGAAGGTTTTCCTTCTGATATAGTAGTATGCCATTTAAAAGGAATATAATATATTGACCCAAGACATTTCTTGCTGCTGTCAAAGTATGATTAACACAAATACAAAGCTTAACTCTCAATCTGCAAAGAGAAAATGCAGTATATATGAAGTTCAGATGAATTATTTGTGAAAACATTCACTATGAAATATCAAGTGTAATTTATGGAAAGAACAAAGTAAGTTATTGTTTATAAAATGGTTCTCACTGCTCTTGGCAGGTTTGACCCCGTCAACCAAAAAGGACTGAATGTTTGTACTGATAATATCGAGTGGCACTGTGCCAAGCCTGCAAAACCTCTTTAGTTTAATGCACCCAGGGTCTTTATCTTTATTGATGAACGCTTGCTAGTAAATGAGAGAGAGGTTGACTGTATTATGCTCTTGTTAACTGTAGCTTGTTAACTGTAGATATGCTGACAATATTTTAGCATTTAACCTAAAAACTGTGCCTACTATTTACCAGTTGTTTTCCTTGATTTATTTTTTGATGATCATTAAGTTTCTAAAATCTGTCATCGAACCAAAATATCACCTAATTTTCTGTATGTCATACTCTTTACCAGAATTTACGCACATTTAAACTATGCATAAGATGTTGCCATTTTAACCCACAGCGGATAATTGGGACAGCAGTGTAATCTGTGCAGCCCCAGCAGGTCTGGGATCAGTTTGTTGAAGTCAGTCTGGTATTGGTCCACACGTCTATAAACATATCATAATATTCAGATGAGCCAATGCCACATTAGCTTTCACTAACAAGTCTCCAACGCCTCTATATTTATTACATGTTCAATCTGAAGGGTCCATTTTAGAGTCTCACGTTGTCTTTATGTCTATACTAATGTCTATGGCCATATGTACCAATTGTAAATAGATACAAATATAAATATATTATAATTAGATATATACATATAATATTATGTTTCTATTATGATTATATTGTTATAATCTATTGTAACCCAAATGCAGGTAATAAATTATATAAGAGTTATAATAAAGATTCATGTATCTACCTGAGATCATCTGTGGCCTTGTGTGCTTTTTCTTGCTTCCTTGCTTGTTTGTGTGAGTGAGTGAGTGTGTGCACTGCTATATCCGGATGTAATATCTACCCTGAGCAGTAGATGACAGCAAAGCATATTGAAAAGCACTTCATATCAAGAATATAAAAATAACAATATGGTAATGAATTGACTTTAGTATTTGAGTTTTAGTATTTGAGAACCAAAAAACAACCAAAATAACTACTTCTACTATTACTGCTGATAATTATAATAATTATTTGTGACCCTGGACCACAAAACCAGTCTTAAGTCGTTGGGGTATGTTTGTAGCAATAGCCAAAAATACTTTGTATGGGGTCAAAATTATTGATTTTTCTTTTATGCCAAAAATCATTAGGAAATTAAGTAAAGTTCATGTTCCATGAAGATTTTTTGTAAAATTCCTACTATAAAGATATCAAAATGTAATTTTTGATTAGTAATATGCATTGTTAAGAACTTAATTTGGAGAACTTTAAAGGTGATTGATTTTCTCAATATTTTGATTTTTTTGCACCCTCAGATTCCAGATTTTCAAATAGATATATATCGGCCATTGTCCTATCCTAACAAACCATACATCAGTAGAAAGCTTATTTATTGAGCTTTCATGTGATGTCTACATCTCAGTTTTTAACCTTTAAAATTTAACCTTATGACTGGTTTTGTGGTCCAGGGTCACATTTGTGACCATGCACCACAAAATTTGTAGCAATAGCCAAAAATACATTGTATGGGTCAAAATGATTGATTTTTCTTTTATGCCAAAAATCATTAAGGTATTAAGTAAAGATAATGTTCCATTAAGATATTTTGTAAATTTCCCACTGTAAATTTATCAAAACCTAATTTTTTATTATTAGTAATATGCATTGCTAAAACACTAAGAACTTCTGGAAGATCTGGACAACTTTAAAGGCAATTTTCTCCATATTTTTTTATTTTATTTTATTTTAATTTTTATTGTATGTTTTGCATCAATTTCCAGATTTTTAAATAGTTGTAACTCTGCCAAATATTGTTCTATACTAACAAACCATCAATGAAAATCTTAATTTTAGAAAACCTAGCCTTATTACTGGTTTTGTGGTCCAGGGTTGCATTTTATGATGTATTATTATTAATAATATTATATAATTTTAGAATGAAAAACTGATATTAGACACTTATAGTTAATGTTTTAATGTCGGTTTTGAAATCAAACACTTTTTTCAGTTAAGACTGGTAAAACTAATGTTGTAAATTTAAATTAGAGCATCTTCCATGTCTGGAAAGGATGTTTTCTTGAGCCTATAAGTCAACAATAATATAATAAGATAATAATAACTTCGTTTGAAATGGGTTTGGCTAAAAGAAATCTTTAGTTTCGTCTATGCTACTAGGTACTTATACTATATTGACCGGGTTAAATAAAATTGCATTACTAAAAAGAGACTAAAATACAATTTTCATTGACTAAAACTAGACTAAATGTCATCAGTTTTCGTCGACTAAAATTAGACTAAAATGCGCAGACTTTTAGTCGACTAAAACTTGACTAGACTAAAAAGAGTATGAATGTGACTAAAACTAATAAAAACTAAAATCACAGCTTCACACAAAGACTAGACTAAAACTAAAATTAAAACCGTCTGCCAAAAACAACACACTGTAGTAATACTGTACAATATTGCCATGATTATTACTGTTCTATTCATTTTCAACTACATTTGCTTCATGATTAGATTCTAAATAGACATGTGCCATTAATTGCTTCATGTTGTGGCATCACTTTTTACTTCAACTGAATGCAACATTAAATTAAGTCTTCAATTTTAGAGGTTTATAATCTTTTACATTCTACATTTCCCCATAACACAATAGTTACAACAGTTATTATCATTTTATTATTATTCCTGCTGGGAAATCCAGTTTACGATAGTAGTTTTGTTTTAGACCATGTGGAGAAACTATTTTTTGAGAGATAGTCTACTTGAACCAGCAAATAACCATCTTAGACCAGCTAGAAACCAGCTACTATGGTTCAAAAAAGAACAGGGAACTAATTTTGTTCCCATGAAAGTCTAATATTACTTATTTGACAATAACCGTTGTAACTGTGGTGTTTTAGCAGAGATGTTGTAACCATGGTATCCTATTTTTTGTATGGCTGTTGAAATCATTTACGTATGTATTATGTTTGTGTGATTTGAGCTTCATTTGTTGAAATCTCTCTCTCTCTCTCTTGTGCTGAAAAGATCTTGCGTGGGTTGACTGTGTGACGAGCGCAGAAAAGACTAGTTTAACGCTTCTCTGCCCGCCAGTTGCTATTGGATCTGTCAGGTGAAAAACGCGCTCAAGAACCTGAGCATCCGCGAGATCATCTCCAAAACCGTCAGCGCGCCTCAAGTGACCAGCAGTCGCTTACTTCGGGAAATACAGAAGAGCGCGAACTTTACAGCAGGTGCTCCAGCTCTTAGATCCACGTCTGGGAAAAGTCTGTTGTATGAGAGAAAAGACAAACGCCGTAAATCTTGAACGACGCCGTTATTCAAACTCGACTAACGTCGAGGTTCAAACAAACAAACAAACAAGACGAGCAAATTGTAGGAAGAAATCGAAGAGCTGGAGATGAACTGAAAGCTACACACGAAAATGGGTTGAAGAAAAGAAAACGCCGATGAAGAGAGGTGTAAGTGGGATTTTTTTTAACATGTGGAGACATATGTACATTTTATTTTGAATATATGCTGATACTGTATTGAAGAAGAAGAGGAGCGCTTCAATCACAAATTCCTCAAGGCAGTTTACTCTGCTGAGATGTTTGACATTACATTTATGGTTCGGTTTCACGAAATTGAACTCTTTTGTTAATTCTTAACGTTATTTTTACAGTATGTTGTCTGTCTCAAGCTTTACAGATCTTAGTGGATTTCAGGGAATAATATATACATCTTTCTGCTGCTGTTTCCCGTTTTCCACTGTGCTACCTCAGCATGTGGGAGTTGTGTGTAGCACAGCAAATCTGAAGATGACTGGATTTTATAATGACTGAGATGTCATTTCTTCTGACTGTATAGGCATTTATTTACATCGCTTATGATTTCATGTAATCTCAGATGGATTGTTTTGTCTGCAAAAGCTATGAGCCGTGAACTGTCTATGTTTCTTTTTTTCTTTACACATCATCTTCACTAACTTGTTGAAGTACAATCACTGCAGCTGTGAGGATGCAAGTTATTGACCTTTAAACTCATTTGCTAAGAGCTGCGATTACCGCCCATGCTTCTTAACAAGGATTCATGGATGAACATTAAGACGTAGTCGATGCATACAACACTGGTGCTCTAAATGTTCTCTACTGGTGTTTTTCACTTTATGAGACTCAAGTTGCAATATATAGGATAAAAGACATTTCTATCAAGCTTCTACCTTCAGGCTTTTTTGTTTTATCTCCCCCCCACTGAACTTTTCAGTTGGGGGGGGGAGGGCTAAGGCCAAAGCTATGGAGTCCAACCCAGACAGCCCGAGTCGGGCTGTGGAGTATCTTCTGGAGCTCAATAACATCATCGAGAACCAGGCCAAACTTTTAGAGACACAGCGTAAACGCATCGAGGAGCTCGAAACGCAGCTTGACCGGGTCAACCAGGAGAATCACGACCTGCGGCAGGACCAGAACCCGGTAAGAGAGAACTTGACGCAGAACCACAACTACAACCAGAGCACTAAGCCCAGCCAGCCGTCATCACTACCAAACCACAATGTCGGAGGTGTCCATCAGAACAGCAGCAGTAACATACCCTCATCCACGGTGCCTGGTCCAGCTCGACGAACCCACACAAGGCTGACCCGGGGCCTGTCATGTGGGTCAGCTCCTGTTGACAAAGAGAGAGGCAGACTGGAGCGAAATGACAGCTCTGGGACCAACAACACCTCCACTCTACGGAAGCAGTAAGTGCCTTATTCCCTTAGTTAAACCTCATCAGAGTGGATCCGGGTTATTGGATGTCTGGGCTTTTTGTGCAATATATGGTATTTGTGCTGTATTTGTTGTGTGGATTTAGGTTGAGTGCTGATATGAATTACCAAGCCTGGTCAACAAAAAGGTGTGTGGCAGAGATGACAACTGAAGTCTGCCATTTAAGTCACAAATAAGTTGATTTGAGAATTTTAGATATGAAACATGACTTGAATACTGGCAATTATTATATATATGTTATATACTATAATGTATTTGAAATCTAGACATTTTTTTCAAGGAGCATTATATGATATATCATAAGGTGACCCCAGTTGCCTGTTTTGACCTTTTTAGAGACATTTTGCATGAGAGACATGATATTTTACACTACCAGTCAAAATCTTGTAATGTTTTTCAAAGAAGTCTTATCTGCTCACCAAGCCTGCATTCACATCAAAGTATAGCAAAAACAGTACATTTTTGCAATATTTTTACTATTTAGAATAATTGTTTTCTATTTGAATGTAATTTATTCCTGTGATTATAAAGCAGAATTTTTAGCCTCATTACTCCAGTCAAATGATACTTCAGAAATCATCCCAATGTTTTGATTTGCTGCTCTAAAAATATTTATTATTACATTATTAAGTTGAAAACAGATGAGTAGAATTTTTCAGGTTTCTTTGATAAATAGAATGTTCAGAACAACAGCATTTATCTGAAATAGAAATCTTTTGTAAAATAATAAATGTCTTTATCATCACTTTTGATACATTTAAAGCATCCTTGCTAAATAAAAGTATTAATTTCTATAATTAATTAATTAATTAATTAAAAAAAAACCTGACTCCAAGCTTTCAATTGTTATTCAATATTTTTCCAATTGGTTTTTATTTCAGATAAATGCTGATATTTGGATCTTTCCATTCATCAAATAATCCTGAATTGTTTAAAATATTGATAATCATACTAATAAAAATGTTTCTTGAACAGAAAATCAGCATTTTAGAATTATTTCTGAAGGATCATGTGACACTAAAGACTGGAGTAATGATGCTGAAAATGTAGCTTTGATAACAAGAATAAATTACATTTTAAAATACATTCAAATAGAAAGCAGTTATTTTAAACAGTAAAAAAAAAATCACAATATTACTGCTTTAGCTGTATTTTGGATCAAACAAATGCAGGCTTGGTGAGCAGAAGAGACTTCTTTAAAAAATTAAAAATCTTTTGAAAAAACAAAAACGTTTGACTGATAGTGTATAGTAAAATAGAGACATTTTATATCAAACAGACACTTACAAAAAGAAAAACATGGCTAAAATTGTTCCATGTTTTCTTTTATTGCTTGTAAATAATAATAGTAGTAATAATAATAATAATAATAATAATAATAATAATAAAAAATACATCAATATAAACATTAAAAATAAAGTATTAGTGGTATTAACATTATTATTATTATTATTATTATTATTATTATAATACATTATATTAAATTGCACAGTAATAAAGTAATTATCGTTTTTGATTCAAGTGTTACCATATAGAAAATAGGAAAAATGCGTTTCTTCTATTTTTGTTTGGTTTTGGGGTTTATTTTTGCACTGTAAAAAAAAAAAAAAAAAAAAAAAAATTTGTTGAGTCAACTTAAAATAATTTGTTACCCTGCTGCCTTAAAATTTGAAAGTTGAATCAACTTAAATATCTAAGTTGTCACTGAGTACAACTTAACATTTCAAGATTTTTGAGTTGACTAAACTTAAAATTTTAAGGCAGCGAGGTACCAAATTATTTTAAAGTGACTCAACAAATAGTTTTTTACAGTGTGGGTGTATGGGTCCAGTTTGAATAGCAGACTGTAAAACACATCATATAGAAGTAAGACCATTTTTTGTGTGAAGGAAGATGCTCTGTGTATGTTTTTGGCAAAAGCCCAAACTGTGCATTTTTGGGGTTATCTGGAATTCAATTGAAATACCCACTTCCCTCATCATTTAGTTTGCTTATTTTCCTTAGGCTTTATGCTTCCTTGTTTTTCCATTTCTAAATAAGCAAACACACAGAGTTTGTTGTTGGCGGGTGAAAGGTTAACTATTCTGCAGATGTTTTTTCTGCATCCTTGGGTGATCCAGGCGTCAACAAAAGCAGCAGCTACAGAGCGTCAGACTCAGCGTGTTTCTTCCTCTCTCTGCCTCATTGAGCTCAACCCGCTACCCAACTCATATAATTATGTTTGCTCGCTCATCGCCGGCAGCTGCACAACCCCTGTATTCTGTACTCAAGTGTCTAGAGAGCTCTCAGATCTGTTCATCTTCTGCCTCGTTCATCCTTGCTTGTCTGAAATTATTGACTAGAACAATCCATCAGTCTCCTTTCACAATGTTGAATCATCGTGTTGTGAAAAAGCCAAAATAAAACTAAAATAAACCAGGCTGATTGGGGGAACACAGGTTTAGTGTTTCTCACAAGCGTTCAAAGTTCAGATTTGGCACTATAAATCTCATCCACTGCCGTCTCTAATTAGAAGCATTTCTACAGGGTTGCACATGCCCTTGAACACTCAAAAGAAAGTTTTTTTCAAGCAAGAATTTCACAGCTCTCTGTATACATATACTTTTTTACACAGGGGGATACATGTCATAAGATGAAATACCCGAAATATCATTTTTGTCAGATTTGCTGAGAGTCTGACTTATTTGATTGAAAATTACATTTTGAAAAGTCTGTGTGAGTTTACAGAAAACAATTCACTGATTCATTCGTTTCATAACTCAAAATCATTCACACAAGTCCCTATGTGGCTTTTCACTTTACTTTTTTATAGAAAAACACATACAAAATTATAAAACTAGTTTATCACTAATGTTTTTGAGTTTTTATGGCTCCATAGTATGTGTGTGCCACATAATGACAAAAATATGTTTCGATATTTTCTGGAAATTTTTTAATAACAGCATTTTGCTGAGTGTGTTATTGTGCTGTACTTTGCCTTAGGAATGCTTTGGACAGCTGAATCCCAAAGCTTTTGATATTCTTCATATGCTGTGCTCTGATTAGTTTGGAGGAGTAACAGAAATGAAAATTTTCTATTTTTTCTAATCTAATTAAATGTATGCATCATCTTTTGTGTCAAATTCTTAAATTTAATCAATAAATTCTAATAGTAAGACACTATAGGGTTGTTACCTATCAAATGAAATCAGTCTCAATAAAATGTGTGTGAAATGCAGAGGTGGCATAGAAACTGCATTTGAAGTGGCATTCCGATGCATTTACACAGATTGTTAATTGCAGGACATGAATGCATTTCCCTGCAGTTATTAAATGCATAATTAATGTTTTGATGTTTTAAAAACAAAAAATTCAGTGGTAATATTTGAAATTATTTTTTGGGGAAAAGGACAATATTCTGTAAATAAAAACCTAAAATGGCCAGTAGGTGGCGGCAAATCACTGCATAAGTGAGTCATTGAGTCATTCATTTGAGCGATTCGTTTAAACAGCTGATTGATTCAGTTACGAAACACTGTCGTGTGTTACTCCGAGACGAAAGGTTCTTTAAAGAACCATCTCTTTCTTACCTTTTTATAATCTGAAGAACCTTCTTTTGCCACAAAGAATCTTTTGTGAAACAGAAAAGTTCTTCAGATGTTACAGGTTCTTTATGGAACCATTTAGACAAAAAGGGTTCTTAGTAAATTTCACCATTAAAGGAGTAGTTCACTTTCAGAACAAAAATTTACATAATGTATTCACCCCCTTGTCATCCAAGATGTTCATGTCTTTCTTTCTTCAGTCGTAAGGAAATTATGTTTTTTGAGGAAAACATTCCAATAAACCATTCCATAAGCTTCCAAAATGCAGCTTCAAAGGGCTCTAAACGATCACTGTCGAGGAAAGAAGGGTCTTATCTAGCCAAACGATTGGTTATTTTTAAAAAAAAAATTACAATTTATATACTTTTTAACCTCAAATGCTCATCTTGTCTAGCTCTGTGTGTACTCTGTGTAAAGATTAAAAAGTATATAAATTTTAATTGTTTTTAGAAAATAACCAATCGTTTCGTAGATAAGACCCTTCTTAATCGACTGGGATCATTTAGAGCCCTTTGAAGCTGCATTTAAACTGCATTTTGGAAGTTCAAACTCAGGGGCACCATAGAAGTCTATTAAATGGAGAGAAATCCTGAAATGTTTTCCTAAAAAAACATCATTTCTTTACGACTGAAGAAAGAAAGACATGAACATCTTGGATGACAAGGGGGTGAGTACATTATCTGTAAATGTATTATCTATTATCTATAAATTTGTGTTCTGAAAGTGAACTTCACTCTTTTAATTATTAGATTAGATTAGATTCAACTTTATTGTCATTACACATGTACAAGTACAAGGCAACGAAATGCAGTTTAGGTCTAACCAGGAGTGCAATAAGCAGCAAGTGCAGGATATAGGTATATAATTTCTAAGTTATAAGTGCACTAATGGGAGAAATGGGAGTACAGGGAGAAACTATGGGAGTACACTAATGGGAGTACAGGGAGAAACTATGGGAGTACACTAATGGGAGTACAGGGAGAAACTATGGGAGTACACTAATGGGAGTACAGGGAGAACAGGGAGTACAGGGAGAAACTATGGAAATTATTTACAGATGAAAGTATTGTGGACATAATTTACAGGCGCTATTGTTGGTTGTTGTTAACTATAATCAGGTATTGCAGATTGATACGAACATAATATACAGGTAGCTGATTACTAAAGCAGGAATTACCAAATAATACTTTACAAATGTATAGATACATATCAAAAAATTTACAAAATGTATATGTGCAATGGAAATGTGCATTTACAAATGGATATGTACAGTGTAGTGCAACAGATTAAGTAGTGCAATGGTAATGGGGAGACTGTAGGGGTGTGTGGGGTGGGGGGGCAAAGGTGTCAGTGGGGGGCAGAGTTCAATAAGGAGACAGCACTGGGAAAGAAGCTGTTCCTCAGTCTGTTATAAGAAAATATAAGTATTATTGCATTAAACAATTTATATACAGAATAAAATAGTAATAATCTTAATCAGTAATGTTATTATTGTATTTTGTTGAGTTACATAGTAAAAACAAGTAACATTGAATAAAATGTGAAACATAAACTAAAATAATATTTTCTTGTAATGTCATTTCATGTACTGAAATTGTTATTACTTGTTATTTGTTACAACTTTGTTACAAAATTTGCAAATCACACAACACCAGAAGTGAATGTTAATGCTTAATGGGCTGTAATAATCAGCACTTATTATTTGGTGGATTTCTACACTACACTTTCAACCCTTTTGTGTGTTAATTCAAAGTCAGTTTAGGCATACCTGTATTTAATCCAATTAATTAAAAACCAAGAAGGATTTGTTACCATGTTCTCTTTCTCCCTTTTCTGTGTCCTCCTCCTCTTCGCCTCCTCCCATGGGGCTGTTAGTCATTAGTAAGGAACACATATTAGTTATTTATGTGGGTGTAAGACTGTGCTGATTGGCTGGGCAGTTTTTTCCAGTACTACAGAGATCATCGCGGAGGCAGCAAATGAAACGCTTCCATTTTTGTCTAGATTTATTTGAGATCCTCTAATTACCTCCTTCACTAGGATTTTAATTATGCTTGTGTTCCAGCGTTTAGCACAATGACCTCAGATTTATGACCTCATTGGCACTTTTAAACCTGTTGTAATGGCCAGGCTGACTAAAGGTTTTCTTAATTCTAGGATGCTACTGTGCAATATTGCATAAACAGATACAGAAAAATGCCTTTTTTTCTAGATTTCAGTAGGTTATCAACACGTTTTTAGAAAAGTGTCACCAAGAGCAGTTTTAGGGTTTTGGTGGGAAGCTGTTATGGTAACACTTTATTTTAAGGATCAGTTGCACTATTAACTTGTTACCATGCAGATTACTAGCATATTGGCTGTTTCTTACTACTTATAAAGCACATATATTTTGGTTCCACAAAGAAACATTCAGTCAAAGAACCATCTCTTTCTTACTCTTTTATAATCTGAAAAACCTTCTTTAGCCACAAAGAACCTTTTGTGAAACAGAAAAGTTCTTCAGATGTTAAAGGTTCTTTATGGAACCATTTAGAGGGTTCTTCTATGGCATCGTGAAGCACCTTTATTTTTAAGAGTGTACATAAACTACTTTACTTTCTATTACAAAGCAGCAAATTAGAAGTTTATTGCGGCAAAAGTCAAAGTTAATAGTTAGTTAATAGAGAGAATTGGACCTTAAAATAAAGTTTGACCACTTTTATTTTCATATTTCAGTTTTCATTTTAGTTTAATTTTGTTTTAATAAATTGATATGCTTTTTATTAGGTTTTTTTTTTATTGCTTTATTTTTACTTCAGTTTTACACATTTAATTTTATTTTAAGTTTTCCTTCTCTTGGTTAATATATTTCATCTTTATTTCATTTACCAAACATGATTTTTAATAGTTTTAGTTAATGATAATAGATAGGAAGCCTCTGTTGATTCTCTGGGGAAATATTAAAAGATCATCACACGCAAAAAAAATGCATGTCTATCCCTTTTTGTGGAAAATAACAGGAGAAATTTTGACTAATTGTACTGGTCACTCTTTTTATACAACTATAATGAACTACAGAATTTAAGCTTGCATGATGAAAAGCATAAAATATCATAAAATAATCAAAAGTGGCCCATTTGGCTGCATTATTTTCCAAGTCTACTAAAGATAGCTTTTTGTGACAAACAGAATGACATTTAAGTAATTTATTCACATAATCGTCCCCTTCAGTGTGCTTTTAACTCCTGCGACCTGTTCTTGAAATATGGTGCACAAGTACTTTTATGACAATGTTATGTTATTTTTTTGAGATTGACAGCCTTAGTTTTTGTTCACTTTCATTATAAAAAAAAGTTTGTTCCCCCTCCCTAGAAGAGTGTCATACAAATTTGAAGGATGAGTACATGATGAATATGAATATTCATTTTTATGTAAATTGTCTCTTTAATGCAACTCCAGTCTATTGAGTTATTTTTAAGAACACTTTTCCGCTATTAAGGAGTCTTGATTTTCTTTCCCAAAGCATGAAGTGTGTTCTCCCTGACATCATTCTGCTTTCTAAATCTCATCTCATCCCCTTTTCACACTCATCTCTCACAATTCCAGCATCCTCTTTTCACTGCTTCAGGTCAGAGGTTATTCTTTATTCATATCTTCTCTCAGCTTTTTCCCCTTCCGTGCTCTTTTCTCCCCCCTCTCTCTTTCTTTTGATTCGGTCTATCCATTTATGAGTTATGAGCTTTTTTTAAACTCTCTCTCCTTATGTTTTGAGGTGTCTCTCTCTCTTTTCATGTGTGCCACCCTCTCCACCCTCTCTGTGGCCAACAGATGGAGAATCAGTGTGTGTGTTCCACCGTTTCTCTTTTAGAGTCGAACATGCTGAGAGAAGGTCTTTCTCTCTCACTCTCCGCGCTCCTCCATTTTAGCTCACTCATTTCCATGTAGTCTTACAGTAAATGCTGTATTTGTTCATCTCTCCATCTTTCCGTTGTCGCCTGATTCTCTATATCTGCATTAGGTCAGGGTTATCCAGCAGGTGTTAATTATTGACCCGTGTTGTGCTTTTGGAGTGCTTCTGATGGCTCAGACTGTGTGCCAGCCGTCTGAAGCTCTCTACTCCAGCTGACCTCTGATGTCTGTGTCCTTTAGAATAGCCTTGTGCATTTGTAGTTAGACAACATGAAAGTAAATTTGACCCTGTTTACTTATAATATCAATGTCTTATTGTAGATGATGCATTATATTTTACTCAATATCTGGGGCGTTTAGACTCTTTGTGCAGAAAATTGATGGTACGGCATTTGGTTTAAGCCTTATATCCATCTCCACCTGTAAGATCTTTCAGTAGCTGTGGTCATTTTATCAGCATTTTTTTTTTCGAATTGTGTTGCAGTAAAAATAGCAACATGTAGCACCAATAGCTCACTGAGTTTTTGACGCCATCGAAATAATGGCGCCCCCATGGTTCAAAATATGTATAAAAAAATTTGGATTTTTTAAAAATAACGTAAATCTTTCTTGGGTTTTCTACTACATATTTTAGTAAGAGACATCATTCACATTATATTAGGCCATACAAGTCTTAATACCCCTGTAACAACTAAGTTATAAGAGTTGATGTCAAAAATAAGTATTTTGAATGTACTGTGTGAACTAGGGCTGTTCAATTAATCGAAATTTGGTTTCGATTTCGATTTCTCCTTCAAATGATCATGAAAATGCAGTAATCGAAATCAGACGATTATTGCGCCCCATTCCGCCCCCTTTCCACTGGTGCGCTTTCGCTCCTCCATAAAAGCCTAATTTCATATGCAAATCAGCTAAATCATGTAACGTGACTTTCATAAAATGGGACGTGCTTGATTTATTAATGTTTCTTCGATGTTGTGTTTTCAATAGCGCATAAGAACTTGCGCTGTTCTGTGAATGCGCTCAGAGACAGAGCAGAACACGGACATTTAAAGGTATCTTTTTTGCTCAGGGTGTGCCTAAACGCTCAAATACACGCAACATTTCAAAATGAGGCGCTTGGTGAATATTCATGTAAACTGACAAGAGTTATGTCTTAAATGACCATAAACAGTTGAGAATGAAAATATGTGTGCAACAGTATATTGGACCCGTGTGGTACAGCGGCAACACATAATATTCCTTCTGCCGTCTCTGTGCCTAATATGAATAAAACGTAAAAATACAAAGAGAAAAATCACTCACTGCTCTTGAATGAAGGACGTTTGTCGTTTTAATAAGAAACAAAGCATGTTTAACTATTACAGTGAAGACCCTGTTTTATTTACATTCAAATAATTACATAAAATTTCTGTAGTATTTTTAGACTACTTTAGATTTGCATACAAATATTCAGTATTTTTTTAAAGCAATCTTTTTTCTCCCTGTATTGCTACCTTTAAATTAATCACTATATAGAGTTTTGGACGCTGTCATAATCGTTTAAATAATCGTGATTACAATACTGACCAAAATAATCGTGATAATGATTTTTGCCAAAATCGAGCAGCCCTAGTGTGAACTCATTGTCCCGTTAGCTCAGAGAGCTTTATTTTCTCTCTTCACTAAGTTTTGTCAATTGTTTTGTTTATTGGTCTAATTCTTGCTTGGGTTTCTCTTTCTAATTAACCTTACATTGGGTTAATCACTCAATTAGTTCTCTTGTGCTTTGTTCCTACCCTTATGAATTATGTTGCATTAATAAGGAGCTATTACAAATTAAGACTGTTTAGTTGTGCTCTCTTACAATCAGTATATAGTAAATGTAAGTTAAACCTGAAATGGCGATGAGGTCTTAAAATGTATGGAAAGAGTCTTATAAGGGTCGTAAAAAGGTAAATTTATACCCTGGAGTGACAGCTCACTACCAGTTACAAATGACACTGTAACAGTCTGTCACAGGCAATTCTAGTTGCAGTTTTTATCAATTAATTTCTTTGCCATCTAGTGGCGATTTTTTTTGGCCCGATGCCAAACTTGTTTGCCAACCCCTGCCGCAAAGCATTGCAAATGACAGTAACACATATACCATTGACTAACATCCTCTGAGCTCACAATAGTTCTGTCTTTAAATATCTGTAAGTTATCATTACAAATCAATGCTCAAAATGAATGCCATTTTTACTTCTGGAACCCGACTGTTGCACTCTGTTGTAATGAATGCATAGTTTTTTCAAAATTGAGGTCATCAGACTAAGTCTACAGGAATGACTTTTTTTTTTCATTTTCTTTGTTTTTGGGGCTTCCCCTCCTCATGCTGGCTTCCATTCAGGTGTCTAGATGGTTGAATCAAATTTACATGTACAATGTTAGGTTCCACTTTATACTAGATAGCTTTAACTACTATATGATCACTCATTTATGTGCAGACTTGTACCTGTTAGTGCAAAGCCAGACATTGCATAAATAATGGAAATTATCCCTTAATCATTGGCCGCGCTTTAAAAGGTCAGCATAAAAGAGGGTCAGGGTCATGTTTAAGTTGTTTGAACTGTAAGAGCCACATGACAACGCATGTTAAAACATGTATCCAGGTGACGCAAATATTGACATGACTCAAATTTGCAATTGCAAACAGAATAAGAGCTTGCAGCAAATCTAGTCATCAATGTTATTTCGGTATTTTAATTAATTTGTTATATATAGCATCTGAGTCACATGATCGCACATTAAATTGATTCTCTAAGGAGAGAGGAGCATGTTCACGTAATTATGCCTATCACGGTGCTTCAGGTGTATAAATAGCTGATTATCTCACGTTTACTGCCAGTTCTTATTGCCAACTTCCTATTCAGTCCAACCTCCCAACGCCTGCTCATTATTCAGCAACAAATCACCTTGATGAGCGACAGTGTGAACTACTCTGCTTTGCAGAGCTAAGCCAATCATTACAGAGATATTATTTACATAAAGGGTTACACTTTATATTAATGTATCCTTATTAGAGTGTAATTATGCATTTAGGTTCTGAGCAATATTAATTAATAACATGTACATACTTTGGTTTATAGTTAGTTGCATGCAATTATTCAGAATATACTTCCTGTTATGACTCCATGAAGTACATTAAATATGTAACAATACTAAAGTGTTACCGCTTGAAGTGATACTAAAGTTGCAGAAGTAAAATCAGATGGTGGATAATGGACAATAATGTTTTTTAGTCATTTAGGCATAAAGTAATCATGTGTTTTGTGAATATCCAGAATGCATCATATGGAGCACTTCTGTCTGACATTTTAAATTCATTATATTTACTCTCAGGGAGGGTTTCGCACCACAGGTAACTCATCACAGCTGGTGTGGATATTTAGTTTTACTCTGTATTTAAGCTCACTTTATTTAATTTAATAGCACAGGAACACTAACGTGAACAATTAGCACCTTTTTTCACTTGCACATGTGCTATTAATGGCAACCAATTTTCCACAGTGGCTTTATATTGTACTATGTAATTCAGCTTGATTCTGCATGTGGGTTGTTATAATCCATGGATTTTATTTTTAAATGCATTTATCTTGCATATTGTCACGGAGTCTTTCTACCATTTCTAAGAACAGTTTCTTCGCTGGTTCATTTTAAATGGTCCTTCTGTCACAAATGAATTTTCAGAACAAATATTTCATGTGTCCTCTTAATATGGGTTCATAAAATATGCATTGTGTCACAGTTCTGTCTGTTTGTCATTGGTTTTTCCCTTTTGTCTTTCCCCCGTTGATCTGTCATTTGGTTTAGCCCTTCGTCAGTGTGATTCCCTGCACCTGTCCTTGTACAATTAGTCACCTGTGTTTAATGATTAGTCACCCTTTATAAGTTTGTCTTTCAGTTCAGTTGATGTCGGTCTTTATTTGATGTTACTGTTTCATGTGTGTGGATTATCCTGCCTGTTCCTGTCTGTTCCTTGAAGAAGATATTAAAAATAGTGTTAATTGTTGATCTCGACTTCGTCTCGTTCATCCAGCACGTCTATACCGTAACAGAAAGACCGACCAATACAGTTTACCCGGCACGTTTTCCCTGCGTTTATTTTTTCAGTTTTTTACTCAGTGTTTGTTTTTTCTGTTGTTATGGACCCTACTGTTCTCCTGATCCTCCTGAGGCAGGGGGAACGCTCTCTTGAGGACCACACACGTGAGTTTCTCTTCCTGGCTAACCAGTCACACTTCCCGGATAGCAGCCTATGCATCCACTACCGCTTAGGACTGAATTCCACCACCAAGGCGCTGCTATCCGGGGAGGGTCCTCAAGAGAGCCTGCCGGATTTCATCGAGTGGGTGCTGGCGTCCTGCCGATCATCCTGGACTGTTGACATCGTCAAGGAGGACGTCAGCCCCACTCCAGACCCAGAACCCAGCCAACCATCACCCCGACACGCGGAGTTGCAGCCCGAGCCCACCGCAGATGGAGAGACAGAGCCGAGAGCGATAGAGCCAGAGCCTGACCCATCTGACCAGGTGCGAGAGCCGACTACAACATCTGTGATGGTGGATTGCCACGTGGAGCAAGAGAGGGCGATAGAGAGCCCTGCCCACTGCACCACCGCTGAGGGTGAGCTTGGACTAAATTCTGGGGATTTAATAGACTTTTTCTCGGATCTCATCGAAGATAACTCTGGTAACTTAATTGACTTTGATATGGAAATATCCGTCTGTCCTGTCTGCCCGGAATTCCCACCCACCCACCCTCTGTCATCCGATGCCATGTTCGTCTGGCCGCCGTTGTCCCCTGACAGCCCCTCAGCTCACCCTCAGCCCACCACCTGTGCAGTGGGCTCGCCGCAGGACTGCCAGCTTCCATCGGCGTCTCGGCTGGAGGATCCCTCAGCTCCGCCTCCAGCCTCCGAGTCCAGGACTCCGCCTCGGCCCTTCGACCCCGCGGTTCCACCACGGCTCTCGACGCCCTCCTCTACACCGTCACCCGTCGATCCACCAGCTCCACCGGGCTCCATCGTCTTTTCGGCTCCGCCCTGGTCAGTCGTCACCCCATCGTCACCTCAGGACTCTGCTCCTCCGGCTGTGCCTCGTCGCGCCGTCCCACCGGCTCCTTGGGACTCCTCCTTCCTGCGGGCACAGCCTCCATCCTCTGTCGCTCCGGCTCCGCCGCGGATCTCCGGGACTCCGCCTCCGCCTCGGGCGCCAGAGCCTGTTCCACCTTGGCCCTCCGGATCCTCGGCGTCACCCCGGATCATCGGCTCTCCGTCTTCGCCTCGGGCTCCTTCTCCATCTGCTCCGCCTCTGTCGGTCGGCCCCATGGAGTCGGCACGCCTTCGTCCACCATGGTTCCTCCCTCCGTCGGCTCCACAGTGGGCCGTCATCATGGCTGTGGTCTGGGTCTGTTCCTCCTGCCTTACGCCCCACCCATGTCCTCCCTGGCTCCTCCCTCCGTCGTCGCCCCTCTGGACTGTACTGTCTGTCACCTGGACTTTTGTTTTGGTCCCCCTCCTGGGGTGGCGTCCTCCGCCGAAGCCGCCATGGACATTTTCCTTTTTTTTCGCCCCTCTTTTCTGTTTTGTTTTTCTTTTTCTACGGCGCGAGGACGCGCCTATTCGGAGGGGGGCGTAATGTCACAGTTCTGTCTGTTTGTCATTGGTTTTTCCCTTTTGTCTTTCCCCCGTTGATCTGTCATTTGGTTTAGCCCTTCGTCAGTGTGATTCCCTGCACCTGTCCTTGTACAATTAGTCACCTGTGTTTAATGATTAGTCACCCTTTATAAGTTTGTCTTTCAGTTCAGTTGATGTCGGTCTTTATTTGATGTTACTGTTTCATGTGTGTGGATTATCCTGCCTGTTCCTGTCTGTTCCTTGAAGAAGATATTAAAAATAGTGTTAATTGTTGATCTCGACTTCGTCTCGTTCATCCAGCACGTCTATACCGTAACACATTGATGCTAATTATAAAATAATTACCAAAATGCTGTTTAAAATGGACACGTTAAAAATATTTGAAGTCATTTTTGCAGTAAATCGAGTGAAGGAAGTGAAAGTGCGTTTGACTCGCCTGTATGTCAGACATCCTGTCAGGGAGTCCGACACACGCAGTATGAGAGTGTTTAATTAGTGTGACCTAAGTGTAATTACAATGAGCCAAGGGTGTTAATTACCGCTGTGAACTTTATTTATGTAACTCTTGAGTGCTTGATATGAAATTCAGGTAAATGTTCATTTATTTTGTCCTTATCGGGGATGGACAAACTGAACTTTTGTTTGAAGTTGAGATCAAAAGTTTGCTTACGCCTTGGAGAATCTGCAAAATGTTAATTATTTTACCAAAATAAGAGAGATCATACAAACTGCATGTTATTTTTTATTTAGTACTGACTTGAATAAGATATTTCACACAAAAGACATTTACATATAGTCCACAAGAGAAAATAATAGTTGAATTTATAAAAATTACCCTGTTCAAAAGATTCTTAATACTGTTGTTACCTGAATGATCCACAGTAGTGTTGGGCGATATGCACAATTTTCATATCGTCCTATCGTCAGCCTGTGAGATCGCCGATACACGATACTATCGTGCTAATTTATTTAATGATATGTAAATATGTCAATATGTAATAAATTCCTTATTCGTTTTGTAAGGGTAGTGAATGTGACTAAGTTGTGCGTGTACAGAGCGCTGACCGTAGTTCTGTTGGATAGGCTCAAGTATACTTTCGGTTTCATTCTCTGCTATCTTCAGTGAGTGGTAAATGTGCGTGCTTGAATGCAAATGAATGTATATTTCTATACCCGTCATATTGCGATAATGTTACCGCCGTATGTCTGATCTTTGTCATCAGTTCATGTTGTAGTTCAGTTCATATTGATTGTGGAGAAGCGATGTGCGTGTAATTCACGTGCATATGTTTAGCGCAATTTTATCGCATCGTAATTCTAGTTAACGCATACAGATGTTACTGAGGTGAATGTTTATGTTTACTATATACAGACGCATTCTCATATATCGTATTTAATTCAGCCTAAACCACATTTTACTACCTCTGTTATCCTAATGACTGTCTACACTTAAGTCTACACTTAATCTATGTACACTGTATGATGAATAAATCTCTTACACATTTTCACTGCACGTTTATACCGCGGCAAGTTTCTGAGGCATCCTAGAACCGACTCTCCGCGCTGCATCGCTAAAGTTATGTGACTTTTTGACGCATAATAATAATAATAATCGTTTTACTATCGTCAAAGGCATCAGCAACAGGCGATATCTTTGACTATCGTCGATACACGATACTATCGTCTATCGGCACAACACTAATCCACAGCTGTGTTTTTTTGTTTAGTGATAGTTGTTCATGAGTTACTTCAGTATCCTTCAGGTCCCACAATTTTTTTGTTTTTTCAGCATTTTTGTGTATTTGTACATTTCCATCAATGACTGTGTTTTTGAGATCCATCTTTTCACACTGAGGACAACTGAAAGACTCATATGCAACTATTACAGAAGGTTCAAATGCTCACTGATGTTCCAGAAAGAAAAATTATGCATTAAGAGACAGGGGTGTAAACTTTTTAACAGAATGAAGATGTGTACATTTTCCTTATTTTGTCTAAATTTCATATTGTCTTCATTTAGTACTGCCCCTCAGAAGCTACAGAAGATACTTACATGTTTCATAGAGAACAAAATAAGTTCAATTTACCCTGATCTTCAAATTATAATGCATCGCATTTCCTTCTGGAGCATCAGTTAGTGTTTGAACCTTCCGTAATAGTTGCGTATTAGTGCCTCAGTTGTCCTCGGTGTGAAAAGATGGATCTCAAAATCATACAGTCATTAATGGAAAGGGTTCAAATACACAAAAATGCTGAAAAACTAAAGAATTTGTGGTAATCTGACAGATTTTTCTAAAGAACAACAGGCAGTTTAACTGTTCAGGACACACAAGGACTCATGAACAACTATCACTAAACAAAAAAACAAAAACAAACAAAAAACAGCTGTGGATCATTCAGGTAACAACACAGCATGAAGAATCAAGTGTATCTTCTATTTTCTCTTGTGGACTATATGGTAACATCTTTTATATGAAATATATTATTCAGGTCAGTAGTAAATAAAAATAACATGCATTTTATTATTATTTTATTTTGGTAAAATAATTAACATTTTGCAGATTCCGCAAGGTGTATGTAAACTTTTGACCTTGTAAACATTCAAATTGTATGTTTCAACATCAATAAAATGTACAAAAATGTACATTTTGTGATTCTAAACATTATATATTAATATCTACATCTACGTGCAATTTACTCTAAGGAGGCAGTAGCATGAGAAGTGTTCAAAATATGGTTAGTCCTTCCATGCATTTTTTTCTGCTTTATTGTCCACCAGCCAAAAATCTATTAGAAAAGTTCTAACACACCTTGCTAGTAACATGACGTTGATGCTGTAGTACAAACAGCGTGGGAGGACTCACGCACACATTTAATATTTGAGGTTAATGAGTATTACAGGTGCAAATCAGGTAACAATATAAACTTGCCCACATAATTTGTGCTGAAGGCACTGTTCTATTGTTATTTTCCAACTCTTAGTGGATTCGAAAGAAGCCTAATTACCCAACACTGTTTTCATTTCATACATTTGCATAATTATGGTTTATTTTCATTTTGGCATTACTGTTTCCTAATGCTGTGCTCACAGCAGGTCAGTTATGCAAGATCTTAGCACAGAGCTAACAATCACCAGCAGAAACTCGCACAATACACCAGGGAAGACAAGTTGACAGGATTTGCTCTTTAGGCTTGAGTCTATGTCTTCGAATTTGCTATTTTTATGATTTTTCCACCCTATCTGTCTCTGTCCCTCTCACACATATACACACACCTGTCCTTTCCCATCTAGTTTTATTGAATGTCCGTGGGCAGCTTAATCTTTAAATATGTGTATTATCAGATAGGAAAAGGCTTTGTTTTATTACAGTATGAAAGAATAGCTCTGTTTTTTTCCTCTTTCGTCTTTTTCCATGTGTGTGTACTGAGGCTATGACTCAGAGGAGAAAATGAAATTCTGTTTTTGTTTTACCCCACTGTCCTTCTTCCTATATCTCTCCATCATCTATGCCTTAGCTTTTTCTTTCTACACTCACATAGATTTCTACATTTTCTGAAGAAGTTGTGTACGCCTGTGGTCAGTTAATAGGTGTTTACATGGTGGTTTTATTATATTATATTACCTAGAAATGGCTTTGGTTCCTCCTTCAGTGTACTTCTATGGGGTTATTGCCTGTTTTCACGTCTCTCCTTAATAAGCCACACAGTTTGAGGTGTCATTCATGCCAGTGCAAAACAGTGTGAGATGAGTGTGTTGAGAGCTACTGGATGGGTTTATGTGGCTCTGAGGGACACAATACAAAGAAAAGACAGCTCTCGCTTAGTCATCGTTCAGTAGGGGTTTGTTGGTAATGTGTTGGTATGTGTGTGTGCCATACATGAGGAAAGTTCAAATTAAGTTGAGCCGGTGTGAGTAGCATTAGAGTTAACAACCATTTTAGAGCAGCTTTAATGTAAACTGGAGCTGCTGCAGTGAGGCAGTGTTATGGTGTTATGTCTAGACTTCTGTGAAAAGCTATCGGTAATAATACACTTGCTTTAATGGTAAACACTTTAAGACACAAGTACTTTTCGTTCCTAGTTCCCTGCTGTGAGGGATAGAAATGCAGTCCGTTCATTATGTCGTACTGCGGTGTACCTGGCTGTCAATCATTCAGCCTTATAAATTGTTCAAGATGTTTTTGT
Source organism: Garra rufa (assembly GCF_049309525.1). Classification (NCBI taxonomy): domain Eukaryota; kingdom Metazoa; phylum Chordata; class Actinopteri; order Cypriniformes; family Cyprinidae; genus Garra; species Garra rufa. The sequence goes on from NC_133375.1 coordinate 10,232,238, forward strand.
CTGAAATGCCAGATAATTCTGCAAAGTGCAGAATTTGTTCTAAATGCACTTTTATTTGTAAAACACTCTTGTAAATGATTGATGATCAGAGAAAGGTCTGTTTGATTTAAGCTTGTAATGAGTTAGCCATTAATGAATTTCCCATCTTTAATATATTGTTTTAATTAAATTGGAATTTGGAATTTTAAATGAATGAATAAAAGACTAAAAAGACTCTAATGTTCACCAAGGCTGCATTTATTTGGTCCAAAATACAGTAAAATCAGTAATATCGTGAAATATTATTACAATTTAAAATAACATTTTTTATTATCAATGTTGTAAACAGTTAAAAAGTTCATATTTTGTGACATTATAAATGTCTTTACTGTCACCTTTAATCAATGCAGTGCATTCTTGCTTAATAAAAGTATTAATTTATTAGAAAAAATTATATCTTACTAACCCCAAATACTGTATATTTGTTATATGGTAGAACACTGGAGCAATTATTTGTATAATTGTCTTTTCTTTTAGCTTATATTATAAACCATAAACAGCTGGTTTAAACTATGGTAATTAACTTAAATAATTTTAAATATAGCTTCAAGGGCTTTACGGCATTTAAGCACATATGAAAAAAGACATTATGTAGCAAGCCTTTTTTTTTTTTTTTTTGCAAATACAGATCATTTACCATAGAGATATAATGTTTTGTAATGTTAATGACTGTTATAGCACCAGCTGTAGTCCGATCTCCGAACTTTTCATGCTTGTTTAGAATGACCTGATGCATGTGCTCACCAGGTTTCAAAGGTTTTAAGTTTTCCTTTAGGCCGTATAGGATTTAGGGTAAATTCGGAAAGGATCCTTTTCTAAACAACTCTACAACAACTATTATAGCTTCCCAAAGGGTAAATTTCATCATTTTTTTGACAATTAGTGACCTAGAGAGTGTTTTTTTACAGATTGAGCGGAAAACCTAGGACTAGTTCGCAAAAGTAGTTTTTTTTACATCTTCTCAATCATTGACTACGTTTACATGGGCAAGAATAATGCGATTATTTCCAATAATCAGAGTAAGGACTTAATCGCATTATGATGTTTACATGTCAAGAGCAAAGTTCTTCACTCCGGTTTACATGGAATTTCCAATATTCCTATTATTCCTATTGTCCGTCAATGAATTGCATTATGTTCATATCGCGCAAAGTCCAGTTTCCTGAGCTCCCTAAAAGTGTGTCGCCTTCTTCGCCGTCGTTGTTTCTAATCTACAGACAGGCGCCAGAATATTTTCTCTAACGGGGCTAACGGGGGGCTAGTCCAATATGTGGGGGTGCTAAGAAAATAATCGATATTCGTGACGTAAAAGTTACTTAATGAAGAAATTGTGTCTTTTTTCTTTTTAAAGAAAAGCAGCTCTGGTAGCCTACACACCATATTTAACAGAAGTAGCCTATAATTTAAATTTTATTTAAAACGGCCTTTTAAATTATATTTAAAACTGACACGAACGAAAAAAATAGACACAAACTTAAAACAAGCCCTGCATTCCAGCCCGAGCCCGACGGGCAGCAGTGAGTGCGCCTTCAGCGAATTTTTTTAGGAGTTCCACAAATCCGCAATCAAGAGCACATGAAAGGCTAACGCATTTGCCTCACGATTGCCTAAAGATTCCTGTTCCTGAAGAAGAGAGCCCATTCCATTTTTTTTAATAGAAAAAGCACATCAATTTGTTGGTATTGTTTGTGAGGGCACGCAAATATACATAAATCCTTTACAGTTACGAATAATAGCTATTACTCTTACCTTTACGTGCAAAAAAGTCAGCGTATTTTAAGATGTTTGCAATGCAAGTGATCACACTTGCTACTTCATGTCCAGTAAAGCGCGCGTTAGCCTCCACTGTCCGCACAGACGATAGAATATGAGTCTAACAGCGCACATACAGGTTAAACGTTTAAAACTAACATTTTGATATGCTTGAACTCTTTAATATCTATAGATTTTATTTTAGGCAAGTCGTGATGATTTAAGAAAGCTAAATTGATCAAGCATATGAACTCACCGTCTACCGCTGGTCGCTTCTTTAAAAAAAAAACTTAGCCTATATTTAACGGGAAAAAAATGCTTTAAACTTTTTTCTAAATTAACTTAAAAAAAAACCTGAAACAAAATATAATTACATTGTCATTTGGCCTATATACAAAACTGAACTATTTTAATGGCTAAAAAAAAATGGTAGTATAAGCTGTTTTGGGAGAAGTGGCCAAAAAGACGATCTTGGGTCGGAGTCTGCCAGTCTCTTACCAAGAATTCTGCCAAGAGCTGGGCTAGATTTTAGGCCTATTCAGGGCTCTATACACAAAGCAACAAAAAAAACTGTTACATGCAAAGGAAAGACTTCAAAGCTGGACAGCACCATGCGCTCCGTGAGACTGGGTTGTGCGCTCAACATTAACACAATTCATATGAATGCGTAATTCAACTGTGTATACTTTACACTTATATTAAAAATTAAATGAACGGCACATCTCAATCTTAGTGATGATGTAATGGATTAAATGTAGCCTAATGCACGAAACTGCGCTCACATGACGCGTGTGTAAGAATACTGTGACAAACAGCACGAGACAGCAGTACTCCTCTATCTCAGCTGGTTGGGGGGGCTAAACCGAGATATTCAAAATTCTAACGGGGCTATAGCCCCCTAGCCCCTTTGTAGAGCAGTCCCTGTCTGCAAGTGCGTGGCATGTGATTCGTGTAAGTCAGGAGCGCATGCGCACTCTGGTGAAAGCGGCAATACTGCGATTAAGGTGTTTACATGCCGGTATACTTCGATTAAAATCGGCGTGCGCCACCTATGTTAATTCGATTATGCTTGCTGCGATTATGAGCTTAATCGCATTATTATAATCGAAGTATTGCGTTTACATGGGGAAAAGTTTAATCGCAATATTGCCAAAATCTCATTATAATCGCATTAAGAGGGTCCATGTAAACGCACTCATTGACAGCAATAGTTTAGAGGTAAAGTTGTTCAGAATGAGGAGTTCTGTCATATGATATGAATATTCCGTGTATGTGCGAAAAACCGTGCAATGCACAATAGTTTACGCCCTTGAAAAATGCGATATCCCCCCCAGTGGCTGATTTCTTTCAAAGACCGTGAGTAAAACAGGCCTACCGGGTTTCGTTACGAAACGGCCTCCGTTAACCAGGTCTAATATAGGTGCTTAAAATTCATCAACCAATGATGGCCAAGTTTTTGTGATATGCAAATATCCCTATAGATGCTTGTGGCACTTTGGACCAAGACCGTCCACAGCGATTTTGATAAAACAAATGGGTGCGTAGGTATAGCCATTTTTATGTTTTTTCCCTCTTATAGCACCACCAAGTGGCCAAGCTCAGTGATATTTGTCCTGCTACCTTAGATTGAGCTCTTACATAAGTGCTCTGTGTTTGGCGAAGATATCTCATTCCGTTCAGGAGTTATAGCCATTTAACTAAAAGTGGCCCTGCCCTTTTCGAACGTTTTAGTGTCCCTGATGGTGAGTCAAAAGCTAGACTTTTTTTTGATAATTAGGCTATTGATATTCACTCTCCAGAAAATCTAGTTCGCAACTAGACTAGTTTGCAAAAGTTGGTTTTGCAAAAAATTTTGACTTGATGGTTTAGGAGTTATGAGCAGTTTCAGGCTTTTTGGCGTCAAGCATTGGTGACATTGTTGCAGTGTGAGTACAAGCATCCCTCCAAGTTTCAAGTCTCTACATCCTACACTTTTGTCTGCATGATCAGTTTTATGTGGAGATTGCTGATCCTTGACCATTATAACAATTACAACAAGGTTTTAGCGCTACACACTTGAATCCCTAAATATGTCAAATACACATGCATGAATGTCTATATTCATACCATAAATTGATCTTGTTTTAATCAGATATTGAATCATTACAGTGCAGTGTTCACAATTTACATTAGGTCTGATTACTTTTAATGTGTTATATAGATTATGAAGACCGTGTTGAAGACTATAAAAATAGAGCAGATCACACTGTGCAGGCTATATATCCTGTCTGCCACATTCTTCTGTATTCTCTTCTAAAACAGTGATTTCAGAAGAGAATTCCAAGTAAAGTTTTCAACAAAATGATTATGTCATGGCAAATAGGATAAAGATGAAGCATCCAGGCAGTTTATTATATTTTGAACTGTTCCCACACAAAAGCTGTTTGTTCAGCTTTTCCATTGGCATCCTTTCAAACAGTTCTCATGGTTGATCGTTCCAAGATGGCAGATGACAGGTGTGTTTTATCAGGGTTGGAACTGATCTCCACAGGACAGTTCGCTTGGGGATAGCCCAAACGTAGGATCTTAAAACAATCCAACACAATGAACAGAGAGTACTTCTGTGTAAAATTCTAAATATCTAATCTTATTAAAGGACTAGTTCACTCCAGAATTAAAATTTGCTGTAATTACTCACCCCCATGTCATCCAAGATGTCCACGTCTTTCTACAGTCAAAAAGACATTTGGGTTTTTGAGGAAAACATTCCAGGATTTTTCTCCATATTGTAGACTTCAATGGGGATCAATAGGTTGAAGGTTCAAATTGCAGTTTCAATGCAGCTTCAAAGAGCCCTACACAATCCCAGCCAAAGAGTAAGAGTCTTATTTAGCAAAAGTTTGGCCATTTTCTAAAAAAAAGAAATTAAATGTATAAACTTTTATATACAAATGCTTGTCTTGCACTAGCTCGACTTCATGCATTACATAGTCATGTTGGAAAGGCCAATTGTGACATTGGTGGAAGTACCAACCCAGTGTTTACATAGCAAACGTGCAAAGAAAGTCAAACACCCTTTACAAAAAAAGGCAAAACAGCTATGTCAGATGATTTTAAAGTTGAAGGAGAAAACGAGAGTCATTTTTGGTTAAAAAGTATGTAAATTGTAATTTTTTTAGAAAATGGCTGATCGTTTCACAAGATAAGACCCTTATTCCTTGGCTAAAATCGTGTAGAGCCCTTTGAAGCTGCATTGAAACTGCAATATGGAAACTGAATAAAGACAAACATGAACATCTTGGATGACATGGGGGTGAGCAAACTATCAGGAATTTTAATACAACAGCAAACTAATCTTTTAAGTCCTGTGGAGCCCACTAATGGTGATTTACACATAAAATGAGATGGGCAGATGTTGTTTAAGAGTGCATTAAACAGTAATCCTTGCTCCAGGGTTTAACTTTTGTCTTCAGTTCATTTATTTATTTATTTATTTTCTTGAAGAGTATCTTTAGATGGCGTCCCTGGAGAGAGAGCGTGCTGTGGGGTCAGGTTTTTGTTGGCTGTGATGATGTAATCTCATGCTCCGAGCGATGCAGTCGTGCCAGGCCTGTGTGGTTCCTTTTACCTCATGGCAAATAAACAAGAGCGTTTAAAATGGGCTGAACCAATGGAGAGAGTGAGGATGAACTGGACTGTCACACAATACTTTGCCCCGTAGTGACTCATGGCTGAGTGGCTGTTAACGAGAGAGAGAGAGATGGAGGATGAATATTAGACGTGGTATACCGTCCCTCCTGGTTATTTGAGTGCACTCTCACCTTGCATATTATATAAGCCTTGCATTTATTTATTAATTTATTTCTCTATTTTTTGCGAACTGCCTTTTCTTCACATGCACTCGCACACACGGGCTTCTGCGCATTACACAAATAGCCCAAAGTGGCATTTCTTGCCAGAGATGTCCAACTCAAACCAAGTTTCTGCACGTATGCATTTATCTGTGTGGGTGTGTGTGATCTGGTCTGTGTGTTTTGTGTGCTGTTTATTTATATACAGCAGGGGTACTCATTTAAATGTACAAAGGTCTCTAAATGCCCTTCCCTTCAAAAGTTAGAATAACAGTCCTAAAATAACTTACACAGTTTAAGTTAAGTATGTTCTGTGGCTGTGAAGTTAAATAAGCAATATTTTCAAGATGGTACCCATAATGATCTGTAAAAGTAAGAATAATAAAGACCCTTGCAGAATCTGCAAAATGTTAATTAATATACCAAAATATGATTTTTTTTTATTTAGTACTGACCTGAATAAGACATTTACACACAGTCCACAAGAGAAAATAATAGTTGAATTTATAAAAATGACCCTGTTCAAAAGTTTACATACACTTGATTCTTAATACTGTGTTGCTACCTGAATGATCCACAGCTGTGTTTTTTTATTTAGTGATAGTTTTTCATGAGTCCCTTGTTTGTCCTGAACAGTTAAACTGCCCGCTGTTCTTCAGAAAAATCCCTCAGGTCCCACAAATTCTTTGGATTTTTCTTATTTTGCCTAAATATGATTTTTATTTTTCATTTAGTACTGCTCTTCAGACGCTACAGAAGATACCTACATATATCCTAGAAGACAAATTAAGTGAAATTTACCCTGATCTCCAAATTCCAAAAGTTTTCATCCCGGGCTCTGAGCGTTTGAACCTTTTGTAATAGTTGCATATGAGTCCCTCGGTTGTCCTCAGTGTGAAAAGATGGATCTCAAAATCATACAGTCATTGTTAAAAAGGGTTCAAATACACCAAGAATTTTATAAATTCAACTATTATTTTCACTTTTGGGCTATATATGTAAACATCTATTATGAGAAAAATAAATATAAATTATTCAGTACTAGACAAAAAAAATAACATGCACTTTTTATGACCTCTCTTATTTTGGTAAAATAATTCATATTTTGTAGATTCTGCAGGGTGTATGTAAACTTTTGACCTCAACTGTAAATGTAAAGTACAATACATTTTCATTTAATTACAGTTAAAATGCTGTTAAGTGTGTGGAAACATATTCATTTCGCACTTAAATACTGTATATTATCTATATTAAGTACTTATTTTTTTTAAAGTATGATAAAGTAGTCTTCTTTTTCCCATTAGAAAACATTGCTGAAAACGTTTTTACAAAAAAAGAAAAAACGTTAATGACTAGATTATTGTAATTAGTGTTTCTTTCACATGATTGGTCACTTTTTATCTTTATTTGGACAAAGTAGCTGACTCTAAAAGCTCTATACTAATGTCGTTCAGTGTGCAAGTTTGCTGTCCGCTGTGCAAGAGAATCAGCAAGAAGCATCTAACTGGGTATTTGATTCATGTCAATGCATTGCGAAACGTATCTTTCCATAAGGCTGTATGCTGTTTTAGATGCAGCACATCTCCATCTGGAGAAAAACCTGCTGTGGATAATTATATGCATGTATGATATGTGATTCAGTGAATCACCGTCAGGGAGAAACCACTCTCGCATCCGGAGCTAGTATGCATATGTAAAGCACTTCATATTTTTAATGTTAATGACATTGTGTTTTTAATTTTGGTTTGTTTTATTTTTTGAGTTGTAATCATATGTATCTTGGTTAGAAAGTCTTAAAATCTATTCCATTTCCTGTTTAACCACTCAGGCTGTCAAAACATCAGAGTTCAGAAGTCAAACCAGAGTCTGTGTTGAAAAGCGCTTGTGTGTGTTTTCCCAAACACACGGTTGCTCTCAAAGCAAAGCAGTTTTCAATTTAGTCTATTCTAATTCCATAAAAGCATTTTTTCACACATGAAAAGCAGATCGTTGTATGAATAATATCGTTGCTGTGGAAACTGAAGATTCCCGCAGGCTGTTCATAGGGTTCGAGCCACCCTTCCGCCCCCTGCCTCCTACCCACAGACGCTTCTCAGAGCGAGTGTGTATGTGTGTGTTTGTGCATGTGCGTGTGAGAGCATCCTCTTCACCTCCGCTCAGAGATGGATTACTCATTCACATCTTTCAAACGCTTCTTGTGTAACCAGTGATGACAACCTTGCTTTACAGAATGACTTGCAAAATAGGGAACGCTCCAAAGCCAGATGTTCCTGTATACCAAAAAAATATGCTCCGCTTTGAAGCGCTGTCCACCAGATTGTTAGTAACAGCAACTAAAACATTTTCAAAAGTTCTCTGAGGAATATTAAACCTTTTTAATCTTGACAATGAAAATACAAATTAAGCTTTTGGAATCACTTAATAGAGGCTGTTTTGGCAACAAGGAACAATATGAATATTTATCCTTTGTGAAAATATTAATTGTGAACAGTAATGTCAGTACTGTAAGCTAAATTGTCAGTTTCTAGTTACAATTTGTTGAAAGAAGTGGAAATATTAGCTAACTTGAAGTCAAATAAAGTTCTGTCATTACAACTCTCTGAAAAGTTTAGCATGAAAATGGATATGACAGTGTTAATGTATTTGTTCTTGGCGGAATAGATCTGCTACACTGCTGCTGAATTGCTGCTGCTGTTGGTTATTGCTGTAGTTGTAGATTATTGCTGCTGCTGCTGAAGCAAGTACAGAACTTGCTACTGCCAAATCATATGCAATATGGTGCTGTGAATATTTAAGCACAAATAGCATAAAATAACCCATAGCAGATCTATACAGGTGGAGCTGGGGAAGGTGGAGGGTTTCAGCGGAACTTTCATGGCAGAACTAGGTATTTAGCTAAAACTAGATTTTATTTTATTAAGGAAATGGTAACACTTTATAATAACTATTCGTTATAACTAGTTAATAGATCATTAATAAACTGTTAGTTAATGGGTTATAAATGACTTGTTAAATAACAGTTAATAGTTTGTTAATTATTTATAACTGTGCCTTATAGATAGCCAATAGCTAACTTACAAGCTGTTAGTTAACAAGTTATAAATTACTTGTTAACTGTATTTTAATGATTTAGAACTATACCTAATAAATTAGTAATAGATCATGAACAAGCTGTTAGTAAATTACTTACTAAAGACATGTTAAGTATCAATTAATAGTTTATATATGTCATTGGGACGTTATTCTAAAGTTGCAACTATTCTTCATTTATTAACTGTTAGTAAATGAGGAACAGTTGCAACTTTAGAATAACGTCCCAATAACATACATAAGCTAATAACTAACACTTAACTAATATATTAACTCACGCTTTACAGATCAGTTGTTCATAGTTTGTTAACCATCTACTAATACCAGTGAAACTTTGTAGAACAGCAAATGGATGGAACTAATTCAAGCTACAGAAATTTTATGTGATATTTAAAATATACAATTTTTGTACCTCAACCTTGTTCCACCCATAGGCTTTTCTGTGTACTGTATTTTACCAAAGAAACTCCACAGATGAAATGTTGAACATTGTGTTTAATGTATAGAAACACACATACTGAGCCATCACATGGCAGAACAGCAGTATACAACAGAATACAAACCCATGAGGTTTGGGCACTTTATCCTGATCAAACATCTTTAATGAAAAGATAGCAAACAGTCTTGCTTACCGTCACCGTTGTTGTCCATGTGCACAGCATGGTCCACAGGTGTAGCTTTCTTTTTACTGGAAGTACCCGCTGTTGACTTCTTTCTCTTTCTCCAGACAGTACCTGGATTTATCTCAGTATTTTGTGCATCGCCGCTGGTTCACTCAGTATAGAGGGTCCAAGGTGTGATAAAACCTGTTCATATCAATAATGCCAATGGCTAGATTTTTATTTATTTTATTTTCATGTTTAGCACAAAAAGTGCCCAAACCTCATGGGTTTGTATTCTGTTGTATTCTGTGCATTGCATCTGTGAGTTCGATTTTAAAGGGACCACAGCGTGATTAAGTTGCTGTCTTTGGCATCAATGTTAATCAAGCAACAAAAGAAAGCCAGAAAACCACTCACTGCTCTTGACTTTGAGTCACTTTAGTATTTTTTGCTGCCAAAATTAACACTGATTTCAAGTCAGAACTGCTGTGACACGTACAAAACCAATGTCACATAAAACCAGAGGTCGCGTTAACCGAAAATTCTTCGTCATTGACGGAATATTTTTAGCAATGACGGAAAAATCTGAAGGCCGTCCGTCACTTTGACAGATTACACTGAGGGTGATCTATTGTAAATTGTAGCTGTAATTTCCACCCCTGTCCAGTTGGTGGCGAGTGCACTCCAGTGTGGCAGCAGATCACTGGATCAGAACAAAAACGAAATTGTCACAAGTCTTTTGTTATGCGTTTGATTATGCACAGGCGACTACACAGAAGCTACAACGATATATCAAGCCACATTAAAGAGTGCTAAAACGGTATTTATTGCTTGAATTTCCTAATAAAATCGACAGAATTTGAAATTTGAGACTTTGTTTCATTGCAATTTATTGGATGGGAGGCGCACTATGTACGGTGTCAGTATTGTTCAGTTATCAGCTGAAAACGGCATAGACCAAAAGATCGACTGAGATTTACAAATCGATATTGGTCATAAATATATATTATATAATTTTAATATATTAAAATAGCTGTCACTGTGGGGTGTGGTGTTATACATGAAAAGTTACACAGTCTCATCTGTTCATCTGTACTCTTCAAAATAAATGCATAAGCCTATATCGTCCTGTTGGTTCATAATTAAAAATGAAAATGTGAACAAAAATAAATGCAATTAAATGTGTTATTATAATTAAAATATGAAAATTAAAATGACGGGTAATGATTGATTATGACGGAATTTTTCCGACCCTGTCCGTCAAAATGACGGAAAATGTTAAAGTCTAACGCAACCACTGCATAAAACATACCATATGTACGTTCATCTGTTCTGGGGGGAAAAAAGAAACTAACACTCTTTTAGCACCACTCAGTGGACATTTCACATTGAATATGTCACGAAATGCACATGGCTGTATGTATTTCTCATCTTGCAAAAAATTCCCACAGGTACATTTTTGTCATGGGATCAAAATAAGACTAAAAATGGCATGGGTTTTTAGTGAGTAATCTGCTTGGTGACATCTAAAGTAAATCTCAGTGTGACAATTATTCACTGAGCTTTAAAGACTGATGATTCAAACAATATTTAAAAACTAACTGTTAAAAAGAATAGCTGGACATAAGTTCACAAATAAATTATACTGTTTAAATTGTTACTGCCATGAGATATTTTTTTGGAATAAATGTAAAATGTTTAAAAACAACTTGATGAGATTCATACTTGACTTTAAGGGCAGACACTGCAGGCAAAAACTGTGTTTTTTCACCTGTCAAAATTTGAGATTTTGGGCTTTTTGGTTATTCATAAAGTGTTTTTTCAGACTAGTATAAAGAAAACATTCAAAAGACACTGTTAAGTGTTTATTTTATAGCACTTTATCTGTTTGTGTCAATAGGTTTCAATTAAACTACAATAGACATTTTTAAAGGCCGTTTTTATTTTAATGATTTTTTCTCCTACACTGAGCCATAAATCTCCACTTCAGTAACACTTACACACACCAAACTTAACATTTTTATTCCTGTCTATATCCTAAATGTTTTTACAGGAGGGATTTGTTCATATATAATTTGTTTGATTTTATACATTTTATTCCTCCAAAAATGGTAAAATATATAGCGTTTCCTGTCTGTTCTTTTTTTTTCTGAATTATGTTGTGACGAAATGAGATACCCCAAATCCCCTCTGTAAAAACTTTTGACTCTAATATGTCAAAAAAAAAAAAAAACAAGAATTTGAAACTGACTTAATCCAGAGTTTCGATTTTTGCTAATTAGCACATATTTAATTAAATAATGCCTCATTTGCATATTCAAATGAAACATTTTAGAAAACTTGTAATACAAAAAATGTTTGCAGTTTTCAATGTAATCAATCATCTAGGTAAGTAAAGTCATAACTATTAGTTAATTCTTTTACCCTATTCACCTGCAGTGTCTCGCCTTAATAAATTAAAATACTGCTTACACTGTTAATGTAAAAAAAAATCTTTATTTATGATAGTGTAGGTAATGTTTATTTAACCAAGAAAATGTGACTAGGACATGAATGTACATTCAATATAAAAAATTAAGAAACTTTAAGGATTTTTCCGAACACCACCGCACACCACTGATCTACATGCTCTACACTTTGAATTATTATATATAAATTGAATTGATATGGTTGGATGTAGTGAACACATGGGAAATAAACCATCTGAAATGGGTATTTCAGAGTAAATATTGTTAAAAAACATTAATTTATGCCCCATGGTAAATGTTTATTTATTTATTTTCTTCAACAGTGACTCTTTAGAACATTTGTAGACCCTTTTAAAAAGGCATGAGAGCTGGGATAGCAGTAAGAAACTTGACCCTGCAAAGAAAGCAAAGAAATTTGACCTTGTTTATTTTTTTATTGCACATTTCTAGAATGTCACATTATTAAGGTAACATGGTTTGTGTATGCCATTTTTTGTTACTTTAATTTGCATATTTCTCCTGCAAATACTGGTTGACACTTCAGCTTCTAGTTACAGCGTTTCAAGTGCAAGAACCTTGTTGAAAGTTTCAAAAATGCTAAACAAAGCTGTTAATGGAGTGGACTAATGACTAAGAGCTACCTCTCTAAAAGCTAATCCATATCCCAGTAACAGGTGGGTGTTAGCAGCTAACAGGAATGATGAAATATGGCTTCTAGCAGTAACCAGTAATTCCCGTAACCACACACATTATCTTTCCTAAATTGCATGGTTGTGTACAAAGCATCGAATTAATCTTTCTAGGTAATGTGTTACATCACCTCTTGAACTGGTCATTTATGCATTTTCATGGAGGTTGAATGGTTAATACTGAAGAGGTTACCCTAACCTTGTGTTTACTAAACAAACCAGCTTTATTCTAATTATGGACTGCTCTTTAAAAGATATACTAACGAAAAGCAGCTGTTTTATAGCAGCAATTAACCCTGTGTGACACAGGAAGGAAAATCATTTGTAGTTAGAAGGATACAAGGGTGAGTAAATGAGTAAAAAATATTTTTACATATAGGGGAGTTTTTTTTTTTTTTGTAAACAGCAATTCAAACTGTGATAAATGAGAAATCGTTGCAGCAGGTTGGTCATGCTGAGGAGACTGATTCTCCCACCGCGGCAGGAGTACAGACACACATACAGAAACACACAGAGAGAAAAAAAAGCCATTCCCACCCATTCCTATATAGAGCCAAGAGAGTGCTATAATTTTCATACATGCAATGTCAACCCTTCACCTAATAAGCGTGGCATGCTTTCACATTGAAAAATGTTATAAGAGTCCCTGTCTCTAGCAACTGCCGTGATCACTTTTCTAGACTCTTAAGACTATGGATCTGCATTGCAGTAATGCATGATAATGACACAGTCTTCTCATTTTATAATCCATAAGATGTTTTTTGTCATATGCCGTTTGATTGATTGTTCCATTCTGCATGTAGGGAAATTACGCGATCACATTTTTTATTTTCAACAGCTGCTACTTTCATTCCAGTAGGTCTCATTTTATTTGAGTTCATGTATGTATCAAGTATTACATTTGGCATTATTGAAAAGTCACCCCATCTACAGTGGCAATAAAATCTATGTCAACCCACTAGACTGGGTTGGTTTTCGGCATTAATTAGACATTAAATTATCTGATTTTCACAAGTAACACATTGTGCCTAAACTAACAACACACCACAGCCTCCATTCAGTCATCAACAAAGCAAATGCCCAACCTATTATTATTATTTTTTTTCATTTTATCACAACATTAAAGTACCTCTATTATGCCAATTCTAAGGTTTCTAAAATTGGTTACGGGAGTTTCCTACAATAGGCTTACACTACCAGATGTAATATGTCTTATGACAAAAACGTACCTGTGGAAAGTTTTGAAAGACGTGAAATGCGTACCAAGTGCATATCACTAAAGTTTCCCACAGAAATGAACACTAAAGGCGGTAAAATAGCAAGCACTTGTAATCGTTTTCATACACAGTTCTGATTACAGCTCTATATGTTTTGCTTTCCAGATGTAACAAGCTTGCTCTGTAAAATTAACACTAGAGGCGGTGAAACAGCTATCACTTGTAATCATTTTCGAACACAGTTAGGATTACAGCTCCATATGTTGTGTATTGCAGATGGTACATTATTTTAAAATGTCACAACACTTTTTAGGGCCACTCAGTGGACATTTCTGTTGGAAACTGCACCCAGATTGCACACGTACGTCTGCAAGATGTATGTTAAAGATCTCTTGATCTGGAAAGCATCTGTTGTGTACAAAGGTCTGGCAGACGTCTGTAAGATGTCAGTTTTACATACATTCTAATTCATAAACATCTTAAAGACATCTAATGGACGTCTATTTGACATATGATAGGAAACGTCCAATAGACGTATTGCAGATGAGCAAACTACGTCTTCCAGATGTCTTGCAGATGTAAATGCAGACGGCTCCAAGATGTACGTGTGCTATCATTGCAGTGATATGTACTTATTGATGTGTATTTTACGTCCTGCAAAAAACATTACAACCCCAGATAGCACATGTATGTCTGCAAGATGTCTGTTAAAGATCTCTTGATCTGGAAAGCATCTGCTGTGTACAAAGGTCTGGCAGATGTAAATGCAAACATCACATAGACATCTCCGAGATGTATGTGTGCTATCAGGGATGGGTATCAAGATAGCACACGTACATCTGCAAGATGTCTGTTAAAGATCTCATGATCTTGAAAGCATCTGCTGTGTATAAACGTCTGGCAGATGTCTGTAAGATGTCAGTTTTACATAAATTCTAATTCATTACCATCATAAAAACATCTAATAGACATCTATTTGACATATGATAGGAAACGTCCAATAGACATATTGCAGATGAGCAAACTACGTCTTGCAGATGTCTCGCAGATGTCTTGCAGATGTAAATGCAGACATCAAACAGACATCTCTGAGATGCACGCATGCTATCAGGGATGGGTATGTTTTTTGTCATGAGACCAGGTTGTGAAAATGGCATAATATGGGCACTTTAATCTTGCCCTCCTCTTGGTGATCTGTGGGTAAATGGTTTTCTCAAGAGCAATGAAGTGATCGTGGCTTACTTTATAAGGTTCAAACCTTATAAAGCAAACTTTCAGTTACCAGCCCTGAGCCTTTATTCTCCGTTATGCATTGTAAGTGATCGATTTAACCATATATTGACTTATTGGCTGTCTCTTTAGGGTTTAGTATACCAAAAACCTCTTCAATTATAGAATCCGGAAGCTGCTAATTGCAGTATGTGTGCTCTGTTTATTTTTGACAGTCATGCTGAAGATAACAGACTATGATCTTTTTTGGTGTACTAACACTTGCAGCTGGTCTAAACAGGGAAGAATTGCATGTTAGATTTAATTACACGTGTCCAGTACGGGTTGGAGAAGCACCTTGGGAAAAAAATGCATTCCTTCTTTATTTAAATAGCATAACTACACATGCAACACTCCTTTATAGCAGTTCTGCTGTGATTTAGGGAAACCCCTCTTTCAGAATATTAAATGCAGCACTTCTATTTGATTTCTTGAAGTTGATTCATCGGTCTCATATGAAAACTCGCTCGTATTTTACATCGGGATAATGATAGCTCATAAGCGACAGCGTGTGGATTCTGTGTGTGTTTGGATTGATGACGTGCCCCAACCTCAGGAGGTATTGAATATGTAATGTGTGATAAGCCATAACTAGCACCCTCTCGGGTCCCTTTAATAAACATGGCTCTTGAGTGGAAGAGATCTGTTGCCGAGGGAACCGTATGAGCTCAGAGCAACTCGGTGGGCGAACCACAACAGTGAAAGAAACATGGGTGGGAGGAAGAAGAGAGAGAGAGAGACTGTAATACGGAGAACAGTGGATTTGGGGAAAAGACTTGTTGGGGAAAATGTGCAGGATTTTTTTTTTTCTAAGAAGTGACACAGCATTTGTTTTGGATGAGACATGGTTACCCATAGCTATTTGCGTCAAAAGGGACATTTGATATTACCAGCTATTTTTTTTTCCTTCCTGTGAATTAGTTTAACCTTAAGATTGTTTGTGAAAGTGCTGTGTTTTTATTCCCTTCTACTTTTTGTCAGTATTTATTTCCCAGCATGTTGTTCTAAAACTGCATGACTTTCTGTAAGAAACAAAATGTGAAATTCCAATGCAGTCTCATGGTAGATCATTAATGTTTTAAGTTTTGGCCAATTCAGTATGAAGTTATATGATCCCATCTGCTTATGCCCCACTGACGAATTGGTGTATGGGGTGGAGCATCATGCTTTCCTTTTTTTTCATGCAATTGTATGTTTTTGTACAGATCACATCATACAAACCCATACAAAAGCACCACCTTGTAAAAAGTAAATTTTCTCATGATATCCAACAAATTCTAACTCCCAGCTCATTAAAAATTGATGCTTAGTCAGGACCCTTTAGCATCCTTTTTCGATCTGCAGGGTCCTCCATTGCTTTAAAAAAGGAAATCTTTGGCATCAATATCCAGACGAAAATGTGGAAACTGGAAACTTTTTCGCAAGATGCGAAAAATCGCCATGTACGTTTTGTGACATATTCGATGTGAAATGTCCCATGAGTGGAGCTAAAAGAGTGTTCTTTTTTCCCCCCAGAACAGATGAACGTACATATGATACGTTTTACGTGACATTGTTTTTGTACGTTTCAACACAGTTCTGACTTGAAATGCCTGCTGAGTGGCACTACACCTAAACCTACCCGAACAAAAGTAAATGTGATGTAAAAACGCAATCAAACTCTCATTTTTCAGCTCTCATGTTTTTTACAGGATTCATACCCAAAGATTCTGCATCCTAAATGCAATTCTGTGCCAGCTGAGCTATAGAGCAAGCTTGTTACATCCGGTGTTGTGCCCATTTTCGACCCCCTGCCAAATGAATACCCCCTCTCATTAGCCGCTTTTCCACTGTCGGGCCAGTGCGAGCCAGTGCTAAGAGCGTGCCGGGCGGGGCCAATGGCCTCGAGTCGCAAGCACCAAGACCAAAAGTAAGCTGCGTTTCCACTATCGAGCCAGTAGCCTCGCTGCGCAAACCTTTACACACCTCCTTGGATCAAACGTCACGAAACCCCTCCCCTTTCAGCGGGGAGATTGAAAGTAAGTCACCGTAGTGTGATTATCGAAGGAAGAGAGCCGAAGCGGCTGTTTGCTCCTTTCGGTGTTTTCTTGGTGGAAGATAAGGCAGCGAAAACAAGATGCGAAGACGGAGGCTCAGCAGCATTTACGGCGAAAGCTTATATTAGCTGCAAAGCGAAAAAGAACAATAAAGCGACATGGAAGCCGGATACAGCGAATGCAGAAACGTCTTGTAATGTTGGTGATGTCTGTTCTGATGCAAGAAGTGCTCTGCAACAGTTGTTTATGCAGCAGCAATATTTGTAATATATTACATTAATAAATCACTTGAAAAGAAGCTTTGTTTTTATGACCTACACACAAATCTTTCGTCTAACTTGGTATTACATTAAACAAAATGTTGCATATTATTTACACACTACTGCAAAAAATAACTACACAGTTGTACTTCTAGTATAATTTTTTTATGCTTTTATTTAGGTACAGATACAGGTACAGTGTATGTTAACAATTTATCAAGGTGTGTTGGTGAGTTTCTGTGGGGTTTTTTGGACGATGTAAAAAAAACTTATACATCAGATCTCATTTTTATAGGATCTTATTTGCATTTTTCCAAATTTAAATACGAGTAGATACTAATCAGACATGCATTTAAATGTTTTCTTCACATAGTTGTCTGTAACAACAGTTAATAGTGTAACTATTACTGAATAGGACCTGATTTACACAGGACACAAAAGGTGCCCCATCAGATAACCATTTAAGTAATGTGCCCATCAAAACTGCATTTCCATATAATATCTGCCTAATGTAAGTGTCTTCTCTGGGCACCGCTTTGTCCATTGTGCGTTTTTATGGCTTTGTACTGCGCCCGCAATTTCTTCAACTTGTCTCGAACTTGCATTGTGGTGCGCTGGACTTTGCGAGTCGAGCAACGATGTATTTTATCACGTCTTTGTTTCTGCAGACGCCGTCAAACTGGCGTTGTATATTGTCCTCGGTCCAAATACATAGAAGAGCCCTGTATTAGTAATACAGCGAAATGCGCATCTTACAGCAGACACACTCCGCCTTTCACTTTGACCACGCCTCAAGCCCCGGCTGGCCCGCTTTGGCCCAAGGTTTTCGTCGGGCCGAAAAACCCGGGCCATTGGCCCTGAGGAAGCACCGACGAGGCACGATCAGGCCTCGGAAGTGACAGTGGAAACGCGACTGGCTCTGGCACGCACTAGCACGCCCGCTTTTGGCCCGACAGTGGAAACGCGGCTACTGAAAATGCTACATGATTGCCTAATCCTAACCACACACCTTAACCCTAACACCGTGTCTACACCGGACGCGACAGTTGTCGCACCGCAACAGCTAAAGTCTGTCTACACTGGACGCGACAAACCGACCGTTGCAAATCATTTAAACTTTGTGTGAGCACGTCATAAATAGAACGCGGCAGCAGATTACTGTCGGGGATTTGCCGTGTCGCATTGTGCCGCGTCCAGTGTAGACAGCATAATAGTTTCTATTGTATTTTGTCGCGTCACTCGCGTCCGGTGTAGACATGGTGTAAACCTTCTGTTGGAAACTACAGTGATATGTACTTACTGGTACGTATTTCGTGTCTTGTGAAAAAGTTCCCACAGGTACATTTTTGTCATGAGATCAGGTAGATTTTTTTCTATTATTAGATATATGTTGGGGTGTGATTTTTTTCAATATAAATTACGTTTATGAGCACTTAACATATACACATATCCTACCCCTAAACCTAACAATTTGTCAATATAAAACACAGGATATAACAGGCAGATACAACTACAGTAACAATTTATTCAAAATGTAGTAATTTTTCAAGTCTTTTGAGGCAAAAGGATTGATTTGTGAGAGAAACAGACGCACTAATATCTGATGATAAAAACTATGGCAAAATTTGTGCCGCATCTTCGTTAACAAGACAAGACTAAAATGTTATTTGAGGACTACCAGACATTCAAAATACATCCTATAGGCTATGTGACATGCACACAGACGTAGTAGGTGGACTTTTACGTGCTTTTCCCAAACCAGGGAAGTGACGTCGACGTGTCGCCATTTGTAGTTTTTGAGACTAGTAGGGATCGGGTAAAAGTTGTTTTTAATACACTCATGGTGGACTTACAAATTTTCCGATGCAGCGTTTTGTGAGTACATACCCTATTTACACTACTGTAGAAGTTTGGTAAGATTACTTGCACGTTTAGTGGTGCAATTTACGAGATACATCACATGTACCATGTACGGCAGTAGCAAGCCATTCGAAAAACTCTGATATCTCCCTCAATGTTTGACTAAGGTAAAAAAAACTTTGGATGGGGTATTTACATGGGCTTTCGGAGTGCATAGCAATGAAGTCAAATCTACTCCGAACCATGACTTTTGAAAACAACAGTCTGAATGATTTGTTCAGAATCCTGAAACAGATCGGGTCCTATCATACATCCGGCACAACGCAGATGTTTTTTGCTAGTTTTAGCCTGATGCAGTTATCATTTTCACATCCAGCGCCACATTGTTTAAATAGCAAATGCAGGGTCAACCCTTTCAGACCATGCACCTGGCAAGCCAACCATTTTTTTCATCGTTAAATTAGCAAAAGTGGATTCAAACACACCCTAAGTGCACCTGCGTCATGCGCTTTAGACCATGCACTTAGATGGTGAAAATAGGGCCATCAAATCACTGATTCAATGAGACCTACCTTCAGTGATTATCAATGAATAATGACTTCAGTTTTAGTTTCTTGCTCACAAATGTCTTCAGATTTGGAATATAGTGCAGTTAAATCATATAGACTACTTTTATTTTATATTTAATGGTGCTTTTGTTGTTCTTTTTAAAGCTGCAAAGCTTGTATAGCAAATACATGTTAAATAAAGACAGGAAGAATTTCTTCTTTTGTCTCCATAAAAGAGAGTCACACAGGTTTGGAAGAACATAAAAGTTAGTCATTTTTCAGATGAAATATTCCTTTAGGAGTCATGTTATATTTTTATTCCACTTCTAATCCTTTCTTTTTATCTGATAAGTATAGCTTATATCCAATTTCCCTGGAAGTCCTCTTATCATTAATATTAGCAGTCATTTCTTTAGGTGCTGATTACACCTTTTTTAATGCAGCCTGGCATTACCATTCACCAAAGATTTTGAAGTAGAGATTTAGCAGACACTTTCATTCAAAGGAGCTTATAGTGCACTTATTACAGGCACATTTCAACTGGGACCGCCTGTGGTTGAGGGCATAATGGTGAGAGCTCATGGCTTCCTTACAAGGAGCAAAGCAGCAGCCTTCCAATTACCAGGCATGAACTTTAGCCTCTACACTAGTGGTTCTCAACCTTTTTTTAATACCAAACCTCCATCAATTTTCAAACTCTCAGAATATGCTCTCTAATGTCTTAATACACTGTAGTGCCAAAAGTAAATTCTAATAAACAGGTTTAACTACTGTAGTAATTTTAATGGGTACAAATCTAATTTATTCTAATTCTAATTTAACAGCAATAGCTTTGACAGGACCCTTTTCTATTCTACCATGACAATGCCTCTGTGTATAAGGCAAGGTTCAAAAAGAAATGATTGATTCAGTCAGTGTGGAAGAACTTTACTGGTCTGCAAAAACCCAAGTCCTAATCCCAGCTGAACATCTCTGGAGTGATTTTAAATGCAGACCTTGAGCCAAAAACTCACCAAACACCAATGACTTGTAACTATGAGTACAGTCATTTTTGACACTTCCAAAACAGTTGCAAATGGAAATACAATTTATAAATGAATATGAATTGTTTTCATTGTTGCCACAGTTTTAGAAGTGCCTTTTTTTGTTCTAAAGAAGGGGTGTCCCAATACTTTTGTGCATATAGTGTACGTACAAGTCATTGGTAATTGGTGATGAATTGAAAGTCACACCAGAGGTGTTCAGCTGGGATTAGGACTTTGCTTTCTGCAGACCAGTCAAGTTCTTCCACACTTACTGAATCAGTCATTTCTTTTTTAACCTTGCCTTATACACAAAGGCATTGCCATGTTAGAATTGAAGAGGGTCCTGTCAAAATTAAAGCACACAACCCCCTAGAATATCATTATATGCTTAAAGATTTGTACTCATGGAAATGACTAAATTAGTTAATTAGAAGGGGGTGTCCCAATACTTTCGGCAATATAGTGTATATTTTTATAATGATTTTGCAAACATCTTTTCAAAGAGCAAAATGCAGCATTTTCTAACTGCAGATTTCCTTAGTAATGATAATTTTTATTATTTAAGTTGTAGGAGTTTGTGTATGCTGCCCTTGAAAGGCTCCGGTGCTTTATTCTTTAGTTAAATGAGTAATTTTTTATGTTTGTGTACTATGTTGTTAGTTGTGTTTATAGCTCATTATATGAGCACAACCAAGCAGATTCACCCACGGCTGAACCAGTAACATAGTGGCACTAGTTATTACTGCAGAGCTTAAGTGTAACTCCTAAAAACACTGCAAAACGAAAAAGGGTTGCAGGTGCTGGCGGTCAGAATGTAATAATCCTTCATCTCGGTCTCTGAACACTGGAATTCATCTCTTGGCACTCCTCATGCTACACCCACACACACGCACAGCCGCTGGGTTGCCAGGCAGCAGGAGCGTGTCCTGGTAACCGGGGGCCGAAGCAATGCCAATGCAGTGCTGTACCATTTACAGCCTGCCACAGCCAGAAGCCTCACATTCAGAGCCATGGCTTTTTAAAAACTAATCGTTATCTGACAAATTTATGAATTTATAAACACAGGAACATTTCGTTTGCAGTTGGAATGATTGCTAAAACCCATTATGAACTATTTGTAATTACTAAAACGTAAGCAGTTTTGCAAATGATTTTTCTTCTATTGGTTTTTAAAAAAAAAAGAAATTAAGATTAGATTTAGATTTACATTTAAATATTAAGCAGATGCTTTTATCCAAAGCGACTTACAAAAGAGGACAATGGAAGCAATCAAAATCAACAAAAGAGCAATAACATGCAAGTGCTATGACAAATCTCATTTAGCCTAATGTAGTACATGTATCAAGGTTTTTTAAAACTATATAATAAATAAAAAGAAAATAGATAGATTAAAAAAGAAAAAGCAAGATAGTGTTAAAGGCCTAACAATAGATAGAATACAATAAGAACAGAGAAGCTAGTGTTAGTGTTAGTTAGCAGTAAGTAAATGAATAGAGTATAAAAGTCTAAAATATTTAAAGTCTAGAAATAGAATACAGTGTGCTAGAGGTCAAATAAAGATGGAAGAGATGTGTTTTTTTAGTCGGTTCTTGAAGATGGCTAAGGACTCAGCTGTTCGGATTGAGTTGGGCAGGTCATTCCACTAGGAGGGTACATTTAATGTGAAAGTCCGTCAAAGTGATTGTGCCTCTTTGAAAAGGCACAATAATGCCCTGTTCACTTCCAGATTGCAAGCTTCTAGAAGGCACATAAGTCTGAAGTATTGAATTTAGGTAAAGGAAATTAGGTAAAGGGGTGCAGTTTTGTAGGTAAACATTAATGCCTTAAATTTTATGCAAGCAGCTATTGGTAGCCAGTGCAAATTGATAAAGAGAGGTGTGACGTGTGTTCCTTTCGGCTCATTAAAAATTAATCTTGCAGCCGCATTCTGGATTAATTGTAAAGGTTTGATAGAACAGGCTGGAAGACCTGCCAAAAGAGCATGGATTTATTTCTGATTTATTCATTTTATAAAAAAAAGAAAAAAAGAACAGCTGAACAAAGGCATAAATTCATTACAGCTGTTCCATTATTTAGCAAAGCATTTGTTCCCACTTTATATTAGGTGGCCTTAAAGGGGTCATCAGATGCCCATTTTCCACAAGTTATTATGATTCTTTATAAAACGGTTAGTTCCATTCCTCATTTCTGATTGGTCAGCAGCTGTGTCGTATTCATGATACGGCACTGCTATGACCGCTTCACTCAACGGTTTTGTGTATCATTGAACCTCCTTAGCAACCACCCTTAGCAACATAAACACAGCTGCACCAGTTAGGGACTACTTTTTACAGCGGAAGGCAGTTAATGATTTTACTTTATGAAAACGTACAACTTAATATATATAAATTAATATATATTTTTGATTTTAATATTTTTATTGTGTGGTAACCGTTTTATAAAAGCAATAAGGTACGAGAGGCCGTGCTGTATCATGAATAAATCACGGCTGAAGGGGTTGCAGTTACTCCGCTTCGCGTCGTGCCTAACAACGCCCTTCAGCCGTGATTTATTTATGATACAGCACGGCCTCTCGTACCTTATTGCTTAATTAGGGTCTTAATGAGAAGTCTGTAACATGCTTTGGTTAAAATTTCTCAATGATAGTGTAAAAAACACTCTTTTTACCTTGTCAAAACCTCATTTTAGAGTGAGCTATTCTGTTGCATGTTCCTTTAAATGTTATTGAGCTCTGCTTGGCCTGCCCCTCTCTGCCGTGGGATGATAAGCTGTAATGTTTACTTTAGCAGCATTTAGCTGCAAAACACATAATTAAGAAGGGCAATTTGCAAAGCTGCATAAAAACCCCTTATACTCACTTCTGCTGTGGGGGAAGCTGCATCAAGAATGATTTGCACGAACATAGATGCATATGTAGATCGGGATCGGCGCTTTCCTTTCAAAAACGAAAGTAACGTTAATCCTCTGCGTCTTTAGCGGCTCAGATGTCGGTAATAAATGACGACTGCTCGGTTCATTATTACATCCAATAACAGAACACCTCAACTGCTTAATCGGAGACATTTTTGTCTTCCCCTGCATGTACATACCTAAATTAATCATTTGATACAGTGCACTTACATGTAATGTACATACATGTTTTTACATTGTACTTATATTTTAAAAATATCTGCATGTAATTATGTCTGTAGTTAATTTCTGTGCGAGAACCCTGTTGGAATTGTTTCTTTTTCTAAAAACTGAATCGCATTTTTGAGGGCCTAAACATGCTCGAAAACTCTGAAACTTTGCACACTTGCCAAAAGTGGTGAAAATTTGCATCTAATAGTGATTGTGGCAAAATTGCTTGATAGCACCACCTATAAAAATTCAACAAAGTGCCTCTCGAGCTATGTTTTAAATACATGTATGAAATTCGGTAGACACATGTAACAAACCAATACCCATGAAAAAGTTCATCGGTACAAAGTCCAAAACCCAACAGGAAGTCTGTTATTTTTCACTATCTCAGCAAATGTTGTATAATTTTTGCCATTTTCTGGTGTCATACTTTGCCAAACTCCTCCTAGAGATTTATTCAGATCAACACCAAATTTGGTCAGTGTAATCTAAAGCCATTTGTGATGTTAAATTGCGAAGATCTAGAGTTTTCGTTGGAGGGTGTGTCTGTGGTGGCCTGACAAATTTCTGTGTTTCGCTGTGAAACAGGAAGTTGCTATAACTCAGGCATACAATTTCTGATCTTCAAACTTTACATGTTTGATAAGACTCCTGTCCTGAGAGGTGTACATAACCCATATTCAGTTATGGTCATAGCACCACCTACTGGCAACAGGAAGTGACATGTTTTAAGCTGTAACAAACTACTCCTAGAGATTTGATGACATCAGCATTATATTTAGTCAGTCTAATCTAAAGGCCTTTGCGATGTTAAATTGCAAATATCTAGAGTTTTCATTAAAGGCCATGTCTGTGGCGGACTGACAAAGTTTGATGTTTCACCATGGGAATTAAAGCTGTTGTAACTCGGCTATTCAATGTCCGATCTGCCCCAAACTTTATATGTTTGATAAGAGTCCTGGCCTGAACACATCTAAAGGCCAATATTCAGATATAACCACAGTGCCACCTGTTGGCAGCAGGATACATGCTTTGCACTAACTCAAATATACCATGTTCAATCTGCACCAAACTTCATATATGTTTGATAAATGTGCTGGCCTGAAGACATCTACATGCCAATATCCAGTTATAGTCATAGCGCCACCAGCTGGCAGCAGGAAGTTTGGCATATACAAATGACTTTGACATATTCCTTCTATATTTACCACTCTAAATGTATATTGTTTACTGTTTGCTGGTTTCCTAAAGCCACCAGTTGGCTGTGAGGGCCCTTTCAACGCTGCTTGCAGCTTAAATTACATTTATCCATCCCTTATGCCTTAACCCACCCACAAACCTTCCCATAACACCAAACCTGTCCTTAACCTTACCCATATCCCACTTCAATAGCAGAAAAAGTGTTTTGCAATACACATGAACACAATAATATATTGTACCTAGTACCTATACCTAGTAGTATAAGGCCACTTAATATAAAACATTTTACAACTAACTAAAAAAATCTGTACTAACCACCCTCAGTTCAGTTTAACCAAGTGCTAAATGTGCCAAAATAGTGCTGCTCCGAATTTAAATAAAATCATTGATATTGTTTTAGGATTGTTTTTTATATTATCCCTAGAATATGCTTGTTGATATTAGTGTTTTTGTGCAGAACATTTGCCACAAAAATGATCTGATTCACTACTCGCATCAGTGGATTTGTCCAATTTTGCAGCAAATTATGCAAGACTTGTAAACTAGGCAATCGTAAAATATCAAATGGGAAAAATAGACTGATACTTTATTGGCATTATATACTAATCAGAAATTTAGATTCTGGGGATCGCTTGCAATTGTTTCATGTGCCACTGCTGAAGCTACAGCGCCACAGAAACAAAATGATGATTAAGATGTGAGCTTGCAGTCTAAATTAAATGTGATAAGATAAAAAAGACTACCATACAAAATAAAAAGTAAGACATTACATCTTTCAGTTGCAAAATGGAGCTTCAGTGACAGATTTTGAGAATAAATTTGTAGGAGATTAAAGGCTATAACTTTATGACTTTTTTTCTTGTATAAAGAGTTTACAGAGTGTATTCTCAAAGTCTCTGTATAAAAACATATTATTAATAAATACATATTTTTACATTTATATATATTTCAATAAAGTCATAATGCTTTAAATGGATACTTGACCCAAAAATGAAAATTCTGTTATTAATTACTTACCCTCATGTTGTTACAAACCCATAAGACCTTTATTCATCTTCAGAACACAAATTAAGATATTTTTGATGAAATCCGAGAGCAAAAACATCTTAATTTGTGTTATGAAGATAAATTCTTACGGGTTTGGAACGACATGAGGATGAATAATTAATGGCAGAATTTTCATTTTTGGGTCAACTATCCCTTTAAGAATTACGTTTTAGGAAATTAAATGCTTAATATTGCAAAAGTATTTTATTTATTTTTTTAAATAATTGTTTTGTTTCTTGTAAAAAAGAATGTTCATAGAGATTCTCAACATATGGCATTATTCTTAAAATCTAATCTCTATATAAATATATAATTATATACTTATACTTTATTTCGATAGTCCACTTTAGACATTCTACTAGCTATAAGTAACTTTGTAAATGCATGTCATCTAACTCATTAATTTGCTACTACATGCCAACTAAGTAGAATTGACATGTAAACAAAATTACTTATGGTTAGTTGAGTGTTACCTTATTTATATATAGATATTTTTATTTTATGTGCATGCATTCAGTCTGAATCAGTGCCTCACTGCAAAAAAGTGTACAAAACCGAAACACTGACATATGGTGTAATGTAAAACTTGTTTCGGTGGCTTTTCCTTTTTGTATTGTTGATTGTTTGTTCCTCTATCAGTGTGTCAGTATAAATCAATTCCGATAAACATCAGCCCAACATTTTGTCAAACTGGCAGCTTTGTTAGGCTAAAAGAGTTTTGTTATCTGAAGAAGTTTGCTATCTGTCTTGCCAGTGCATTTCTGTTATCCGCGATAGATGCGAGTTCAACATAAAATCTGGAGCGTTGTAACAGCACAGCTTAGCTGATAACATCAAGGACATTTCAGGAATATATTTCTCTGTTTGAAAGAAGGATTGAGTCAGCTGGAGCGGGCACACCGCTGCTGGAAAACAAGGATGCCACCCCCTTTAATACATTTGCTGAAATGCTGGCTTTATTACAGAACCCAGAAGAGCTTTTACTGTAAAAACACATTACATAAACTTTACCAAACTGATTGGAGGGGTCATTTATGTGGGAGTACTTCAGCGGCTCAATAAGAGTATGCTATATTTCCTTGAAATATTAATGTATAACTTGCTTTCGGATTGTATTGAACCAGCTCTAACAATATTTTATTTAAAGGGACACTCAATATTGTTCTAAGCTGATATATGGTGGAGTATGTGGGATTGAAAATATCTGTTTGTGTATGTTATTATTGTGTATATGAGATGAGAGGACCCTATGCTGTCTCTCTCTGTTTCAAGTGCAATAACACTCATCCTCAAAAACATTTCTCTTGATTTTTTATTTCTTTTGTCCCACTGTTGTTTTTCTCGCCGGTTATTTTTGTTCTCCTCCTCTCGCTCTCATTTTGCTCTCTAATAAGCACAGATGCTCCCACACGTTGACATTGATCTTTAAACATCTATCATTTTACGAGTCAGGAGAAATATATCCTCTTCCCTCTCTCTCCCTGCCCTCAGCCTCCCCCATACTGAGCCTTTTGCACACTTTTTTATTGTATTTTCTGTCTTTCTCCTCCCACTCTCCTCTCCTCCTCTGTGTGAAGTCCTAGTTCTGTCCTTCAGCCACCTCTGTGTCTTCATGTGAGCTTCCAAACTTCTATCCCGTGGTCTCCTCAAACACAGGATCCACCGTTCGCTGTGAAGGTGTTTCTCTAGTTATCCCGCTGCTCATCCCTGGATGCCTCCCTCTCTCCTCACTCACCCTTTGGCTGCGTCTCAAAACCTAGTGTGCTGCCTGCCTAGACAGCATTTTTTGTTTGGTTCAGTTCGTTTCATTTTTAAAATGCTGTGTAGGTTGGCAGTTCGTTGAGTTTGATTATTCAGTTTCTGCATTTGAAGTCTACGATGCCTCAAAAAACTGTTGTGGTCGTCAGTTTGCTAGGTTTTGGGTCTGAATGTTTTTGAGTCGTGACATGTCTACAATGCCTAAAAATTGCTATGTAGGAAGGCAGCTCAATAGATTTTGACTTTGATTTTCTGAATAGTATAGAGTACACACCTGAAATGCCCAAAGATTCTGTCTCTGTAGACAGATTACTTAGTTTTGTGTTCAAATGTTAGATTTAAATGGTCCTGCCATACCCAAAAATGCTGTTTTTGTTGGCAGCTCACTACGTTTTAAGTACAGATGTCCAAACTGAACATTTAAACATGCTAATGATGCCTAAAATGTTGTCTAGGATGGCAGCTCATTACGTTTTAAGTACAGTTGTCCAAATTGAACATCTTAATGATGCCTTAAATGTTGTCTAAGTTGGCAACTCACTATGTTTTGAGTTTGAATGTTTGGTTTTAATGTTCCAGTGGTAGTCAAAAAAAAAGCTGTCTAAGAAGGTAACTAGGTTTAACTAGGAGATAATTAGAATCAAATGTACAATAAAATCAAATTGGTTGATAATAGGTCAACAAAGTATTGATAGTTGTGTAAATATTGTCATTCTAACATTTGCCTGAAATTTTGGTTAATTGTAATCCATTACATACCTTTCTATCAGTTATCTGACATTATCATGATGAATTTGTTCTGACACATTTTAACTCTGAGTTCTTGTCATATTACCATTTTACAAACTATATTGAAAAAAATTGATAATGTGAGAAATGTTGAAGGTGTCTGACTAATTTTAAACACTTCCCTACCCAAACATGTTGTCTGCGTTGTTGACAGCTCACTATGTTTTCAGGTTAAATGTTTGTTTAAAACGCCATTATGAAGCTTTAAATTGCTATCTAGGTAGGCAGTTATGGTATGGCAGACACTGTTTTCAGTTTTGATATTCAATCAAATTCAAACATGTCTGTGATGTCAAAACAGCTGTCAAAAAAGAAAATCTATGTAGGCAACTCACCAGATTTTAAGTTCAGACATTGCAATCAAATGTTTGAATGTGTTTGTGATGCCCCAATGTTATCTTTTGATAAACAGCTTGGGAAGTTTTGACTTGTGACATTCAAATCAAAGTCTTCAAACATGCATTAAAAATGCTGTCTATGTAGGCAGCTCAACAGATTTTCAGTTCAAATCGAATAACCAGATATGTCAGTGATGCCTAAAAACGCTGTCTTGCTAGGCAGCTTATTAGGTTTTGAATTTAAATATTTGATTCAACCTTTAAACATGTCTAGGATTCCCAAAACAGCAGTGTAGATAAGCTGTTCCCTAGATTTTGAGATTAAATGCACCAATTGAATGTTCAAACATGCTTTTAGTGCTTAAAAATGGTTACTAGGTTTGGAGTTTAATAGAATCAAATGTACACTACCTGTCAAAACCTGTAAGAGTTTTAATGCTTTTAAAGACATCTCTTCTGCTCACCAAACCTGCATTTATTTGATCCAAAATACAGCAAAAACAGTAATATTGGGAAATATTACTATTTAATATAACTGTTTTTAATGAATATATTTTAAATAAATATATTAAAAATATAATTTATTCCTGTGATCTAAGCTATATTTTCAGCATTATTACTCCAATCTTCAGTGTCACATGATCCTTCAGAAATCATTATTAATTATGCTGATTTGCTGTTGTTTTCTGCATGATACAAAAATGTAAACAACCTAAAGTACTCCAAATAATGCTGTCAATGTGGACTCACTTAAGTTTTGAGTTTGAACATTTAGTTTAAATGTTTTAACATTCTTATGATCCCCAAAAATGCTTAGGAAGCAACTCATTAGGGTTTAGAGATATCATAATAAGATATATAATTATGCTTGTTATGCTTAAAATGCAGTCTACATAGGCAGTTAATTCAGTTTTGAGTTTGAATCCCTGATTCAAACAATTATATACTCCATTAGTAACCAAAACCCTGTTTATTTAGGCAGCTAACTAGGATATGAGATTGCATGTTCATTTTTGTAAATTGTAATATGCTTACAATGCCAAACAATGCTGTCTAAGTAGAAAAATGACTAGGTTTTGAGTTTGAATATTGCAAACAAAAGTGCAATTGTACTTATGATGCCTAAAATGCAGTCTAGACAGCTTATTATGCTTATTATGAGTTAAATACTTAATTCAAACATTCAAATATTTCTGTATAACCTAAAAAAACATAATGTGTATGTTCAAATCAAACATTCAGACATGCCTAAAATGCCTAAAATTCTGTCTAGATGTCCAGAAACTCAAAATTTTTTCAGTTTTGGTTTTGAGTTGAATTCTTTATTTAAACAATTAAACCCTCCATTAGTACCCCAAAACCCTGTTTAGTTAGGCAGCTAACTAGAATCTGAGTTTAAATGTTTGTTTTTTTACATTTCAATATGACTATAATGCCAAAAACTCAGGTTTTGAGTTTTAGATATTACAATCAAACGTACAGTTGTGCTTATGATGCCTAAAATGCAGTCTAGACAGCTTGGTTATTGGTGCTTGATTCAAACTTTTAAATATTTCTGTATCACTCAAAAAAATGTGGTTCAGATGTTCAAATCAAACATTCAAGCAGAGTTATGATGCCTAAAAATGCTGTCTAGGTAGGAAACTCACAATGTTTTGAGTCTGGGAGTTCAAACCAAATGCATCTACGATGCAAAAAATGATGTGTAGGTATAGGCAGCAGACCAGATTTTGAGTTCAGACATTAAAATTGAATGCTCAAATGCGTTTATGAGGCCCAAATGTTATCTTCTGGTTTGCAGCTCGCTAGGTTTTAAGTTGTGACTATCAAATAACATGTTCAAACACTTAAAATGTCTAAAAATTCCTGTCTAGGTTGACAGCTTTATAGATTTTGAGTTTATATCGATACTCAGATGTTTCAGTGATGCTAATGCTGTCTAGCTAGGCAGCTCTCTAGGTTTTGAGGCAGTCTCTCACTTTTTGTCCTCTCTCACTATGATACCAATTTCCTGACCCTGCAGTGTGCCAAAGCAAAATCACACGGGTTATTAGCTTTTTATTAACTCCAAACCAAATATCCAGTAACCAAAAATCCTGTTTAGTTAGCAGATAACAAGGATATGAGATTGAGTGTTAATTTTTGAAAATTGTAATATGCTTACAATGTCAAACAATGCTGTCCAACTAAAAAAATGACTAGGTTTTGAGTTTGGATATTACAATCAAAAGTACAATTGTGCTTATGATGTGTAAAATGCAGTCTAGACAGCTTATTACGCATATTATGAGTTCAGTGCTTGATAACATTCAAATATTTCTGTATAACCCAAACGTTAGATGTTCAAATGTTCAAATCAAACATTCAGACATATGATGCCTAACAATGCTGTCTAGATAGGAAACTCACAGGAAACTGTTTTTTTAGTTTTGGTTTTGAGTTGAATGCTTGATTCAAACAATTAAACCCTCCA
Organism: Garra rufa; assembly: GCF_049309525.1. Taxonomy (NCBI): domain Eukaryota; kingdom Metazoa; phylum Chordata; class Actinopteri; order Cypriniformes; family Cyprinidae; genus Garra; species Garra rufa. The sequence continues at coordinate 10,263,648 of NC_133375.1, forward strand.
TTAATACCCAACAATCCTGTTTAGTTAGGCAGCTAACCAGGATTTGAGTTTGAATGTCCATTTTTTTGCATTTTAATATGACTTTGATGCTAAAAACTGTCTACGTAGGAAACTCGGGTTTTGAGTTTTGGATAACTGCCTAAAATGCAGTCTAGACAGCTTGGTTATTGGTTTTCAGTTAAATGCTTTATTCAAGCATTTGAATATTTCTGTATCAATTCAAATGTTCAAATCAAAACTTCAGACAGAGTTATGATGCCTAAAAATGCTGTCTAGGTAGGAAACTCACAACGTTCTGAGTCTGGGAGTTCAAACCAAATGTTCAAATGCATCTACGATGCAAAAAAATGTATGTATAGGTATAGGCAGCGGACCAGATTTTGAGTTTAGACATTAATATTGAATGCTCAAATGTGCTATGAGGCTCAAATGTTATCTTCTGGTTTGCAGCAGAAATTCAAGTAAAACGTTCAAACACATAAAATGTCTAAAAATCCAGATAGACAGCTTAATAGATTTTAAGTTCAGATCGATACTACTGAGTAATGCAAATGCTGTTTTGAGACAGTCTCTCACTTTTTTCCTTTTTCACTATTTCGTGAACCTACAGTGTGCCAAAGTAAAAGCAGGCGATGAAGCGCTAGAAAGATTGAGGGATGTAAAAGATAAACGGAGGTGTGAGGGAAGTGGAGAATATAAATAGAGAAGAGGATTGAGGCCTTCTTTAATTACAGTTAAGTGTGACAGGAACGAGATGGAAATCGAGCCTTATCTTTTAGCTTTGAAAAAGCAATGACTCGGCGCATAAATGTGTGTGTGAAATGGAAAGCGAGACCCCTCAGGTGAGGCTATTACTCGTGCTTTAGCAGATAGGTGCAGGCTGTGGCGTGGGGGTAATAAATGTGGCTCTGTTGAAAAGCTCTTACTGTTGCGTAATCTTCCCACTGGGAGCTCTTTCGCTCCGGGGACTGACTGTCTCTCTCGCTGCCTTTAATTCAGTCTCTGTCACAAAACATTTACAGAGGTAAGATGCTGTTTAATCCCATGTCTGTAATGATCTGGAGCGACAATCCACATGATTTGTATACTGTACATTTTCAACACTGCGTTGACTTAAAAGCAAGGACTTTCGGTGCTTTTTAGTTTAGTTTTAGCTTTCCATCACAGTGCAGAGAAATAATTGTATCCAGCCAGATAAAACAACTTAGCTGATGCCTTTGCCAGCTGGTTGCTTCAGCAATGTATTGAATGAACATGCAAGTGGTAATTTACTATATCTAGCACCCACTTACCTGCTTCAACAAGGGCTAAGCGACTGTTACGTCTCCTAATTAATATTTATGAACCAAGCTGTTAAGATTTATAATGATTCACTTTTCATTTCCGCACCCATAGAAACTGAAACAATATAGTATAACATTTCTGAAGAAATGTATTAGCTTTATATTAATTCATAGGCTTATTTACCTCGGAATGGTGGTATTTGCATTCTTTTTCTCCTTGAATTTGTTTAGAGGGACTAAAAAGTTAAATATTATGACAACAAAAAAAATCCCCACATTGTTCAAGGCTGTAATGAATAGATTCACTCATGAGACCAATTAAAGGAAAAGTGTCGAAGTGTTGTGACAGTGCATGGCTGAATTCTGCTGCTAATGAATATACCAGTTTCACATGGTTTATTTTCTTTCTTTTTTCTTTTTACTTTTTACTTTTTACTTACACAAACCCTTGCTTCCATACATAGATACTGTACATATATTTGAAAAATGCTTTTTTTTGGACTGTGAATAGAAAGAAGAATAAGAAATCATTATTATTTAATAATTATTTAAAGAAATTAAATTTTTGACAATGAAAATATCTGTAACTTTTATTATTTATTTATTTATTTATTTATATCTATCATGCTGAATTTTATTTTATTTTTACTCCAACAAATTACACACCAAACTTGTTTTTTTTTTAATAAAATAATAAATAAATAAATAAATAAATAAATACATACATACATAAACAATATTAGAATCAGAAATGCCGCATTTGTTTGAACAGTCTAGGACTTATATCTAATAATAGATATTATATTATATTATAACTAGAGAGAAATGTTTTTTTTTTCAAAGTTTAAAAGAACAATAATTTATTTAAATAGAAATTGCATTTGTAATAATAAAAATATCTGTTATTTTTTATATTTTTCATTTAAACTTTTAATTTATTTATCATGCTGAAGGTTTTTTATTTCATTTTTTACTTTTTTTTACTTACCCCAAACTAAAAAAATACAAATATAATAATAATAAATAAATAAACAATATTAGTATCAGAAATGACATATTTTTAAGAAGAATAGTCTTCGACTTGGTAATAATTTATATTGTAATATATTATATTTTACCTAAACAATGTTGTATATTATATAATAACTAGAGAGAATTGTTTTTCAGGACTATAAACAGAAAGTTCAAAAGAACAAAAATTATTTAAACAGAAATTACATTTATACATAATTACATTCATCACATACAGAAATATATCTGTCATCATGCTGAAGTTTTTTTTTTAAAACTGTACTCGCCCCAAACATATAAATATAAATACTAAATAAATAAATAAATAGTACCAGAAATGCCAAACTTGTTTGGAAAACTTTTCATGCTAAGGATGGGCAATACATTGTTACACATTAATAATTTTAAAACAATGTTAAATTTAGCAAATCTGATTTTTACAATTTACATTCAATTGTGTGATGCCTAAATTCACTTGTTGCATTTATTTTTTTATTATTTTCAGAGTAGTCCAAGATGAGAGTCAAATCAGACAGCACAACATAAAAAGTATGCCACTAATATTCATATTAATTTTATTATTATTATTATTATTATTATTAAATGTACTCACCCCAAACTTAAAATAAGAAATGCCAAATTAGTTTGAAGAACCGTCTAGGACTTGGTAATAATATAATATGGTAACTTATCAATCTTATATATTATAACTAGAGAGAAATGCTTGTGTAGGAAAAACATGTTCACTTAATATTCACTGTCTTTCCTATAATACAAGATTTCCATTTTATTTTGTTGTTAAGAGCCCAACTAAATTGTAAGATTGTTTACATGTACTTATTTGTTCAATTAAAAAGTGTGGGGAATCCATTTTGGTTGTAGGGGAGAGCGGGGCACAACCTAATGCGGGGTTAATTGTAACACGCGTGGTTTAAATATTTCCACACATGCTAGCATAACCAAATTTACGGTGTTTACTAGTTGCCATAGCAACACTATGCAGAGAAAAAAAGAGCGCCAGAATTCAAAAGCCTTTTGAAGATATCGCTGAATATTTATTTTACCATAGTAAAAGTACATTTCTGGCTGAAGTAAACTTTTCATTTCAGTTTTTAATATTCATTTAAAATTAGACAAATCTGCTATTATTTTAATCTCCAATTTGTTATTTATCAGTTTAGATGGTTTATTAATGCTTCGCAAACCAGCAGAAGACACTAACCTGTTTTAAACTCCAGTCGCGCAGATGGGGAACGATGTAACACTGTGTTACAATATTCCCCGCTGTTATTAAACTATGCTATTCTATGACATTAGCGGTGCAGTTTACACGATTTACTTCTAAGGATTTTGATAAGAGACCTCAAGAAACAGGTGAATAAAGGCTGACAATCAATGTTTAATGTTCAGAAGTTATTATTTCAAGTAATGTAAAGCATTTTGGCTGGTTTATGTGTGTCGTGTTCTATGAGAGCTGTGTGTGGAGGAGTGGAGTGTTCTTCTGAATGTCTAAATGTGTTTCATCTATCTGTCCACATTGTTTTGAACTACTGTACAGCTGTGTGTTGCGATCAAAGCCGTTCAAAGCATTGTTGCGATGTGTTCATTTTCAAACTCCAAAATTCGATTGTTTTTATTTTTTAAAAAAACGTCATTACTTCATTTGAAAAAGTTAACACATGTATTTTATTTTAAAAATATTTTAGTTTGTTGTGTATATTTATTTCATTCGATCAGATAACACTTTAAGCTGTCATTTGGTCGTGTTACAACGTGCCCCTCAAATGTTACAATGTACCCCACCTACGGGGCATGTTGTCACGTTTCACTTCCTTTCTTTTGAGGCAAATAACGAAAAACGTATACACTGTAAATATGAAACAAAGCGATATATTTGTACTAGACAAGTGTGAAAATAACGTGGATAAAAAATTGTACTCTGAACCCCACGTGGATTTACATAAACCGCGAAATTCAAAAAGTGTTAGGTTGTGCCCCGCTCTCCCCTATTCAAATTGAGGCAGACACTGCATATTTTAAGCTCCTGAATGAAACATACATTTGTATCACATGATGTTGTTGCTATGGTAAACTGAAAGGGTTTGGATGGGTATGTTTGACTGCTGTGGATTTAGAGCTAAATGCTAACGTGCTACAGATGGAGTGACTCATGCAGCACAGCTGCTTTATGGAAGAGCAGGGAGTGTTTCAGTGAAGACCACTTCACTGATTCTTCATTCTTCTTGGAGATACTGCAGTGTGAGACTGGAAATCTTCCCAAACTGTACTAGTGTGAGTGGCCGTTTGCTGTGGAGGCAGACTCAAGTGCTTATACTGCATGTGGGGCGCCTTTGAATATCAGCTGAATAGCAAATATCATGAGTGCATACAGTATGAAAAGGACAGAATAAAAGCATCAAGGGGGTAAAATATCATATGCATAATGAGCAGACTTACACAATGTGAAGGTTTCAGTCACTGTATTGGTTTATGTAAGCCACCACGGTGGCAGGAGCCTTTAGTTCCCTCTCAGAGCTCAAGAGTCTTCGCTCTCCATCTTTTTCTTGTTCTACTTCTCATTCACACATCTAACAATGCTGCTTTTTACATTACAGCAGGATGACCATTATTGCAGAGTGTGACATTTGAATAGCTTTCCAACAGCCAGACTAAATATTTGCATTCAGTCATTTTTACATTATTTTAAAACATTTTTAAAAGAAAACTTTTTCACGCTAGGGATGCACAATTTTGTATATTGTTACCATATCAGTATATATACTGATTTATACTGATTTATTTAAAGGATAACTATTGCCAAAATGCAACCTGGGCTGTTTTTTTTAGTGTAAACGAGACAAACTTATATCCCATGACTACCTTTCCAATCATGTGACGCCTGCCAGCAAAAGTTGAGCTAGTTGAAAAAGAACGTGAGGAAACAACGTGAGGAAACATGAAAACCACGCTAGTCATTGTCCCATAAAATGACAAATAGCAAATAACACTTATAGTATTTTCATTACGTTTCATTTATTTTGTTTTTGTAAAGTAAAATGAGACCTTGTTGTCTGCAATACGTTTACCCCGAGACCACCAGCTCGACCAAAAAACACTTTCACTATTAGAGAAAGCGGCAGCCACGCAGAGATTCCACCGCTTGACGCGTCCCATGTGAAATGGCTTTTAAACGGTCTTCAGACAAGAGCGCGAACACAAGCACGGGACCGTTTGAGAGCAGCGTCAGCGTGTACCGGATTGAGTCCAAAGAGCAAATACCCGTGCATGTCACCCGCACTGCACCTGACAGATAAATATTATTCCAACGTTACGTCAGTTTTAGCGGTTCACCCGTCGGGTAGGACTCTGTTTCGCACACACATAGAATCTTGCATCGCTAGCAGGTTTAAAGAATTTGACATCTTGACAATTTTATCACTATCACGTTAAATTAAAAAAAAAAAATAAATCAGTGACAGACCTTTATCAGTTGTTAATTTTAATACAGAAGGTTTTTATTAAACCTTAAAATGTGACCTTGTATGTAAAACTGATTGAAATTGAAATTGAAATTTGTTTATTTTTTAAATAAATCTGTTGTTTGATTTTCAGTTTCATGTTTTAATTTTTGTTCAAAATATCGTGATATGTATCGTATCGTGAACCCAATATCGGGATACGTACTGTATCGTGACCTAGATTTTTGGTTTTTGAGATTGACCGTGATTTCGTTTTGTAGTAAATGGCTGGTGAATGCGAGTGCTAGGGGCATAACTTTGAGCGCATCAAAATCGATATTTTTACAACACTAAGAAGGCTCGACACACCATGAAACTTTGCTCGAAGTATCGCCTGGGTCTCTACACATGAACTCGAACATTGAGAACATTGTTTGTGTACACAGAGTTTACTAAAAAGAAAGTTTTTCACTGTTTGAGTTTCCGCTCGCGGTCATCTTGCCAGTCAAGAGGTGTTGATCTCCGAATGTGAATGAATGGACTCCACAGGACGAAATATTAGGCTTATACGAGGCCCTTTTTACAACTAGAAGGTTAACATTGTTTTTCACTTGCGACGAAACAACGAATTAGCTGTGCATTTATATGGAAACATGCTTTAGGAGCTATCCATCTTTACACTCCTCACATTCGGAGATCAACACCTCTTGACTGGCAAGACGGCCGCGAGCGGAAACCCAAACAGTGAAAGTGAGTTGTTCAAAAAACTTTCTTTTTAGTAAACCCTGTGTACACAAACAATGTTCTCAATGCTCGAGTTCATGTGTAGAGACCCAGACGATACTTCGAGCAAAGTTTCATGGTGTGTCGAGCCTTCTTAGTGTTGTAAAAATATCGATTTTGATCAGTGTTGTTTTTGACAACCATTTTAGATTTAGTCTTAGTCTTAGTCTTTTGGACTAAAATGCTTCTTAGTTTTAGTCAAATTTTAGTCACTTCTATATGTGATAGTTTTAGTCCAATTTTAGTCGACGAAAAGTCAAAAAGGTTTTAGTCTAGTTTTAGTCGACGAAAAGTCAAAAAGGTTTTAGTCTAGTTTTAGTCGACGAAAAGTCAAAAAGGTTTTAGTCTAGTTTTAGTCGACGAAAAGTCAAAAAGGTTTTAGTCTAGTTTTAGTCGACGAAAAGTCAAAAAGGTTTTAGTCTAGTTTTAGTCAAAAAAGGGAAAAAAGTAGTCTTTTAACAAATTAATGTAGGTTAGTAAGTATTTTGCTGTTGGGTAGTGTCACTTATAAGTTCTGAAAATAGCAGATCTATAGTTCAACACAATGTGAGCTTCCGGATCGACTATTTTCACCAATAATTACAATAATGAAGGAATGTTTTAGAACATAAAAGACAAACAAGGATGGAATGCTAAAACGGCTTGCCATAGTAGTATAGCAAAGAGTATTTAATGCTAAAACGGCTTGCCATAGCGGCAGATATTTTGTAAGTTTTAATTGGCATGCACAATAAGCGGAAATGTCATGCATTTTAAACGTCTGACGGACCACCCACTAACATTTTTGTCTATTCTCGTCTCGTCAACGAAAACTCACACACGTCTCGTCATGTTTTAGTCATCAACGAGCTATTTTTATCTCGTCGTCTCGTTATCGTCATAAAAAAAAGTGGCCTCAACGAAATGATTTCGTCATCGTCATCGTTGACGAAAACAACACTGATTTTGATGCGCTCAAAGTTATGCCCCAAGTTCTCCCATTCACCGGCCATTGACCACAAAACGAAATCACGGTCAATCTCAAAAACGGCTCGTTAATTATGCTTTTAGGTATAAGTTTATCTCGTTTACATTAAAAAAAAACAGCCCAGGTTGCATTCTGGCAATAGTTATCCTTTAACTATAGTAATTATTAGTCCATACTGTATATTCATGCTCGTTTTGTATATTTTACACAAATTAATATTACTTTAAAGACACATTAATAATTTACAAACACTTTTATCTTTAGGAAATCTTATTTTTCAGTATTGTCTTTTATGTCTGTATACAGTATCTCACAAAAGTGAGTACACCCCTCACATTTCAGCAACCATTTTAGTATATCTTCTAAAGGGACAATATTATAGAAATGAAACTTGGATGTATTTTAGAGTAGTCAATGTCCAGCTTGTATAGCAGTATAGATTTACTGTCCCCTGAAAATGACTCAACATACAGCCATTATTGTCAAAATAGCTGCCAACAAAAGTGAGTACACCCTAAGTAAACTTGTCCAAAGTGTCAATATATTGTGTTTCTGGAGAAAAGGCATCATGTTCTGCTTCAGAATGTACAGTACATAATGGAATCCATGTTCGAGTCAAAGAAGTTTATCTTATAGTCTCATCAGACCACAGGACATGGTTCCAGTAATTCATGCTCTTGGACAGGTTGTCTTCAGCAAACTGTTTGCAGGCTTTCTTGTGAGCCAGCTTCAGAAGAGGCTTCCTTCTTGGACGACACCTACGCAAACCGACTTGTTGCAATGTGCGACGTTTGGTCTGAGCACTGACAAGCTGACCTTCTACTTCTGCAACCCTTAAAGCAATGCTGGCAGCACTCATGCATCTGTTTTTTAAAGCTAAGTTCTGCACTTGACGCACCTGTTTCAGGGTGTTACTGAACCTCTAATAGCCTTAGCCGTCTTTGTTGAGAGCAACAATTCTAATTCTCAAATCTTCAAAGAGTTATTTGCCATGAGATGCCATGTTAAACATCCAGTGGTCAGTATGAGAGAATTGTACTTAAAGCACCTAATTTGAACTGCTCTAATACAGGATACACAATTTTGTATGGTCCTGTCAAGCAGATAAAAACATAAACATGATGAATAGGACATGTGGCTTTGCATGGTTAAACAACGTATTGCTGTTATCACTTAGGGTGTACTCACTTTTGTTGGCAGCTATTTTGACAATAATGGCTGTATGTTGAGTTATTTTCAGAGGACAGTAAATCTATACTGCTATACAAGCTGGACATTGACTACTCTAAAATATATCCAAGTTTCATTTCTATAATATTGTAACTTGAAAAGATATACTAAAATGGTTGCTGAAATGTGAGGGGTGTACTCACTTTTGTGAGATACTGTACGTCCAAAATGACAGCCAAATCAGACAGCACATCATAAAAAAAATTACAGAGTGTGACACTAATATTCATAGCTGTTATTTGTCTGTTCCATGTTCTTTATTCCATTATGCTTGCAGTTGCACTGAAAAAACTGTCAGTTATATAAAGTCCAATTAGTCCAATTAGTCCAACTGAAACTGGTGTCTTCTAACCAGCAGACACTCCCCAAAGGAAAAAAAAAGAAAAGTTGCATTTTTAATAGTATCTTAGTTTTACACGAGATTGTTGAGGTGCAGAACACACATGGGCAAGCTTTATTTACTGCAGACATTTATTTTATTTTGTTATTTTTAGTTTAGTTTAGTTTAGTTTAATACGTAACAGAAAATATGATGCATACACTACCAGTCAAAAGTTTTTGAACAGTAAGATTTTTAATGTTTTTAAAGTCACTTCTGCTCACCAAGCCTGCATTTATTTGATTTCAATTAGATTTTTGAAGTACAGCAAAAAAAGTAAAATTAAGAAATATTTTTACTATTTAAAATAACAGTTTTTTTTTATTTGAATATATTTTAGAAATGTAATTTATTCCTGTGATTTCAACGCTAAATTTTTAGCATCATTACTCCAGTCACACGATCCTCCAGAAATCATCATAACAATTAGAATATCTGATTTTATCATTATTGTTATGCTGAAAACAGCTGAGTATAATTTTTTCAGGATTCTTTGATGAATAGAATAGTTCAGAAGAATGGCATTGGAAATAGATATCTTTTGTAATATAATGATAATAATTTCTGAAGGATCATGTGACACTGAAGACTGGAGTAATGTTGCTGAAAAATGTAGCTTTGATCACAGGAATAAATTACATTTTACAATATATTCAAATAGAAAGCATTATTTCAAATAGTAAAAATATTTTACAATATTACCTTTTTTGCTGTATTTTGAATCAAATAAATGCAGGCTTAGTAGTGGGGACTTCTTTAAAAAACATTAAAATCTTACTGTTCAAAAACTTTTGACTGGTAGCGTATTTTAAAAAGACATCACAAAACTTTAAAGTATTTCAGAGAGAACACTATTGTCTTTGTTTATAATACATTTTAAATAATTATTTTTTAATAATAAATGATCTTTATAAATATAATTTGAGAAGAATCTGTTTCTGTTCCTAGTTGATCCAAAGTGTAGATGCTGCTAACATTCATTTTTAAGTTAATCTCACATTATGTATTAACTCTTTTAACTTTTAACATCTCATTACAGTGTCTCTCTAACCTTTTCTGTATTGTATGAACTGCTTCTGCTTGTTTGTATGTTTCTGCTATCATCTGCTTATCTGCTTCTTTCTCTGTCCATCTCTGTCCCTTTATTTGCTCTCCACTCGTCCGTCCATCCCTTTCGGTGTCTTTCTCTGTCTCTCAGAGGTGTCAGACTACGCTCATCCTCCAGCTGCTCCACAATCACTCATCTCTCCTCAGCTTCCACCTTCAGTTCCCATCAGCCAGCTAAAAGCCGCAGTCACCATCAGTTCTGCTGCCCTTCCAGGCTGGGCAAACCCAAACCACCCTCCAGCAGCAGGTGCTCAGAGCGGGCCAGGTAAGGGCCAGCATAGGGCCGACGAAGCCAAAATCCCTCGTTCCCTTAGTTTCTGTACCCACAGGATTCGTATATGCCACTCCAGCCCATTTCCTCTCTTCAGATTCCCACATCACCCTGAAGAGCCGTTCACAATTACAGCCATTTGTAGCGACAAAGTGACTTGAAGTAATTCATTCTAAACGAGAGTCATTTCCGGCAACATTAGCAGCAGTGACTGTTGTCATTGAGATAAAGTAGAGCTCAACTTTATGCAAATGAGCAGTGCAACACAATGCAGAATCTACCAACAGGAGTGCAAGAGGTGATCCACACAAGAGGTTGCTTCACACTTAAAATGCACTGAACTTATAAGATCTGTTGGCTCTCAAGGGCTCAGGTTTTTTAATCTTACCATTATTTCCTGTCTGCACAATGTCCTATAAATAAAAGTAAAAAGGCTCTCCAAAAAGTCCCCAGCTTTCATGAAAATGTAAAAGCTGCAAAATGCTGTCATTGTGAACACCACTTTACACCATGTGTGATGCAACAAGTGTCTATTCAAGTGATTTTTCTGTCCTCATAAAATCACAGCCAGCATGAACATATTCCACTCTCAGAGCTGTTATTTGGGGTGGTATCCTTTCAATAGGCACTAATGAAGTCAAAAGTTTACATCCCTCTTTCAGAATCTGCAAAATGTTAATTATTTTACCAAAATAAGAGGGATCATTATTTAATGTTTATTGAGTACTGACCTGAATAAGATATTTCACATAAAAGATGATTAAATATAGTCCAAAGGAGAAAATGGTAGTTGAATTTATAAAAATGACCCTGTTCAAAAGTTTACATCCCCTTGATTCTTTAATACTGTGTTGTTACCTGAATGATCCACAGCTGCGTTTTTTCCCCCTTGTTTGTCCCTTGTTTGTCCTGAACAGTTAAACTGCCTGCTGTTCTTCAGAAAAATCCTTCAGGTCCGACAAATTATTTGTTTGTTCTGCAATTTTGTGTGTTTGAACCCTTTCAAGCAATGAATGTATGATTTTGAAATCCATATTTTAACACTAAGGACAACTGAGAGACTCAAATGCAACTATTACAGAAGATTCACATGCTCACTGATGCTTCAGAAGAAAAAAAAACATGCATAAAGTGCCTTAAAACTCTTTAACAGAATAACTCTTAAACAGCCTTAAAACTTTTGAACGGAATAGAGATTAATAAATTTTTCTTATTTTTTCTAAACATCCTATTTTTCATTATTTTTCATAGTGCTGCCCTTCAGAGGCTACAGAAGATACTCACATGTTTCCCAAAAGACAAAATAAGTCAAATTTACCCTGATCTTCACATTCAAAAAGTTTTCAACCCCAGCTCTTAATGGGTGTTTTTTCTTTCTGAAGCATTAGTGAGCATTTGAACCTTCTGTAATAGTTGCAAATGGGTCCCCCAGTTGTCCTCAGTTTGAAAAAATGGATCTCAAAATCATACAGTCGTTGTTGGAAAGGGTTCAAATACACAAAAATGCTGGAAAGCCAAAGAATTTGTGGAACCTGAAGGATTTTTCTTAGGATTTTTTTATAATTACCGTTTTGCAGATTTTGAAAAGGGGGTGTTAACTTTTGACCTCAACTGTATGCACTTTTAATACATTAAAATGTGCCATTTAGGGGTAAAAAAGTACAAAGGTACCTTTTAGCTTTTGTACCTTAGGGTCCACTCCAATGACAGCTCCAAAGTTCTTCTGTCGAACTTGTAAAGGCATTTATTTTCAATAAAAATTAAGAAAATAATCAAAAAGTTGAAAAGTGCCTCACAGGTGTCTAGGTGTAGAGAGGGCTTTATTGTCCTAATAAGGTGGCAACCATTTAATAATTTTAATAAAAATGAGAATTTATGCACAATACGTTGTTTCTGCATACTGTTTTATAATGTACTACAATACTGAGGTACATATATCTGCCACTATTTGCAATAAGTAGTATAAATAACATAAAATATATGCTACTTTTACGTTTATATGTGTAAATAAAATCTATTTCTACTTGCACTTAGTGTAAACATCATCTGCCTTTTATATTTAACAGAAATATTTATGATTTTGATCTTTTGATTTTTTTTTTACAAAAAGAAATTATCAATATCAAACTCTGTAAATTTATGAACGTGTGCTTGAGACAAATGGCATATAATGCAAAACATCACTTTTTTTAGTTTTATCACATTCTTACTGATGCTCTCAAGATGATTGCAATTTTTGCAGCTTTGACAAAACCTCATCGTTATTAGCCAGCTAGATAACATTTCTTTTGTGACACATCTGCAGAATTTGCAATAATGGATGTACAGAATCTATGCCACACAAGTAAGAACTGCAGGAACTGACAGCTGTGCTGTAACTTTAGAATAACCTTGAATATACAATACTGTTCAAAAGTATAGGGTTTGTAAGACTTTTTTAAAATTTATGAAATTTTCTTATGCTCACCATGGCTGCATTTATTTGATCACAAATACAGTAAAAAATTTTGTGAAATATTATTACAATTTCTTTGCACGTTTGCTTTGTAAACCCTGGGTTGTGGCTTCCGCTTACGTTTATGATTACCTTTATGTAATGCGTCAAGTCGAGCTAGTGCAAGATGAGCATTTGTGGTTAAAAAGTATATATATATTTTATTTATTTTTAGAAAATTACAGATTGTTTCAGTAGATATGACCATTATTCCTCAGCAGGTATCATGTAGAGCCCTTTGAAGCTGCACTGAAACTGCAATTTGGACCTTCAACCAGTTGATCCCCACTGAAGTCCACTATATAGAGAAAAATCCCAGAATGTTTTCCTCTAAAACCTTGAATTTTTTTTTCAACTAAAGAACAAAAGACCTGAACAATAATGAGTCTTTGGTGAGTACAAGTAAAAATCTTACTGACCCCAAAGTTTTAAATGGTAGTGTAGTGTATATATGGAATCAGTGGGGCTGACATAAAAGAGATTGGATTTATCACTTGTTGCTTTAAAAAATCCTGCCTTAAGATGTTAGTACATGGTGTAATGCTTTCCACTGTCTTGCAACTTGTTGATTCACCAGACACTTCACACTTCCCCTGACCTTTTGACCTGTGGCCTGTTGCACTCATCCAAACAGCTGCCCTCACCTGGTGTGTCACATTTTTGTTGGTGTCGTGTCCTTCCTCTTGCCCTCGCTGTGAAGTGCTAATAGAAGGACACTTCAGGCACTGCGGAGGAGGAAGTGATCACTTTAGCACTGTCAGAGAAGATGCTAGATGAGGCTTGTCAGACAGACACTTGAGGAAGTGAGAGGTACCAATTAAAGTCTAACGGTTTGACGGATGCCTGTCATATACTCATCCGCCATCAATTCTTCACGTATTTCTCTGCCCTTGTCCACCAGTGTCCCTCATTCCGTCTCTCTCTTCCTCCAGCGCCTCACTAATTCTGTGTACACACGAGATCAAACATGGCTGGCTCGGTTTAAGCCGCACAGAACAGCCATGATTGGGAGAGAGAGTAAAAGAAGAGAAAGACACCGAGACACAGTGTGTGAACTTGATCTGTCGCTCTCTATCCTCTTTTTCTTAACTGTGCCATTTAAAGCCTCATACGCAAGTCTGCTGGCAGAATGCCTCCCAAAATAAAAGTAACCTCATTACTTTAGACTCTGACAGACTCTCTCACTTTCCCATTTTCTCCACTCTAATATCATCATTCGCTCTTTAATTTAATTTAGCATCATTCTGAGAGTATTTCATTCAACGGAATGCACTATTTAATTTGACGCGAATGAAAATGGTGTGATAGATCGAACTACAGTTTGTTCAATCGGCCTCATTCATGAAACAAGCAGACTTTTTGTGTAAAGCATTCATAATGTTTAGTGTTTTCAAGCGTATATTTATAATGTTATCTGCTACGAAAAACTGTATACCTGCTTCCTGTCATGCTCTAATGTTGATAAAACAGTCAAATGTATTGTGTGCATACAGTTGAGGTCAAAAGTTTACATACACCTTTGCTGAATCTGCAAAATGTTGATTATTTTACCAACATAAGAGGGATCATACAAAAGTTTAGTACTGACCTGAAGATGGTATTTTACATAAAAGACATTAACATATAGTCCACAAGAGAAAACAATAATTTATAATTTATAAAAAAAATTACCCTGTTCAAAAGTTTACATATGCTTGATTTTTAATACTATGTTGTTACCTGAATGATCCACAGCTGTGTTTTTTTTTTTAGTGATAGTTGTTCATGAGTCACTTGTTTTTTCTGAACAGTTAAACTGGCTGCTGTTTTTCAGAAAATCCTTCAGGTTCCACAAGTTCTTTGGGTTTTCAGCATTTTTGTGTATTTGAAGCCTTCCCAACAATGACTGTATTATTTTGAGATCCATCTTTTCACACTGAGGACAGGACAACTGAGGGACTCATATGCAACTATTACAGAAGGTTCAAACGCTCACTGATGCTTCAGAAGGAAACACAGTGTATTAAGAGCCAGGGAGGTAAACTTTTGAACAGAATAAAGATGTACACATTTTTCTTATTTTGCCTAAATATCATATTTTTTCATTTAGTACTGCCCTTGAGAAACAACAGTGGATACTTACATGTTTCCCAGAAGACAAAATAAGTTACATTTATTTACCCTTTTCTCCAAATTCCCTCCGGCTCTTAATGCATTGTGTTTCCTTCTGGAGCATCAGTGAATGTTTGAACCTTCTGTAATAGTTGCATATGAGTCCCTCAGGATCTCATAATCATGTAGTCATTGTTGGAAAGGGTTCAGATACATAAAAAAAACTGAAAAACCAAAGAATTTGTGGAACCTGAAGGATTTTTCTGAAGAACAGCGTGCAGTTTAACTTTTCAGGACAAAACAAGGGACTCATGAACAACAATCACGAAACAACAACAACAACAACAACAACAACAACAACAACAACAACAACAAAACAGCTGTGGACCATTCAGTTAACAACACAGTATTAAGAATCAAGAATATGTATACTTTTGAATGGGGTCATTTTTATTTTAATTATTTTGTCTTGAGGATGTCTTTTATCTTAAATGTCTTTTATCTTAAATTACTTATCTTAAATGTCTTTTATCTGAAATATCTTATTCAGGTCAATACCAAATTAAAAAATTACATGCATTTTGTATGAATCCCTATTAGTTTTTTTAATTAATTTAGCAGATTATGCAAGTGTATGTAAACTTTTGACTTCAGCTGTATATATAATTATATTTTTATTATAAGTTAAACTGGTTTTATTTCAAGTAGCACATATTACCCATAAATTTTCTTATATTAAAAAATGTCTCAATGATCAGACAAATAAGTCATTTGTTGGTTGGCTTCTCTTAAAACACACACACACAAAAAAAACGTATTATTAATGACTCGTGAATCTGATCAGCACAGCAACAGCTCAACAAATGGTGCGAGTTGGGGGCGGGGCTATTTGTCTGCTGACCAATGACAACGTGAGAATTCGGAAAACCTGTTTGGTGATGCTGCTTAAATTACACACTTCAGCTTTAATGAAAACTAAACATTAAAAATATGTTTCTAGTGGACAAAAAAAAAAACAGCAGCATCATGGGTTGTAAAATAGATGTGACCTAGTAATTAAGTAAGTAGCCTACAGCATGCTGAAAAACCCTCATAACCTCATTTTCATTCGCATTAAATTAAATTAAAAATGCTGCTTAGGATCACTAATGTTTATACACTTTAGCTAAACAGCAGCAAGCAACTGGATACAGAGAACTATTTATACATTTTCCAATTAGGCTAAAAGTTGTAGTTTTGTGGTTCTCCAGTACAGATGAGGCAATCTGTGAATTAGCAACTAGTGGAATGTGTTGAGTCTGCCATCTAGTGAACACCTTTGAGCAAAGCAGTCTGTCTGAGCTCCGTGAATCTAACCTTTCCTTGGTGTAGTACTTTCCTTTAGTTCATTACATGTAGATAAAATTCAACTCAGTAATTTTGTGTCTGTTTTTCATGTTTTTTTATGTTTCCATCCTTCTTTTTCTGACTTACTGTCACTGTATCTCTCTCTTTCAACTCTCGGACCCTCTTGTGCCTCATCATTAGTGAGGAGGAGGAGAAGGAGGAGGGCGAGAGTGATTCTGTCCATCAGTTCTGTTGCACCGCCTCCGGGTGCAGTAGCCCCTCCTCTCGCTAACCTGCAGCCAATCAGCATGAGCAGAACAGCTTGATTGACATTAGTTGGTCAAACTACTCCTGAACTAAGAGGACTCTATGATCCTTTTGGTACAGTTTTGTAATTGCATGTTGAATAGCTTGCTGTATTACATAACTGCTGTTACATATGTTTGTTAAGTAATTGGAAAACTTCTTTGCATAACCAAATCAAGGAAAATGAACACTGTATTTAGTTTGGGGACAGTGACAGTGCATAAATAGGATAATAGCACTTTGCGTGTCTGTTAGCCTCTATTATTACTGTACTGAAATATCAGGTAAAGTCAGTAATGGTACTCTAAAATAAAAGCTGCTTTACATTTAGGTAAACACTGCACAGAGATACAGTGCTTTTGCAGCCGTGTGAGATGTCTTTAATATACTATCTGCTGACTATGCTATATTATAATATACAAATAAAATATGAGTACGGTTGCTGGTTGATCTTTCCTTTTTATGCTGACATTTGAATCCCTATTTCAGACACTGTTCATTGAGAACCTTTTTTGTAAATGAATGGTGTCCCAAATGTCACTGTGCTTGCTGAATTTGTGTACACTGTGTTAACCTATTGTTCATAATTAATGTTTACACTTGTTGTTTTCTCTTGTAGGAGGCATATATTAGAGCTGAATGTGCCACTATGAATAAAGTCAATCATTATCAGGACACGCTGCCATTTTTGCCTGAACATTCAAAAAAAAAATAGTGATTTTGCAGGAAATCTGAAGCATGAAGTGGTGGTCAGATAATAAGGAAAATGTCACCATATTGAACAGACAACGCTATCTCGCGGTCAATTCTTATGTATCTTATGAGTCCATTCTCACCTAAAAAACTACAAATCCATGACAGAGAATTGTGTTATTTTATATTATATATTACAGTGGATTTTGGTTTCCGCCAATGGCTGTTGGAGTTCTGTTGGACTGTAATATTAACACTCTTATCAGCCAATCAGATTCGTGGACCAGAAAGAATTTTTGTAAAAAGTTATATAAATGTTATGACAAAACGTTCTTAAAGGGACAGTTCACCCAAAAATTTAAATTCTGTCATTAATTACTCACCCTCATGTTGTTCCAAACCCTTGTGACCTTTGTTCGTCTTTGGAACACAAATTACAGTAAGATATTTTTGATGAAATCCGAGAGCTTTCTGACCCTGCATAGACAGCAACACAACTGGCGCGTAGTAAGAACGTTGTTAAAATAATCCATGTGATATCAGTGGTTAAACCGTAATTTTATGAAGCTACAAGAATACTTTTTTTGCTCAAAGAAATAACGACTTTTTTCAACAATTTCTTCTCTTCTGTGTCAGCATGTGTCTGGTGCTGGTGACACAAGAGCTGGCGTTCTGACAGAACATCCATCTCTCATAGTTCATCAGCTGTATATTCTGGTTCAAATAAGTAAGGTTGGGCAAAATTGCAAGTCATCCTCTCTGGCAAAATCCAGCTCCTGTGTTAACAGCACCACAAGTCGTGGTACTCTCATGAATGCGTGTCGAAGGTGGGCACTAAAGAGAAATCTTTGTGCTCAAAAATTCTCGTAGCTTCATAACACTACTGTTGAATCACTGATGTCGCATGGACTATTTTAACAATGTTCTTACTACCTTTCTGGCCCTTGAATGAATGAATGATGCATTTATATAGCGCTTTAATTGTGTATTGCCGTACACCCTAAGCGCAGGGAATTTGGTCAGTACACCGGAGTTACACCCCTACTCTTTACGAGAAGTGGCATGGGATTTTTTTGTGACCACAGAGAGTCAGGACCTCGGTTTAACGTCTCATTCGAAAGATGGCGATTTTTACAGTGTAGTGTCCCCGTCACTATACTGGGGCATTAGGACCCACAAAGACCACAGGGTGAGCACCCCCTGCTGGCCTCACTAACACCTCTTTCAACAGCAACCTAGTTTTCCCAGGAGGTCTCCCATCCAGGTAATGACCAGGCTCAGTCCTGCTTAGCTTCATTGAGCAACCAGTCTTGGGCTGCAGGGTGATACGGCTGTGGCTGTGGCCCTTGAACAAGGTAGTTGCATTGCTGTCTATGCAGGGTCAGAAAGCTTTTGGATTTCATCAAAAATACCATAATTCTTGTTCCGAACATGAACGAAGGTCGCAAGGGTTTGGAACAACATGAGGTTAAGTAATTAATAACAGAATTTTTATATTTGGGTGAACTGTCCCTTTAAAGTAATGTTTATGGAACATTCTTGTAACTTTATTAGTAAGATTTATATAGTGTGTTCTCATAATGTTGCCAAAAACTAATATTATTATTAAATGTTCATTTTGGCTAAAAGTAAAATTAGTAGAACGTTGTAAGAAACATTTTTGTAATCTTTAAATAGCATTATAATCACAACAAGAAAACCGGACATGTTGGCATGTTTAGAAATGTCTTAAATCAATGATTTTATAACTTAAAGCTGCAATCCATAAGTTTTGGCACTCTAGCAGTTAAAGGATTAGAACAAAAATGTACAGATAATTTACTCACCCCTTTGTCATCCATGTTCATGTCTTTCTTTCTTCAGTCGTAAAGAAATTGTTTTTTTAGGAAAGCATTTCAGGATTTCTCTCCATATAATGGACTTCTATGGTTCCCCTGAGTTTGAACTTCCAAAACGCAGTTTAAATGCAGCTTCAAAGGGCTCTAAACGATCCCAGCTGAGGAAGAAGGGTCTTATCTAGTGAAATGAACTGATATTTTCTTTTAATAAATATTTATACACTTTTTAACCACAAATGCTCATCTTGTCTAGCTTTGCGATGCTCACTTTGTGCACTCGAACTCTGTTCAAGACAGTTAGGGTATGTTGAAAAGGGTGTTTGATCTTCTTTGCACATTCACTTTGTAAACACTTGGAAGTTCAAACTCGCCGGCACCATAGAAGTCCAATATATGGAGAAAATTACTGAAATGGTTTTCTACAAAAACATAATTTCTTTACAACTAAAGAAGACAATGAACATTTTGGAGGACAAAGGGGGTGAGTAAATTATCTGCAATTTTTTATTCTGGAAGTGAACTAACCCTTTAATAAACAGAACTGCATGTGTCTTGCAGAAGAACATTGTAGCTGGAGCCAAATCATGCAGAAATCATACCAGAACCAGTCTAAAATGGTCAGAATATAAATATATTATAGCTGTACCGTAGTGATTAAGGATAAGCCAAAAACATGGTTTGGGAAATGGATTCATGATGTTACGGACCGCAGCTTTAAATTTGTTACCTGGGAAGTTAGCCATGTGGACCAGTAGAAAGCTGCTTGTTTTGAAAGTGGCTTACTTTGCTAAACTACTAAAAATAGACAATGGACCTAACCTTAAATTTTGCTTATGTGACTGAATCTTAAGTCATAGTAACACAATGGCAGCATTTCCTGAGAATGACACAGATGTACATTATTAATACAGTAGTATTAGCGGCACTCAATCAAATGAGATTCTCACTTGTAAGCCTCTAGAACTTGTATTTACAGAATAAAAACAAGGTGCTATTATTGACATTAAACTCACATATGCTGTAGATATGAATAAACGTGATAACTGAAAGCTGTGTGTTTATGTGAATCTTTCAGCTTTGCTCCTGAAGCTCATGAACTTGGCCCCGCCCCTTTTTGAGTGCACACATGCTGTTCAGGAATGCATGGATCAAAATGAAACCATTCCTCACCTCTTTTTAGCATTTGCCCCCTCTCTCTCTCACTGCTGTCTGTGTTAATATTGCAGCATTAATCACCATATGTACGTCAGGCAGCTATATTTATATACACATTGTTTTCCTTACGCTCGAGCTGTCAAAAGACTGTCAGAAATGTAGTCATTCAACTCTGCAGTATGTGTGTTTGCGTGAGCGCGCTTGTATGAGGGTGCGGTTGTGTCACATAGGATCAGTGTGAATGGCTGACTGTCTGTACCAGCAACACGGTAAGTGTTCTTAATGTTTGTCATAAACAATATTGTCCTTAATCACACAACAAGTTTGTGTATTATTGAGATCAATATAAAACTTATAAACACATATTAGTATATGTTTTTATGTATGAAGTTCAAGTAACTGTAGTTGTTCATGCTCATCAAGTTTACGTTTAAAGCTTAAGGCAGATTTTCTGTTTTGTTTGTATGTGAATGGTGTTATTGTGTCAAAGAGGAAATGCTGTGGTCATATTTGCACTTTGGTCCTTTTATTTTTAGGACCATTATTTCCTGCCATATAATGCAGGTGATTTGAATGTGTTTACTGACTGCTCATTACAGCCAGCAGCTAAAGAACAGGTGAATGCGTTTCAGGTAGAGAAGAGAAAGACAAGTGAAAGTATTTTTTTGTGTTTGTCTGTGTCATGAAGAGATGGCAGGAGCTCCTTTGAGATCCTGAGGTGTGTGTGTGGAGAGGGAAATACAAGGAGAGGGAGGAAAGGAGTGTATATGAGCTTTGAGGATGGATGAGGAATAATCACCAGTATGGGATCTGTCTGACAGGATGGAGTGAATGCTGGAAAAGAGAAGAGGTAAGCTCTTTATTAATACACTCGGACCCCCAGGTGTAGCTCTGGTGAAATGGATTGTGGGATTGCTTGCAGGCTCAGTTCGTGGGGGAAACTTATGGCGGTTGTGTTCGGATGCGCTTGGCTGGTTCGTTTCATTTTTTAGTAGTTTCATTTTTTTTCATCTTGACAAGAGGAAATATGACCGTATCTGATGAAAGTGGTCTGTTTTTATCTAAAGAAATGCCTTACTTAAATAGAAAGTTCACCCAAAGAAAACAAATCTTAGAAATTACTTACCCTTATGCCGTTCCAACCTGGTTGACTGTCTTTATTCTGTGAAACACAAAGGAAGATATTTTAAAGATTTTTTTTTTTTTTGTCTATGTAATGAAGGTCTAAAAAATTAAATTAAATTAAATCTAAATATTTGACCAAATATCTTTCAAACCACTTATTTTTTGTCCTAAAATATAAATGAATTATTAAAATGATCCAAAAAGAATCTGTGCATGAATAAATGTATAAATGAATGAATAAATATTTCAGCTAATTTGTGTTGTAAATTGTGTTCAGCCATCTGAATACATTGTCAAATCATAAGACTGCATTATAAGATCAGTTTAGCACATTTTTAACATGTTTAAATTAGAGCTGCAAAACAATTAGTCGTGATTAATCGATTTAAAATAAGTTTTTTTGCATACTACATGTGCGTGTACTGTGTATATTTATTATGTTTATATAAATACACACACATATGTATATATTTAAAACATATTTGGATATCGAACCTCTGGGAAATTTTCCGCAAGACGTAAAATATGCTGTTTTCAGTTTATGAATGAATATTACGCCTACATAGTAAGCCTCCCATCCAATAAATCGCAATAGGCTAAATTCTGGTCTGTGTTACTTTTAATATGAAACAAAGTCTCAGATTACAAGCATGTAGTTTTAGCTTGTTTTTTCGATCTCTCAACTTTTAGCTTTTTCATCATAGGTCATGTTTTTGACAATATTCGTACTCAAGGATTCTGCATCCTAAGTCCAATTCCTTGAGCAATTTAGCAAATTTGTTACATCCGGATAGCAAAACATATGGAGCTGTAATAGGGTGACCATACGTTCTCTTTTACCCGGACAGACATGTCCTCCTTTTTGGCTATAAAATTATGTCCGGGGGAGGATTTTGTAAAATATCATAAAATGTCCGGGTTTTTTTTTTACCTCATTTCACTGACCGTCATTAACACTTTAAATGCAGCCACTGCCCA
The DNA here is from genome assembly GCF_049309525.1 of Garra rufa. Classification (NCBI taxonomy): domain Eukaryota; kingdom Metazoa; phylum Chordata; class Actinopteri; order Cypriniformes; family Cyprinidae; genus Garra; species Garra rufa. The sequence goes on from NC_133375.1 coordinate 10,286,143, forward strand.
CCGGCATTATTCTGAGGTACCTGTCTGATGACGTGAAAGACCCAGTTGTCAAAACAAAACAAACGAGGAGCTGCCCTGCAAGAGCTGTGTGTCACTATCATGCCGAAACGCAAATGTAGTTTCACAGACGAATTGCAAAAAAAATACCCGATGTTCATTCGTGGTCGTGATAAATGGGAAGCATTGTGCACCATCTGCACCTATGCTGCCCTCCAAAGGCAAAGTGCAGTAACTACACCAACACTGAAACAGAAAAATGCCTTTAAAGTTTTTAGGCCAGCTAGTCAAACATGTCGACACTCTTGTTTCTCGGAAGCACTCTCGTTTCTTTGGGACAAAATTTATCAGGAGACTTTGCCACAAGACAAAACAGTTATCATAAAGTACATTTTAAGCCTCAATTTTGACCAAATGCGTAGTTACTGCACTTTGCCTTTGGAGGGCAGTATGTGTCTGTTGCCAATAAAGGCAAATCAATTTAAATAAGAATTTAAATAAATGTGTGATTTCTATTCTTGAGCCCCGGGAGGGGGGTTGCATCCTGGGGAGGGTGTCCTCTTTTTGGATTCTCAGAATATGGTCATCCTAGCTGTAATCATAACTGTGTACAAAAACAACAAGTGCTCTTGTGTTCAAGCCTCTAGTGTTCATTTCTGTTGGAAACTGCAGTGATATGTACTTATTGGTGCGTATTTTGCTTCTTGCGAAAATGTTCCCACAGGTACAAATTTCGTCATGAGATCAGCTATAGCTAATGTAATATATACAGTATGTGATAAATAAACAACCCTGAACCTTGAAATGCTCCATCTGGGCCAGCCTGTGGGTCATTAAAAATGGAAAAAGAACATAATTACAGACAATCTGTAATTCTGTGATGTGTCGTCAGTCAGTCAGTAATAAAAGTATTGGAACGGCAGCTGAAGCACTTCACTGCGTTTACCCACTCTGCTATGTTTGTGTGTGTGTGGCATTTTAAACAGCTTTTCATCCTTGTGGACAACATGGATTAACGTCTGTATAGCACTGATTACAAACTGGCGCTGGAATCTGAAATCTGTGACTTTAAAAGGACTGAATTTGATCCTCTTTTTAAGCTGGTTTGACAGCTGCTTCCTGTGTTTGCCTCAATAACGTGCTGATTTTTCTTTAATAATTCTTTCATCACAGCCCCTTTGACTTTGTGAAGCTACAGAGCTATCAGAAATTATTCAGAGAATGTCAGTTTTCCCACACTTGTTATCGACTTTCTGCTTGGCTAATTTATTTGATCATATCGCCACAGACTGAAAAGGCTGCAACATTTTACACGTCTGCAAAGAGAGGAAAACGAACATATGGGTAGTGTAAGGAAGTGTCAGCCAGCTTTGTATTTGATCAGTTTCTCCCTGTCAGTTCGGAAAGTCTTTTCGGGACTTTTCTATCTTTGATTGGACCTCTTGAGGACTTTCAGACATTTGTCCTGAAGCCACTGCATCATTGTCTTCAGGTCAGGACTGAAATGGACCCTTGTTCAATAACCCTAGATTTAAGCACCTAATGAGAGTTCTTGGCTTTGTTTTTGCACTCCTACTTTACATCAAGGATTGACTTTGAAGTTAATCTTTATTACAAATGCTTTTGGTGAGTCACAGTTAACCATCTGTGTCACTTCACAAGGAAACAGTGTAAAAAGAGGCCAAATATGTGTTGCCCTATTTGCAGCCAAAAACATTTCCAATGTCACCACATAAAGATCTGGAATATGGAGCATCTTGGATGATTTGATCACAAGTGGGCAGACAAGACAAATCACAGTTTTCATCTGGCAGTAACACTGGAAAAATGTGTAAAAAGCACACGGTTGCTAAAAAATAAGCTTCTAAAAAATTTTTGAAGTGCTAATGTGTGGCTTGTCCAGCTTTTAATCATAGCTGTCAACTGCGCACATTATTGAAATATTTCTGATGTTTAGGATGTTATTTACTCTTGCTCTGAGTGCTGAAGTATAGCACTGTAAAAAGGTGTCTTCCCACCTATTAGAATATAATCAGAGACTAATTACGTCAAGGTGTTTGAAGACAATGAATGCAGTTCACAGCCCACAGTCTCACCCAATTACACAGCAGTTACAGCTCATTATGAGAAGGGATGCCTTTCACATTTTTTTGGTGAGCTGACATGCTTCTAAACTAATATGACAGATAACTCAAAGGATTGCATTTGGATGGTGGCAACAAAGTACATTTGAAAATTGAAAGCATTACTGAACTATAACTCGCACATAGCTCTGGAAGCTTCTACACAATGTTATATATAGCAGTTTGTTTTTTCCTTTGTTGTAATGGTGTTGTTACACAGCACAAAAAAATGGGCTTGAAAGTATTTTCTTAAAATGTCAGACCAAATGGCATCTGTAAATAAATTATACAGCTTTTCTCTTATAATTTCACAATCAAAAAGTGCCCAAATGCTTCATTTTGAACAACATATTTGATTTAGTTTCAGTCGTTTTTGTTAAAGGTATTCAGTTTACCCAAAAATGAGCACAAAAGAAGATGTGTAACCAAACAGTTGCTGGTAGCAATTGACTTCCATAGTTGTTTAGACATCAGTGACCGTCAACTGTTTGGTTACCAACATTCTTCAAAATATCTTCTTTTGTGCTCAACAGAAGAAAGAAACTCATACAGGTTGAAACAACTAAAAAAATTGCTTTAAAAGGTTCTTCAAGCGATGCATAGAAGAACCATTTTTGCTTCCACAAAGAACCATTCAGTCAAAGGTTCTTTAAAGAACCATCTCTTTCTTACCTTTTTATAATCTGAAGAACCTTCTTTCGCCACAAATAACCTTTTGTGAAACAAAAGTTCTTCAGATGTTAAAAGTTATTTATGGAACCATTTAGACAGAAAAAGGGTGTTCTATGGCATCGTGAAGCACCTTTATTTTTAAGAGTGTAAATGATTACAGAATTTTCATTTTTGGCTGAACTGTCCATTTAAATGTTAAGTTTAAAAGGTGTATTCATGCTGTTTTCTTTACATAAATGCCACTTAGTTTGCCATTTTTAAGTCTACCCTAAGTGTTCAAGTACCTCTTGGGCCCACTGAATATAAACTGGCTCTGGTGTCTGTGAATGTATTTGCAGAGCAAAATATGCTGAGCATTTAGTTCTTAGAAAAGTTTAATTGGACGTATTATGTTTCTGATGCAACCTGCTCAGCAAGTTCCAACAACATTCCTGTCTGGTTAACAAGCACCTGACAGGGCCGAACTGCTTCCTCCTAAACTGAAAGCAACAATAAACATAGGTCTCTTATAACACTGGAGAAAAATAGCAGCACAAACACATTAATATACTATATCAACTCCTTTAGCCTGTAGAAATTCTTAGTAAAGCACTGATATTGATTATCCAGCTTCTAACAAACCAACACATTGCTAAACGCTTGTGGATCGGTTGTTGTATTTTTAAAGAGAATAATAAAAAAGAAAACATTCACTTATTATAATCATGTGGGTTAATTAAAAGGTCACTTGGCTGCTCTGTCAGTGTTATACTGTTTTGTTCAATGGAAAATGCAAATATGACCTGAATAAAGACAATAAAGATTACTACTTTTCGAGTTGAAAGACAGCTAAACCTAAAAAGGAAGTTCCGGAATTTCACTGGTTGTAAAAATGAATAATCTATTCCACCTTATACTATGAAACTGGGTGATTCAGTAACTATAATTGGGATAAAAACAACAAACTTGCCCAGCTACAAGTGTTGCCATGTCCTCTCGTTATAAGCGACTTTGGGCTTCTTCTTTTTTTGAAGTTGTTTCTAAATATGGCTAGTAGTGGGTTGTGGGTTTATTTTCACAATACTGTCATATATCTGGGCCAGTGCTAGTGCTTGGCCCTCCTGTTCAAGACATAATACTATTATATGTTTTCTTGTAGCCTTTCCCATGCCAAAATATATGAATTGATTTAAATGGA
>NC_133375.1:10290611-10558463 GCF_049309525.1 Garra rufa
AACTTCTTGCGGTTACTGTCTGTATAAATCTACTTGTAAATAAACTACCGGTGCTTTTTCTAAGTTCTCAATGTCTCGTTTTAAATGTCAGGGCCCTTGGAAGTCTACCAATGAAGTGTGGAGCTACTTTGTGCCTCGTAAATGGCGTAAAACAGTGATTTATTTACATGGCTCCTTCGATGCCCGATTGACTTTCATTGACAAGCTGTTGTGAGCATCGGATAACTGACCCCAGATTTCGGACAGCAGTGGACAAGACGAGATGAGATATGCAAGGTACGTTCACACTCGGTATCATGATTCAATACACTTTAGGTCAAAATCACACCGGAGTTCTCCTTTAAAGGTGATTTTCTCAGTATTTTGATTGTTTTGAACCCTCAGATTCCAGATTTTCAAATAGATGTATCTCGACCAAATATTGTCCTATCCTAACAAACCATACATCAATAGAAAGCTTATTTATTGAGCTTTCATATGATGTATATATCTCAGTTTGTAAAATGTAACCTTATGACTGGTTTTGTGGTCCAGGGTCACACACACACACACACATATATATATATATATATATATATATGTGTGTGTGTGTGTGTGTGTGTGTGTGTGTGTGTGTGTGTGTGTCAGTGTTGTTTTTGACAACCATCTTAGATTTAGTCTTAGTCTTAGTCTTTTGGACTAAAATGGTTATTAGTTTTAGTCAAATTTTAGTCACTTCTATATGTGATAGTTTTAGTCCAATTTTAGTCGACGAAAAGTCAAGAAGGTTTTAGTCTAGTTTTAGTCGACGAAAAGTCAAAAAGGTTTTAGACGAGTTTTAGTCAAAAAAAGGGGAAAAGGTAGTCTTTTAAGAAATTAATGTAGGTCAGTAAGTATTTTGCTGTTGGGTAGTGTCACTTGTAAGTTCTGAAAATAGCAGATCTATAGTTCAACACAATGTGAGCTTCCGGATCGACTATTTTTACCAATAATTACAATAATGAAGGAATGTTTTAAAACATAAAAGACAAACAAGGATGGAATGCTAAAACGGCTTGCCATAGTAGTATGGCAAAGAGTATTTAATGCTAAAACGGCTTGCCATAGCGGCAGATATTTTTCGGTTTTAATTGGCATGCACAATAAGCAGAAATGTCATGCATTTTAAACGTCTGACGGACCACCCACTAACATTTTCGTCTATTCTCGTCTCGTCAACGAAAACTCACTCACGTCTCGTCATGTTTTAGTCATCAACGAGCCATTTTTATCTCGTCAACGTCTCGTTATCGTCATGGAAAAAAGTGGCGTCAACGAAATGATTTCGTCATCGTCATCGTTGACGAAAACAACACTGGTGTGTGTGTGTGTTTGCAAATATATAACTTCTTGGTTATACACTATAAGTCAAAAAATTTTGAACAGTATAACTTTTAAAATTTTAAAGTCTTTTCTGCTCATCAAGCCTGCATTTATTTGATTGAAAGTATAGCAATAACAGTACAATTTTAAAATATTATTATTATTATTATGTTGTCAATTATTATTATTGTTATTATTATTATCAATATTTAAAACAGCTGAGTACATTTTTACAGGATTTTTGATGAATAGAAAGATCCTAAGATCAGCATTTATCTATTTTTTTTTTAGATATTTATATATATATGGGAAAGAAATTATAGAAATGAGTACTTTTATTTACTTTAATTGATCAAAAGTGATCATAAAGACATTTATTATGTTACAGAAGATTTGTTTCAGATAAATGCTGTTCTTCTGAACTTTCTATTCATCAAAGAAACCTTAAAAAAATCTACTCTGTTTTAGAGCTCTATTATTCTCTTTTCAACATAATAATAAATGTTTTCGGAGCAGTAAATCAGAATATTAGAATGATTTCTGAAGGATCATGTGACTGGAGTAATGATGCTAAAAATGCAGCCTTAAAATCATATATAAATTAATAAATAATTCATAAATAAAAAAATTTTTAAATAGTAAAAATATTTCAAAATTGTACTATGTTTGCTGTACTTTGAATTCAAAAATGCAGGCTTGGTGAGCAAAATAGACGTCTTTAAAAAAAACATTAAAAAAGACTGGTAGTCTAAATAATGATTTTAAACTCAATACAGTTAAAAATAAATCAAGGAACATGACTTTATGAACCATGAAGAGCATAATAAACCAGTTTAGATTAAAATTCATCCCTTTTTCTTTCAAAAAATGGTTTTGACAGAAAAGGTTAAAAGTTTTACAATGTGTATGCATGCCGCAGCAGCTATATTTAAATATTGATGAAGTCTATATTCCACAATTACGTTATGCACATTGTTTTGAAAGCTGTAGGTATATTTGAATACACTCCGAAAAAATAAGTTTTCAAAAGAGGATATACGCAGTGATGCAATAGAAGAGCCATTTTTGGCTTTCCAAAGAACCGTTCAGTGAACAATTCTTAAAATGACCTTTTAAGTGTGAATAACATTTTATAAATCTCAAGAAACTTTCTCTACTATAAAAAATCTTTTTTGGAATGTTCTTAGTTCTTAACCATAGATACCTATAAAGAAACTTTGTTTTTAAGGAATAGTATATCTTATATATCTATTGTAACATTCACAGTTTTACAATCTTACAACCTGCAACTTATCCAGCAACACCCACGGTTACTGTATTAGTGCTCTGTATCTATAGCAACACTCTTTCTAATGACTGCCTCACCTCCCACGGCGGTCTCACGGCAACTGTCACTAAGCAACCCTACCTCCCTCACTCCTACATGTGTGTGAGAGAGCGAGTGGGTGGGAGGAGTGGGAGGAATGGGGAAAAGGAATATGTGAGATGCAAGACGAAAATGTTATGAGCAGATGTTAGAGCAGAATTCCCAGAATAAAACAGCACCACAGGTTTGTCATTGAATGTGGGCAGCAGATGCCAGATTGCATTGCTACATCATGCTGCAGTGAAGGGCTAAATTAAGCAACGGCCAACTACCAAACCAGTATTCAAGTAAAACAGAAGTAAAACAGGTTTTAGCGCATCGCTATGTGGTTGCTCCAACCACTGTGGTATATCTGGCAGCTTTTATTCAGAGGAAGTTTGTGGGATTTACGTTTATGCAATTGGAAATTTCAAGTCACTTGATGGCTAGATCAGTGATAATGCCAATAGCATAGCCACTCAGTTAAAGCAACTTTAAAACTAATCAGTTTACTTATGTAAAGTAGGCTAATAGTGTGTATGTTTGAACAGTTGTAGCTACACATAGCTGTAAAGTGTCAACTGCACTTTTCAGACTGTGGAAATGTGATGTCATCTAGCAATCAATATTTGCAAAGAAAACAATTACATCATTGCAAATGCTTAAATAAATACACTTAGTGTTGATAGTGAAACTAGTATTAAACATCAGTTTAATTTTTAGGGGATAGGGGATAAAAATAATTATATTGCTGGCTTAAAATTGGCTGTAAATTAAAAATCACACACAGAATCATAAAGGCAACTATGGAAGTATTCCACCACTGATTACAATAAAAAAAGGGTTTTGTGACTTGTTATCTCATAATTCAGACTTTTTTCCCCTCAGAATTGTGAGTTATAAAGTCAGAATTCTGGGATATAAACTTGGAATTAACTACGTCAGAATTGTGTCATATAAACTCCAATTGTGAGTTATAAAGTCAGATTTCTGACTTTTTCTCTTGAAAATGCGAGTTTGTATCTCACAAAAAAAGTCTGAATTGTGAGTTATTGTTACGCCAGGCCAGCAGAGGGAGCCCTTGCTCCTCATTGACTGTTACCGCTTCCTCTGCTGCTTCGTTGGTTATTTCCTGTTTGGCAGCCATTTAAGGAAGGCCATGCCAAACTGACCCCTGCGAAGTATTGTTTTGCTCTTGCGGACTCTACCAAGCGTTTTTCCTTGTTTCCATTGCCTTGTTGTTTTTTTCCATTGCCCTTGCCATTGTTCTGTTTTGTTTTCTAGTCTTAGCCATATTCTTGCCTAGTTTCATAGTTTAGTTTTATTTGTTACTTTGGACTGCCCTCTTGTATTTTGACCGAAATAGTGCCATTGATGGGTTTTGTTCACAGGGGGAACCACAAACTTCAGACGGCTGCCTCGCGTTTAGCTGAAAGATGCCATGACTGACTCCATAACCTGCCCAAAAACAAAGAGTACTGAGATTAGAAAACATATTTTAACATGAAATTAAATTAAATTCAGTATCATAATGAATAAAATCAATTTATGATATGCAAAGCAAAAGGCGTTTCCATCATGTGCAACGAACAACCACTGCTGATGCATTTAGCTGGCTGACATCTCATTCTTGTATGTTGCGTTATGTAAAATAATACAATTTACAACACAGTTAAGACATTATAAGTGAAATCAAATTTATACAACACTTTATATCGCTTGATGTCTTTCTTTCTTCAGTCATAAAGAAATTATGTTTTTTGAGGAAAACATTTCAGGATTTCTCTCCATATAGTGGACTTCTATGGTGTCCCCGAGTTTGAACTTTCAAAATGATGTTTAAATGCAGCTTCAAAGAGCTCTGAATAATCACAGCTGAGAAGGGTATTATCTAGTGAAACGATCAATTATTTTCTTTATATTTTAATTTATATACTTTTTAACCTCAAATGCTGGTCTTGTGTAGCTCTGCGGCAACTATGCATATTCCATTCAAGACAGTTAGGGTATGTTAGAAAAACTCACATCTCATTTTCTCCTTCAAGATAAAAAAAGTGCATGTGGCTCAAGTTTAACAGTAAAATTGCAGTGGCCACCATTGCTCTCCAGTCCAGTAGGTGGCAGAATTATTTACCTGCTTCTTCTGTCATTTCAATGTACCAGTGTAAAACGTGTATTTCCACCACCTAATGAACTGGAGTGAAGTGCTGCTGGATGGTGCACAGAAAAACAATGATGGCCCTTATGATTTTACTTTTAAAACTGCCTAAATATCATTGTTGTGAGTCATACACAACATGAGTAAATAATGACAGAATTTTCATGTTTGAACTGTTCCCTCAATAAACAAACACACACTGCTTACTTCAAGCCAATGATCTGATCTTATTATTGCAAATATTGGAATACATTTGCAACTATTTGCTTACTTACTTAGAAGCACCCAGAGAAAAAATATATTGCTCCATGATATTTCAGGGATTTCATTGAAACACAAAGCTGCTATAGGGAAATAACATCATGCAGTAAATGCTAAAACTGTTTGCACCACAAACCAGTGTGTTCATAATTAAGATAATACATTAATATGGTAAGAAACACCATTTTACAATATCAAGCAGCAAAATTAGCTGTTTTGTACAGTACATCTAAAAATAGCAGGACACAAATGAGACCATAAACCAGACCCATAAAATTTACAAATGCTCTTAAAGGAAAAATAAGGTGGATTGCTTGGGTTATTAAGGATATGAAAAATGTTTGAGATTGTATTTGAATTTCTTTGCAGCCTTATTCATTTTGCCAAATATGAACACAATTTGAAACATCTGTGATATTTCTTCTTAAACGTGAGATTGCTCAAGAGAAAAACAATCTTAAAATTGGGATCTTATTTGATCTAACTGCATCTAGTAAAAACTATTGAGACATTAAAGAGATCAAATTTATGATTTTGCTGTCCTTTGGGGACAACTGCCACAGTACAGCCCATAAGGCAATTGCTGTATCTTCCTCCCTCCCTTCAATCTTTTGTCCACTCCATACAAATACAGGAAACCACCCATATTAGGGATGGAAAATACAACAGAACAGCACAACAGAGAGAGGGGGACACTGCTTTTTCTGTATAAATTATGTCACAGGCAAATTACCACAATGAAGAAGATGATAAATACAAGCATTGCAGGAGATCCCAAAGCTGATTGTCCTTGAAACCCTAGCCTCAGTGACATATCCGGTCACTCTTTTCAAGCTACTGACTTCAGGAAGCTACACCAGCACACTTTGTGTAATGTAAATAAAGTGAGGGAGAGAGAATAGGAGGAGGGAGGGTTTAAGCACTGCCATGTGACTATATGGCGGTGACCTCCTGACAGTCGGTCATAACTGCAGAACGACTCTAAAGCCACAAAGTTCAGCGCTTGGTGAATTCCAGGAGGTTTCAACAACTCCTTGCCAAATTTGGACTTTAAGGAAGCGAAACCTCCTCTCGTTCCCCGGGGGATGTTCGTGTGTGTGGGTTTATGCACCTACTTGGGTCTTTCTAGTAAATGTGGTAAGTCTACAGTTAAAGTTCTCACATTTTTTAATTGAACCCTAACATCTGCTGTTGTGTTATAAGCTTGTTAGGTTTCTGTTTTTCTTACATACAATAGAGGGCAACTGGAGGGTATTGTGTTTTTGTACAAACTGGCCCTTTCTGAACAGGATAGGACAGGACAGGTGTGTAATAGTTACATGTGATAAACAGCAAAACAAAGATTGTTTGCATCCAAGTTAGTGTCTTTGTGTGGGCTCGAGGGATTGAGAAATGATTTAACCAAAATGAGGAGTTTCGTAAGATTTCTGAGTTGTACATTAGCATTATATGATAATATCTTGCCTTTAATAACCTCCTCTGACTTAGTCATACAGAACAGGAAGTTGCCTACAGTGATTCAGAAGTACCCACACACTGTCCTGTCAGAAAGCTGTGTCAGGATTATGAGTTCAGATCACATGCTGTTGTGTTTCCCATGGCAAACCTAAGGGTCAACGCCTCTGCACTGGGGTGACTGACCCTGTAAACTGAGCTCCTGTGTCAATAGACCCTTTGTTGTTATTTTGTAATTTCTTATCCAGTGGTGTTTGCAAACTCTTCACACAAAGTATTAAGCATCATTGTATAACTTGTTTGCGCTACCGGCATAAATGATACCTCAAATTGTGTGGATTTCTGAGGAGAAGTGTGATATTACTTTTCCAAGCAACTTGAATTACAACTTTTGACTGGCAGATAAAAAAAAATGTGAATTGAATTGCCAGGATGTGAGCAGTCATAAGCAGGCACCTAGCAACAACCAAGAACATCCTAGAAATCACATAGCAATGTGCTAACAATTATTCAAAACACTTTAGGAATCACAAAGCAATGCTCTGGTAACCACATAGAGCCCCTTAGTGTCAAGGTGGTAAATTTTGAACTGGAAAGCTTCACTTCCGTTTTCTTCAGAACACCTAGGAATCTATTCCATGTTATACTTTGGTATGAAGTGGGGTTGCATAATTGATGTCATTATGTGTGCTGCGTATGTTTGGTATCATTAAAAAACTTGCTCTGATGGTACCCTGAAGGATATGTGAGTCATTTATGGCAGCAGAAGACTACAAGTCATTAAGAATGAGAGCTGATGTGTGAGGAACAGAATATGAGGATGTGTCAATAGCGTAGAGATGTGGTGAAAACAGGTTGGAAATAATGCCACAGATGTGTAGTGCACATGCCAAAACTTGCAAAACTTGAGTCAAATTTCATTGAAGTTTCAGATACTGATGAATTTGAGTTACAATAGATTGTTTAATTAGAAACTGTAATCTTTTGGAAACCGAGCTCTTGTTAAGGCATTGCGTTGCATAACTCTCTCTAGTTACAAATCTTAAGTATGACTAGAAGTGCTCTAATTTTCTTGGTGTGATAATTCTGGGAAAGCCTGAGGCTTGTTTAGGACATTTGCCTTGTTTAAAGCTTTCCTCAAAGTCAAAACGCTAAGTCAGTGGAAAATGAACAATGTCATGAATTCCAGAGTTGCTTGAGATTTTTATCTTATCCTCTCATTATGGGGGCGTTTTAGACTCAGAATTATTATCTCTCTCTCTCTTCTCTTTTTCCCTCTCTCTCTCTTTCTCTCTCTCCCTCTCTCCCACCCACCCCTTTCAGTGAAGAGGAAACCCAGAGTTCAGCTTCACGTCCCTTTTCAGACAGTTCCAGCTGTAAATCTCCGTACGTGCACAGCTCTGATCGTTACGGGGACAACAGCTGTGGCCCCCCAGGCCCTCGGGTGCCTTTCGTGCCCCCTCCAAGCCCAGCCAGCCTCGCCTGGGCACACCGCACACGGAACCAACCAGCTAGCCTGGCCCTACGTAAACAAGAGGAGGAAGAGAACAAGAGGTGCAAAGCCTTATCCGACAGTTATGAACTCTCTACAGACCTACAAGACAAGAAGGTAAGGCATGCAAAAAAAGAATCATGATTCATCATGGTCAGTCTATTAAAGCAGATATAACTGTTGAAGCTATTGCTGTGCAGGTGGAGATGCTGGAGAAGAAATATGGAGGTTACTTCGTGAGTAGACGAGCAGCGCGAACCATCCAGACAGCATTTCGTCAATATCGTATGAACAAGAACTTTGAGCGCCTGCGCAGCTCAGCTTCTGAGAGCCGCATGACACGCCGCATCATCCTTTCCAACATGCGACTGCAGTACTCGTTTGATGACCGACAGCCTCAACCTCCCACCCCGACTCACTATAGTCACAGTCCAGGAATGGGTCCTCCGCATTCTCCAACCTGCACCACAGAGCCGAGCTCCCCGCGACCGGAATACACCCACCTAGAGGACTCCTTCTCAAAACAAGTTAGTACTTCGTTTGACTGTATCTGAACTCTCCCCAACATTGAATTCTGGATGCTGGAATGTACAGGCTTCATAGCTAGCTTAACCAGCAAGAAGTTATTGGTCAATTAGTTTCACTGGAAAGACTGCTGGGGAAAGTTCTGCACTTGTCTCATCAGGGGTGCGTTTCCCAAAAGCATCGTTAGCTAACTGTTCTGTTGAACTCTATTGGTAACGACAGAACTTGGGACTATAGTTGCTTTTTGGAAATGCATCTCTGGTTTTTAAGTGCGGAAGTGTCAGAGTATCAGTGTTCAGAGAGTTTAAGTTATTTCATACTACAGCAAGATTTTCATCAGCAGATAAATTCCAAAACTGTCAGATCATGGGTAGATGTGGGTAAAGTGCCTATCCTGTGGTATCCGGGTTGTCCCGTAGCTACTCCTTTGTTATCTTGGCTGTGTGCTTAGGGTCCTTGTCCTGTTAAAAGATGAACCGTCGCCCCCAGTATGAGGTCCAGAGCAGGTTTTCATCAAAGATGTCTTCTGTATATTGTTGCATCTTTCCCTCGATCCAGACTAGTCTTCCAGTTCCAGCCTCTGAAAAACATCCCCACAGCATGATGCTGCCACCACACTTCATTGTAGGGATGGTATTGGCCAGGTGATGATCGGTGCCTGGTTTCCTCCAGACATGGCGCTTGGCATTCAAGCCAAAGAGTTCAGTTTTTGTTTCATCACACCAGAGAATTTTGTTTCTCATGGTCTGAGACCTTCAGTTGCCTTTTGGCAAACTCCAGATAGGCTGTCATGTGCCTTTTACTGGGGAATGGCTTCTGTCTTGCCACTCTACCATACAGGCCTGATTGGTGGAGTGCTGCAGAGATAGTTGTTCTTCTAGAGGGTTCTCCTCTCTTCACAGAGAAATGCTGGAGCTCTTTTAGAGTGATCATTGGGTTCTTGGTCATTTCCCTGACTAAGGCTCTTCTCCCCGATCAGTCAGTTTGGTTGGACGGCTCACTCTAGGAAGAGTCCTGGTGGTTTCAAGATTCTTCCATTTATGGATGATGGAAGCCACTATGCTCAATGGGACCTTCAATGCTGCAGAAATTTTTCTGTACCCTTCCCCAGATCTGTGCCTCGATACAATTGTATCTCAGAGTTCTACAGACAATTCTTTGGACTTCATGGCTTGGTTTGTGCACTGTTAACTGTAGGACCTTATATAGCCAGGTGTGTGCCTTTCCAAATCTTATCCAATCAACTGAATTTACAACAGGTGGACTCCAATTAAGTGGTAGAAACATGATGATCAGTGGAAACAGGATGTACCTCATTTTGAGTGTCGTGGCTGTGAATGTACATGTGATTTTTTTCATTTTTTTATTTTTAAAAAATGTTAAAAAGGTTTAAAACAAACCTTTATTTGTAGAATTTAGAGGGAAAAAATATTTCATCCATTTTAGAATAAGGCTGTGACATAACAAAACGTGGAAAAAGCACTATGAATACTTTCCAGATGCACTGTAAATAGTCAGCAACACCCACCACAGTATAATATGTTTGGTTTAGACTACCGTCACTTGAAATAAGAAATGGCTGTATCATGGTCAGTAGATGAGGTGGCGGCACAATTATGATAATAATGATTAGTCTGTAATCCCACCCACTTTAAAGCAATACTAGACTGCAGTGGAAAAGCAAACTGAGCCAAAGTAAAGTGAGCCAAGCCGAGCCAAGTTGTGCGAGCTAAGTCGTATCATGCAGGGGAATAGCACCAAAAGTTGTACCTTTCAAGTGTTTTGTACGGTTTGTCTGACAGTATCTATTTCTTTGTACTCAAGGTAAAGTCCTTGGCCGACTCTATTGATGACGCCCTAACATGTCGACCACGCCGAGAGGATTCCCAGGAAGGAATAGGGGATGGAAGCGGTGTTGTGGATGATTTCGGCGAGTGCATATGGAGCAGCAACAGCCACGCATCCTTACGGAGAGGTCTTGGAGACAGGGATCGAGGAGGTACCGGAGGCTTGAGCATGCACGAGGACAGCACAGCCACCTCCTACAGCGATGTCACACTTTACATGGACGATGGACTACCTTCCTCACCGCTTTCTCTAGACCGGGCGCCTAGCAGCACAGACACTGAGTTCTGGGGAGGTGTTGGAAGTGGGGTAGGTGGTAGGGAAGATAGCCGTGACACGGAAGGAGGAGGAAGCAGCAATAGCCGTCGAAGCACACCGTGCACAGAGTGCCGTGATTACCGTTTACGTGGAGGGCACTTACCATTACTTACAATTGAGCCACCTAGCGACAGCTCAGTGGACATGAGCGATCGCTCAGACCGAGGCTCCCTTAGCAGACAACTAGTCTATGAGCAGGACTCAGCTGGAGGGTCACCTCAAGGGACGCTTAAACACAACCCTATTGCTCGTTCGACATCCTCGACAACTGCACAAGGTCAAACACGTCCAGCTAGCCGGTCGATACCGTCGCATATCCCACACAATGTGGCTCACCATCATCACCATCACCACCACCACCATCATCACCAGTACCCTGACACTCCTTCGTCCTCCTCTTCTCCTCAACAGCCCCCGACCACACCGCTCTCATCCTCCTCTTCAGCACCACTGCCTCCTGGTGGCTTAGAGCAGCAGTGCTGCTCAGATGGTGATAATGACTCACTGAACTCTACCACAAACTCTAATGAGACCATTAATTGCAGCTCAGGCTCCTCTTCAAGGGACAGTCTGCGGGAGCCCTTGCCCCCATTAGGGAAACAGACCTACCAGAGAGAAAGTCGGCACAGCTGGGACTCTCCTGCCTTTAACAATGACGTATTTCAGAGAAGACAATATCGCATCGGACTAAACCTCTTTAACAAGTAAGGGAAAATGAAGCTACTGCTTCTATTGCGTGCGTCCTAACGCTACCATCATTTAACATTTAATAGCAAAGCAGTTACTTTATGACATTACAAATCAAACTGAGGACTGAATGCATCTGTTTTAAACATGATTTAACTGTACTAATGGTTTTTTTGGACTGCAGGAAGCCAGAAAAGGGTATTCAGTACCTGATTGAGAAGGGCTTTGTGTCAGATACACCAGTGGGCATCGCTCGCTTTATCCTGGAAAGAAAAGGCCTGAGTCGCCAGATGATTGGAGAGTTCCTTGGGAACAGACAGAAACAGTTCAACAAAGATGTACTGGAGTGAGTCCACACAATAAATCTTCTAAATAGAAGTTAAACCGTTAAATGGTTTAGTCTTTTAGAAAATGACAAATATGACCCTGGACCACAAAACCAGTCATAAGTTAAAATTTTACAAAAATGAGATTTATACATCATATGAAAGCTCAATAAATAAGCTTTCTATTGATGTATGGTTTGTTAGGATAGGACAATATTTGACCAAGATACATCTATTTGAAAATCAGGAATCTGAGGGTGCAAAAAAATCAAAATACCGAGAAAATCACCTTTAAAGTTGTCCAAATTAGGTTCTTAACAATGCATATTACAAATCAGAAATTACATTTTGATATATTTACAGTAGGAATTTTACAAAAAATCTTCATGGAACATGATCTTTACTTAATTTCCTAATGATTTTTGGCATAAAAGAAAACTCTAAAATTTTGACCCATGCAATGTATTTTTGGCTATTGCTACAAATATACCCCAGCGACTTAAGACTGGTTTTGTGGTCCAGGGTCACAAATGGTTAAAAACCCACAAACCCTAAACAGTCTCAATTATCAAGCCGTTTTGATTTCTGAGCAGTTTGACATTATGCTGCTCAGGCCCCGCCCACAACTGCCCCTATTAATATATTTCTGCCCTCAGCCAATTGTATGCTGTCTACCATTTCTCTGTCAATGACAGAGTCATTACAATGTCTTGTAAGCAATGCAGGTGTTTTGTATTTGGATTGAAAAATAAACATAAGAATCTTAATTTACTTCCAACATTAGAGCCACTGTGGACACAGTGGATTAGTTTTGTTTTTGATAGTAATGTGCCACCGAATACAAAAAAAAAGAAAGGGGTGGGGTAGGTCAGTAGTTCATTAACATTTAAAGAGACATGCACCAAAATGGATTGCCTTGAACACAGCTGTTTTTGACGAGGTAAAAAGGGTGTTGTTTTACACAACTATTGAGGAATTTTGACCAAAGAATGTTGCAGACATTTCATGAAGACCCTGAAGAATCATACCAACTTGTGAAAAATGGGCATCCGATGTCCCCTTTAAAATACAAAGCCATTGAAATAACTACTGATATACATATACTTAAACTATATAATTTGTAGATACCTTTGAGGTTGCGGACCCCAAAGACCCTTGCAATGAATCAATACAATGTTCCAGGCAATACTAAATAAAATAAATGCACAGAAAATAAAGACAGACATATTTTGCTTGTGCTTGTTTTGGCATTAGCATGTATAGATGTGTGACATTTTCTTCCACTATTGTTTTTCTCAGCTGTGTTGTGGATGAAATGGACTTTTCCGGAATGGATCTCGATGATGCTCTGAGAAAATTTCAAGCTCAGATAAAAGTCCAAGGAGAGGCCCAAAAAGTGGAAAGACTTATTGAGGCTTTCAGGTATGTGAATGTGCTTGTAGTTAAAAAATGCACTTAGTACTTCATGTTCATTAAATTACATGAGAGGCTGTGGGTTACAGTGGTTTTAGCAGAATTAAAGGGATATTGGACCTTGAATGTGGAATGACCCTTGCTGTCTATAGAGGGACAGAATACTCTCGGATTTCATCAAACTGTCTTAATTTGTGACCCGAAGATAAACAAAGGTCTTATGGGCTTGGAACGACATTAATGTAATTAATGACACAAATTAAATTTTTGGGTGAACCAACACTTTAAGTGCCTATGATGAAAGAAAATTGCTATTGATGTGTGGTCAGAATTGCACATATATAAGCATATATAAGCAATTTTACATTGCCATCACACATGGCTCATACCATCAGAAAACATGTTTTATCTATCCTACAACATTTTCACTCAAATGCTCTTTCTGTATCTGTCTTTTAGCCAGAGATACTGTGTTTGTAATCCAGCACTGGTAAGGCAGTTCCAGAACCCAGACACCATCTTTATCCTAGCTTTTGCCATCATCCTCCTCAACACAGACATGTACAGCCCCAATATTAAAGCGGAGAGGAAGATGAAGCTGGATGACTTCATCAAAAACTTAAGAGGTGGTTATCAAATCTCTCTCTCCAACTTCAAACACTGGCACTTACATATGTGGGCAACCACAAGCACATTCTCAATCTGCTCTTAAATGTTGCACGTAACTGTTAAGGATTTTGCAAGTACACTAAAATCTCTTCTGGTATGCATGTCATTTATTCTCTCTGGTTCTCAGGGGTGGATAATGGTCAGGACATCCCACGTGATTTACTGGTTGGAATCTACCAGCGCATTCAGAAGTGGGAACTGAGAACCAATGATGACCATGTTTCTCAGGTCCAGGCAGTGGAGAGAGTCATAGTGGGCAAGAAGCCTGTGAGTTCTACTGGGCGTTTTTAAATCTTTTTAGAATTATTGAGAATACTGAATCTTTGAGACCAGATGTGTTACTATGAGGTGTTCTGTCAGTGTGAAATCATACTTTTTGTCCTGCGTGATGAATTGCTTGTTCCAACGTAAATGTAAACATTTGCTCTGTGTGTAGGTTCTGTCTCTGCCCCACCGCAGACTAGTATGCTGTTGTCAGCTCTATGAAGTCCCGGACCCCAATCGCCCTCAAAGGTCTGGAGTTCACCAGAGAGAGGTCTTCCTCTTCAACGATCTGCTTGTGGTAATGTCACTAACACATATTAATTTCTCATGCACACTAAATAAATTGGTCTCAAGCAGTTTTAGCTTAATCTCTTTAGCATTAATGTGTATAGTTGCTGCACAATAAATTGCTTAGTGGTTCTTTTTCTACTTTATTATATTGCAAGGTTACAAAGATCTTCCAGAAGAAGAAAACCTCCGTAACATACAGTTTCAGACAGTCCTTCCCTCTTGTGGAGATGCAGGTTCACATGTTCCAAAACTCCTGTAAGATTTTAAGTTGGTTCATTTTTGTATTTCTTTGTTTGGAGTAATGTTTATTTAAAAAAAAAAAGCTCACCAAAACAGCATTTATTTGCGAAAAAATTGAGTAAAACTATTACAAATTAAAACATCTGTTTTCTACGGTAATATATTTTCAACTGTAGTTTATTTCTGTGATGCAAAGCTGAATTTTCAGCAGCCATTACTTCATTCTTCAGTGTCACATGATCTTTTAGAAATCATTCAAATTTGCTGATTTGCTGCTAAAAAAAATGACACTTAAAAAAAATTGTTTCAACTTAAAAAAAGGAACTTAAAATAACTTAAAATAACCCTGCCGACTTTTTTTTGTTTACTCAACTTAAAATTTTAAGTTACTTAATGTTAATTAAGTGACAACTTGTATATTTTGGTTGACTAAACTAAAAAAAATTTACAGCGGGGTAAGATTATTTTAAGTTGAAACAACCTTATTTACTGTAAGTGCAGGCGAAGCCGTTTATACATTTTATGGGTCTGGCTTCTGGTTTTCATCCGCATATATTTAGCTGTACAAAACAGCTTGTATTGCTGCTTGATATTGCAAATAGGCATGTTTTACCATATTATTTTAATGTATTATAGCAATCATAGACACACTGGTATGTAGTGTAAACAGTTTTAGTGTTTACTGCACGTTGTTACTGTTCTCATTATTTCCCTATAGTGGCTAATGATCCAGAAGTCTCACCTATAAGCTTACTTTTGCACTTTTTATAATATATATATATATATATGAAAAAAAATTGGAACGTGACATTGGTAGGCTATTTAGGAACTCTAAATAAACATAATGTCTTTCTCTCTCTCTCCCACAGACTATCCTCATGGTGTCAGACTAACGTCAGCTATCCCAGGTGGTGAACGTAAAGTTTTGATTGTGTTCACGGCTCCTAGTCAACAGGACCGTACACGCTTTGTCAGTGATCTGAGGGAGAGCATTGCTGAGGTCCAGGAAATGGAGAAATACAGAGTGGAGTGTGAGTACAGCGCCCTCTGCTGCTCTCATAAATAAGCTACACTTCATTTTGGCCCTCTACTGGCGGTTTACTACAATATTAAACAATGTGTTCACTTCCAGAATTTTCTTTATATAGTGGACTTAAATGGGAGCCAACGGGTTGAAGGTCCAAATTGCAGTTATAGTGCAGCTCCAAAGGACTCTACACGATCCCAGCCGAGGAATAAGGGTCATTTTCTAAAAAAAAAAGAATTAATTTATATACTTTTTAAACCACAGATGCTCGTTTTGCACTAGCTTGACCTTACGCATTATGTAGTCATGAATGCAAGATGTAGGTGGAAGCACCTAACCTGTGTTTACAAAGCGAACATGCAAAGAAAGTTAAATGACATGACAACAAAAGGTAAAACAATGATGTTAGATGATTTTGAAGTTGAAGGAGAAAATTAAATGGAGTTTTTAATTCTACCCTTTTGAACCGGAGTACACAGACGAAGAGCTAACCATGCAAGACCTTTGCAACGTGTTTACATAATGCGTAAAGTTGCGCATGTGCATCACATATCTAGTGCAAGATGAGCATTTGTGGTTAAGACCCTTGCTAGATAAGACCCTTATTTCTCAAATTGGATCATGTAGTGGCTTTGAAGCTGCATTGAAACTGCAATATGGACCTTCAACCCATTGGCCACCATTGAAGTCCACTATATGAAGACAAATCCTGGAATGTTTAAAACCTTTAAAACCTTTTTTTTTTTTTTTTTTTTTTTTGACTGAAGAAAGAAAGAACATCTGGGATAAAATGGGGGGGGGGGGGGGGTAAAGTATCAGGAAATTTTAATTCTGGAAGGAAACTAATAACAGATTTACAATGACCTTATCTGATCAACCTAATGACTCATAGAAAACACATAGTAACCAGGATAAAAATAGCTTTAATGATGTATACAGACAAAGTACTTGATGCTTGAAATGTTGTTTATGGTCCACTGATGTTTCTTTTTGTCCACCTGCAGCTGAGTTGGAGAAGCAGAAAGGAGTAATGCGACCCAGCCTGCTCACCAACAGCATTATGGCAGGAGGAGTGGGTGGGGTTAAGAATGAAGTGGTGAATGGCACTATGGGAAGGCCTAGTATAGATGACAACTATTCACCAGGAGAGGGCCTCAAACGTACTGCTCTCAGCTCCTCATTGAGGGACCTGTCTGAATCAGGTGAGACACTTGACTGAAAAACAATTTACTTATGATAATTGAAAACCATACTACTGTACATTAGGAGCGAGCATACAATTGTGAAAAAGGAATACTTATATATATATATATATATACTACATCTTTTCATCTTTTCACACTGAGGACAAATCAGGGACTCATATGCAACTATTACAAAATGTTCAAATGCTCACTGATGCTCCAGAAGGAAATATGCTGCATTACGGGTGAAAACTTTTTGAATTTGAAGATCAGGGTAAATTTAACTTATTTTGTCTTCTAGAAAACAAGTAAGTATCTTCTGTAGCTTATGAAGGGCAGTACTAAATGAAAAAAAAATAAAGATGTTTATGCAAAATAAGAAAAATGTACACATCTTCATTCTGTTCAAAAGTTTTCACCCCCTGACGCTTAATGCATTGTGTTTCCTTCTGGAGCATCAGAGAGCGTTTGAAGCTTCTGTAATACTGCATATGAGTATCTCAGTTGTCCTTAATGTGAAAAGGCGGATCTCAGAATCATACAGTCATTGTTGGAAAGGGTTCAAATACACAAAAATGCTGGAAAAAAACAGCAGGCAGTTTAACTGTTCAGGACAAACAAGGAACTCATGAACAACTATCACTAAACAAAAAAAAACACAACTGTGGATAATTCAGGTAACAACACAGTATTAAAAATCAAGGGGATGTAAACTTTTGAACTGGATCATTTTTTATCAATTAAACTTTCATTTTCGCTTGTGGACTATATGTAACATCTTTTATCTGAAATATTTTATTTAGGTCAGTACTAAATAAACAATAACATGCATTTTGTATGATCCCTCTAATTTTGGTGTAATAATTAACATTTTGCAGATTTTGAAAGGGGGGGGGGGTGTAAACCTTTGACCTCAACTGTATATATTTAGCAAAATGTAATGGCTGAGATTTTGGGGTTGTTACCAACAACCAGGTTTTTAACCAGAAAGTAACAACTCTGTCAACATTGAATACCATTGCATTAAACTCACTCACACATAAACACACACTTCAGTTGTGACTGACATCTGCTAACTGGGTAACAGGGAAACGTGGCCGCAGAAACAGCGCTGGTTCCCTTGACAGTACAATGGAAGTAAGTCTGAGTGAAGCAGAGGTCTGTATCTTTAGCTTTAGTCCCCAATCCCGAACCACCCGCATGTCTGCCTGGAATTCTCATACAAAACACGGCGCCATCTTGCATGTGTCCTTACCATAGACACAGAGACATGTGTGTGCATCTTTTGTGGTCTGTGGAATGTTAATGTATTCGTAACTGAGGCGATGAATCAATAACATCGGTCACTGAGACTGCATGTGAAGATCTGCAGTCATTCGGGACGTTGTTGAATATGACTGGAAGGACTGGACGACATCTTATTAAATCAAAGCATGACATTGATATATGTCAAAAATACATCTTTATTATCCTATGGTTTTGTTGTGCATTTTATTGTTTTGAATGTGGTTTGGTGTGTGTTTTTGGTATGTGCAGTATTACGCATGGACTAGTGACTGTGTGATATCAGTTTTGTTGGTTTTTATATTATAACCTACTTTATATTAGGTGTCCCTCATAAATCTAAGCCAGCATGAAATAAAAATAGACCCTTTTTATTCTTGTAATACACACACATTGTTTTATTATACATGATTCTTCAGTGCACTATGTGGGCAAATCGAAAAATTATTTACATATGAAACAGCATCGACCAAAGACAGCTTCTATAATAAGCAGATTGACAGCAGATTGGGTGCCACTTCCTGGTTCAATGGAAAATCAATAATGCGGAAATAGATATTGAAAAAAAAAAGTATTTAGAAGAAGTATTATAAGCCTATTTTGGATATGGAACATCCAATATTATAATGACTTTATAACTCACAATTGAGTAACTCACAATTGTAAGTTTATATCTAACAATTCTAAATTTATTTCTTGCAATTGTGAGATTATATCCTGCAATTCTTACTTTATATGTTGCAATTCTGACTTTATAACTCACAATTGTGAGTTTATATCTAACAATTCTGAGAAAGAATTGTGAGATGTAAACTTGCAATAGCGAATCCGAATTGTAAGATAAAAAGTCGCAATTACCTTTTTTATTTATTTATTCAGTGGCGGGAACTTCCATAATTTAAGACCCCATATAAAACCGTTTTCAATTTCAGTTTTCTGAAAACTTTCCAGTAAGCCAAGTGACCTCTTTTTTTAATCTTATTTGAATATTCTGTTAACACTTGTTTGATTACAGAAGCAGAACAGGTTACAATGCTGTTTCATTTTGACTTTAATGGCAACTACACAGATGAGTAATTTCCTGTTAGCACACAAAACAGAAATTAAATCCTACTTGAATTTACAAATATATTAAAAAAAGCAATATTGGCATTCGGGACACATAATAGATAGTTAGGTGCATGCGTTTGTATAATTAAATTCTGAATTATGCTGCTGACAGAATGTTGTTTCATTACCCTAATCAACTCACCCCTGTTTTTCCTCCCCACCCACTGAAACAACCATTCCCTCTGTATCCTTTTACTATATTTTTTCTTCCTTTCTCATTTATTGCCTACATTTCCTTCTTCGTTTTTGGCTCTGCCACCCTGCTCTCTTTCCTCCTTTCCCCCAACTCTCTTTGTCTTAGGGTTCCATCATTAGCAGTCCTCGGCCTCACCAGCGTTACCCAGTAGCCACTGTGCTCCCGGGATGCTATGGAACAGAAGACTACCGGCCTCACCGCCCCATCCTGAGCCCCGGAGTGGGGGTGGGGGGTGGGCCGGGGCAGCAACACACACCTGCGGTGACTGGCGCTGGGCCAGTCTCCAGCAGCAACGAGAGAGGAACGACTGGGACTGGGACTGGGACTGGGACTGGGACTGGGAGCAACAGCAACAACACCGGATCCTTCCTGGGCTCCCTTTTTGGGGGCAAACGCTCCAAAGCACCGGGTCCTATTATCCCCCCGGGGCCACCCTACCCCGCCCCTGTGGCCCCGCCGACTACCGGAGGGCCGCCGCCTCTGTCCCCGTCCTCGCTATGCCCGGGCGAGGGCGGGGGCCCTTCCAAGATCCAGGCCCTCCACGCCCAGTACTGCCACACTACCAGCAACAGTGTCAGTGGGCAGCCTCCGCCCCCGTACTACCACCACCACCGCTTCCATACGCAGACCGTACCCTCGTCTGGGCAGCAGGGCCTCCATACTCTTCAGCGGGTCACCTTGCCTCGACGGCCACACCCCAACCCCTCCGCGCACTCCCCGTACCAGCCGATCTCCCAGCATACTTTGCAGGGTCGCTACGGGAGCATGGGCAACATGGGCAACATGGGCTCCGGCCTCCCTCCCCCCCTTTCTCCTCACTCCCCACTCTCCCCTCATCCACAGTTTGCGCTGTTCCACACGCAGCCCACACACTCGGCCAGAGGGGGCGGCATCATCAAGGCCCCGCTCACGCTGTCGCACTCGCAGCCGCACCCGCTCGCACACTCCCATCCCGCGCACGTCCACACCCCGCACCCGGGCTCCCACCCCGTGCACCAACCTCACTTCGTCTTCGCCAGCCCTCCTCCTCCGCCCTTCCCTGCGCCCACTCAGCCGCCTCCAGTCTCCGCGTCCGCCACTGTCCACCACGCGCCGCCGGCCGCCCAGTATCTGCCCCAGTATCCTCCATTGTCCTCCATCCCCCCTCCCCCCCCCCACTCCCCTTTACCCCCCCCTTCCTCCCCCCTTACCCCTCTTACGCCTCTCTCCCCTCTCCCCCCCCAGCACCAAGGCCCCCCTTCACAGGCCGGGGGGCAGCAAGGGCCCTCGCCGGCTCAGACTGGAGCCGTACCTGGGGGGACGGGCACGGTCGAACGCGCCAAATCCAAACCTACCAACCGGATCAGCACGGTAGTGTGAGCCGAGGGAAGTCGCGAGGCTGGGGGTCGCTGAGGGGTCCTTTGGTGGTTGGAGGGGGGACCGCCGCGAGGGTGGTGGAGGCGGGCAGGGCCAAAGGCGATAACAACGCCAGTGGGAAAAAGAAACGCAGCCTGCTAAGACTCTGCTACTTTCACCTGCGCTTCCCTCAAGTGTAACCGAAGGCAAAACAGCACAAACGCGTCATAACCGATGATTGGAGGCTCTCAGGTAGATCGGTGCTGTTGGATACTCGACAACAATAACGAAAAACACTTAAGACTCTTTGCTTTCAATTCAGCTGTTGTAGATTATCATTAATTTTGGCTACTTCTCTTTAAATCAGACAAGGAATGACCTACTAAAGCATGTGGACACACAAACTCGAACTTAAAATTGTCCACAGGCTTGCTTCAATTGCGTATAGCCATAAAGTTAGTATAAAACGGTTGCTACATTGCTTCACCTGGAAACCTGTTTAGGAAATGAAGTGAAGACCAGAGACCATACGAATAATCCTGTGCTGGACATGAAGATCAAAGCACAGTACTTAAGTACAATGATTTCATACATTCCAGTAATCATGTTAAACGTTAGTCAATAGCATTTGCGAGATGCAATAATCTTTTCACTAAATTGATGTCCAGCTTCTACTTGCGAAATAATTGCTCTTTTTGTACACATCTACTATATCGGCGATATATTTGAGTGTTAATAGAGATATATCTACAAAGCAAATATCTTACACCCGGTATGATTGTTTGAAGTATTGGCCTGACCTGTTCAACTCCGAATACTAGTCAGCTGTAAAAAGCCTTATACTGTATGTGGATGTGCTGTTTGTAATCATCCCAGAATCAGAATTATTAACCTATGTAAATAAAATTATATGAAATCACAAAATAATATATCAGTGATATTATATTACACCTTATCTACTGGTTGCACCAATACCATTTTTCAGTTCATAATTTGATATAATAAGCTCATTTTGGTGAAAAATTCTATTTTAATGTTAATTTTATGTTAAATTTAAAGCATTGCTCATCATTTTTAGTCTTTTTATTTAACCAGTTGATGACCATTATCATCCACATCGAAATTCTTAGCATTTCTAGTGAAGCTCCAGTAAAGCCCAGAATGTGAAAACAAAAGGCACTTTATAAACGAAAGTTTTCTGATCTATATTAAATTAATATATCTCTATTAAACAAAAAGCTGAAGTATTTTTATCTAAATGAGGGCTAGTGACACACGTATGAAGGAAACATTCCACGAAAGATTGTTGTCTCTCTATTTGTCATCAATCTGCTCATCTGAAATGCCTGTATTATGCAGTTTCCTTGCATTAATACTCCCAACCATACTTTACAAGGTGTTTTTAATTCTATTTTACGCTGTTATATGAATGTTTGCTATGAATTTCAATTTTCAATGACTATAACTATTCTTCTTTTATGTTTTAAAACTACAGATGTTATAAATTTGACAAAATACGAGATACTTGTAAATAGGAAAAGTTTTCTCATGCTTTGACATTCAACGTTGAAGTGTCAAGGATGTGTTTTATCGTTATTGATGATTTTTAACGGACAAACACACTTGTCTTTACAAGTGTCCTTGAATGTTGGAGACTTTGTTATGGGTATTATTTAATTTTTTTTAAACAGAAGTTGTGTACCAGTCATGATGTTTTTGATTTTGACGGACTATGTTGACATGCTAAAAACATAACGCCATACTTTAGTTTTCAATAACCTTCCTCTTTTTTCCCCTCTGTATGTTGGAGGAGAGGAGGAACATGTCAGAACCAATATAAACAAATTCTCACATTAATACAAGGATTTCAGTTCACCTGTATGAGAACTAAAGGGAATTTAGCCTTAAAGTAAGGCCTTAGTGTAAGTACTGCTTGAAGTTTTTGTTTGTGTGGATGCATAATGTGATCTCAAGTGCTGTTATATATTTCTGGACTGGGCTTAACGCAGATGCTCAGTATTATTTGTCTTGATGTGATGCTCAGTTATTGTGTGTGAGATATGTATGCCCTTTTATGCTAATTACTTATGATCAGCACTCCACAGTACTAAATAAAGTGGAAATGGGGCTCCAGTTAGTTACATATGGCTACATACACATAGCCAGACACCAATGTGAGACGAGAGAGAATATAAACATTAGTAATCCACAACTTAATTGCATTTACTTTATTTTTCATTCAACTTTCCGTCTTCCCGCTGTGAATTTTATTGCATGAGTATGTCTGTATTTACTGAGCTCTGTAACAAACTGTACATAGACTGTCATAGTATGATTTAATATTGACAGTGGAACGGGAAGTGTCAAAGGTGTATGTATGAGTGTGTATGTGTATGTGTATGTGTGTGTGAATGTGTATGGGGAGGTGGAAATACGTGTAGATGATTATTGCATATTTATTTTGATCGAAGACAGTTAATTTTATCTGTAAACTTGTACAAGTGTGTATGTCAAAGCAGATTGAAGTGTAATTTTGAAGAAAAAAAAAGGTATATGAAGTCATCTTATTTGTGTACAGATAATATATTAGATTAAGCAAATTCGGAGAGATGTGAATATTTATTGCCAAACATTAAAGTGTCCTGACACAACTCATTGTTCTGTGTTATCTTATTATTTATTAACATACAGGCCCGGTTTCACAGACATGGCTTAGACTAAGCCAGGATTAGGCCAAAGATCAATTAGAACATTTAAGTAATTTTTATAAACATGCTTACACAAAAAAACACAACACTGGTGTGCATTTTGAGAAAGAACAAAGGCACTGATATATTTTAAGCTCAATAAGTGCAATTTTATTTCAGTTGAAACTGCTCAGACTTAAATTTTAGTCTAGGACTATGCTTAAGCCTTGTCTGTGAAACCGGGGGACAAAGTACATCAATTTTAGAGGAAAAATTGACCGCAAAATTGTACCTTTTTTTTATGGAACACAAAACACAGATGCCAGGGACTGATGGCCGCAGCTTTCATTTGTTTATGAAATGAATGTGAATGGTGACTGAGGGTGCAACAACATGAAGGTGAGTGAATGATGACAGATTTTGAGTCATTTTAGGGTTAACTATCCGTTTAAGAGTTAATACAGAGGCCTATATTCATCCTTAATACTTACCATCAAAATCCTGGGACCAATAAATAACATCACAAGGTCATTTAAGCACTTGAACTTGTCAAATATTGTTCCCTCAAATCATTGTGTAATGAGAATTGGTGCAAACTTCTGTCCCACAACCAAAACAATTACTATATTTTTATGTCACTAACTAAACAGTGTATGTTTTAGTCTATTGGCCATACATTTATGATCAGGAAACTTTTATGTGTCTTTCTCTCTCATATCTGCATGGTGAGTAGATTTTGAGGTAAATGTGTTCAAAAGTCTGAAAATCTGTGTGTAACTTTAAGTAATGTCACTAGCACCTCACTAACACCCTTTTTTCTGCAGTTAACCACACTTTTTGTGAGTCATTCCATAACATTTAGTTTTTATGTGTACAACTGTTCAGAACTGTGCTAGCTAACCATGTGCTGATTAGCATCTTTAAGCTAGGTTTAAAAGTATCTAAAATTGTCACTACCAAAACAGTCACAACTGAAACTTTTGCTGAAGTTTTGGTAGTGATATCTTTGGGGGGTGTTTTTTGGGTGTTATTCCATAAAATTTCGGGGATTTTTTGGTGTTCAGAACTGTGCTAGCTAACCATGTGCTGATTAGCATCTTAGGTTCAAAAGTATTTAAAATTGGCACTACCAAAACAGTCATGCACAAAAAAAAAATTCCTAATATTTGAGAAAAATAAACAAAATTTTAGTACAGCTATGATTTTTTTGTATTTTAGTATGTTTTAGTAATGTTTTAGTTTGTGAGTTAAAATTCTGTAATGTAATGTGGTCGCTACCAAAACATTATTGTCATTACTGAAAATGTGCTGTCACAGCTGAAACATGAGATGTTTTGTCAAAAAATAAAGTATACTGAATTATCAACTATGATGTTATCATAGTGTTTAGTTCAAAGTATATTCAAACTAATGAATACTTAAGTCTGAAATCAGTTTGATCAACATTTTGCCCACATTGGATTCAAAATAGAACAAATTTTGTGAATCACATTTAAAATATTGTTAAACTTGTAATTATTATTGATTTACCTCTGAAAACTTTTTCATAAAATAGCAAAAACTATATATTTACATATATATGTAAGCAAAATCTTAACAGGTCAATGTAACCTTTCTTATTAAATTATATATTACAGTGTTCCAGTAGTGACAATTTGGGGAGAAGACAAATATTCCAAAACTTTCTGAAAATACAATATAAGAATTAACTGCACATTTACTATAAATATGTGCGTTGAATATTAAACAATTTGCATACATTAAAACATTTGGAAAAATATTTTTTTTTTTCAAGATTTGTCCAACTTTGTCTTTGCATCAATTCTATATAATGACCCATATAGTTATCAAAACAGTAAACGAACATATTTTGTGCACAAAGCTTAATTTAACCCTATAGCCTAATCAATAAAACATTTACATATGGCTATATTACAATATGATATGCTTGAAACTGCGCTTAAAATTAAATAATACATTAAAGTTAACTGTGAAACTAATGCATGTTTAAATTAACAGAAATTACACACTGCCTAATTTACAGAAAAAATAAATAATTTATTAGTTATCTGATCCAGCCCCATATATTAATTGATATTAATCATATTACAGACCTCAATGCAAAACTGAACTGTGTAAATGATGATAGAATTTGTATTTATATATAGAACATGTTAAATCATTTGTGCAAAATCTAATTAGTAAAATAGTAATAGTAATCAAAATAGTAAATAGCCTAATACAAGATTTGTATTTACAAATATTTATTAAATAATGTATATTTTGAAAGAAAATTTATTTCAATTTATATTTAAATATAAAACATGCATTTTCTATAAATAATTTTAAAAGGAAGCAATGATTCAGTTCGAGAATAAAAATATAGTTTGTGCAATACTGTGTATTTCCAGATTTAATTATAACTGATCAAACGTTTAGTTTAGTTTAATTTAGTTTATTTGTTTACAGAGGCAATGCACATTAATAAACATTGCTGTAAATGTGCAAGAATTAGCCAAAAGGGCTATTTTTCATCTGTAGACCCTTGACAGAATGGTAAAAAAGTCACCCTAAAAACAAAAACAGATCATACACAGAATACACACCTACAAAAAAGAATAAAATAAAAAAGTAAAATACTAAAAGAAAATACAAATGTTGATTATGTATTATGAGATATAGAAAATTCAACCCAACCAAACCAAACCAAACCATCAAAACTGAACTGAGTGAATTATTTAAGGAATGACTATCTCTTTAAATGTATCAGTTGTTTGTTTTGATGTTTTGCCACTAGTCGTCGCTACCCATTTTGTTTTTCGCATACATCGCTTGACCTCTTCTGCGCAAATTTTACTCACTGGGACTACTTCGCCAAGAAAGAGGTGAAATATTACTCCGCGTCACGTCCGCTTGTCTACCTGCATCACTTGCACAACATACAACTATTCACAATTCGGCATAAAGCGATATACAGTCCACTTTAACACACGCGAGAAATCAGTACCCGTTTTCTGTTATATCCAGTATAATATTTCACTTCGTTCCGTGTTAAAATCGGACAACTCCAGGGACTAGTTTACATGTTACGAGAAGCGTGGAGGGATGAGACCGAGCTCGCATCCAGTCAAGTGCGTGTTTTCCCAACTGAGATCAATGGATCTTGAGAGAGTTGTGCTTAGGTCGTGATGAAACCAAGATGGCGTGTAGTTCAGACAGGATGAACGGTGGATAGGTGACGAGGAAAGAAAACACTGGAAACAACGCGCACGACAAACGGTTATTAAAAAGAAAACGTCAACTTACACGGGACTTTCAGGAGTCTGTTAAACAGAAGATCTCCGCGATCATCATCCCACTAACCGACCGAGAGAGTGTGTATGTGTGAGTGTGTGTGCTGGGATGGGCTGATCGAGGAGGCCGCAGAGCCACTGCCACCCAGAGACTGACCCTCCACCGAACAATAGACCCCGTGATCAACATACAAGACCCCGAAAGACACAATTAATTAAACACACCGGCTCACTAATCATTCCGAGGCGACACTGAAGAATAAGAAGAACTCAGACCAAGTGCAAAAATGTAAGACTGGTGCTCAGATTCACAGCACTGATGACTAAATTTAACGTTATGTTGGTTGAACGCAGGTGTTTATTTATAAACTGGTAGTTATATCCGATCAGACGATCCGTTTAAATGCCACACATCATATACCTGCGACCCGAGACAACGTTACACTATCTTCTCCCCTTGTTTCTCTCGTGTTTCCACAACTCAGCCATTCTTTGGAATTGAGTTCTCATGTTTGGCCCTGCTACTGGATTTATAATCTGTTTATGTCTTCATACTGTCGGATATTTTGAGGTTCGTTATACTTTTGACATCAAATCAATCGTTTGTTGGATTTAGCGTGAGTCTGCTGGCAAACGGATGGTGAGGCTTTATTGTTTTGATCATTAGCTGGAGAGCTAACCAGCTACTTTTATAAAAACTGCTTTCTTAACAAGTCCCCAGTGGGCATAATTTTGCCAGTAAGTATTAAAAGTGTCAATTCGTTACATTTTAATGCTCTCTTTACTATTATATGTGAATTTAAAAGCTGTTATCGAATCCCACGCCACTTGAGGCCGGTTAGCAAGCTAAAGCTACAGGAAATTTGGGATTATGGCTGTGTCTCAAACCCTGTGTACCCTAGAAAGCAGTTTTGGCCCTCATATGAATGTGTTTTTGTTTAGGTAGGCAGCTTATTAGGAATTGAGAGACAGCCGCTGTCAGAAATAATTTATTTATAACTTGTCTGTCACGACATTGTCAGAATAATTGAATAGACAAACTTTAGATAATAACGAGAACGTTTGAACAAAACAGGTGTTTTTGATTATGTATGTGCTTATTGTTCATTTATATTAAGTAATCCGTCAAAACGAGAAGATAATGTCATCGTTATTAGCTTGGGGAATGAAGTGTGAACCATTTTTTTGTCACGTGATCCGTTTTTGTTGTTTTCACAACATGGAAGCTACCAGTATACAGTATAAAACCTTATATAGTATGTTGAGTGGCCTGTGTCATACAAGGCATTTCACTGTTTTATAAGGCTCATATTTGATTTAAGTAGCTGGGTATGCTTATGTTTTCCAGAAAAGGCCTTAATGAACAATGTTTCACTCCCTCCCCCATTTTGTCTGGTTTGAGACTGAAGGGTAGACAAGTCAAAAGTAGGGGATTTCTGAAGTTGGAAAGGGTATGATGTTTCATACTTTTAGTAGAATAGTAATAAGGTACAGTTCCAGACGTAATTCTCGACAAGAAGTTTCTGTTCTCCTATTCCTCTTATCACAGTGCTTGAGGAAGGACTTTTTCCTTTGTCTGCTAAACTTCCTTTTTAGTTTAATGGATGTGCGTTAAGGCCTGTTAATTAGGTTTATTTTGACATGTATGCTTTTGTGCTGATCATATATGGATGAAGCACTGTTGAACTCTGAACTTTTTCATGGAAGATAGTGCCATGTGTTCACGTTGATGTTTAAAAACACAAAATGCTGAAAAATGTCAACAATTGACATGGTTAATAAAACTCAAGTGGAATCATTTCAGGGTTCGTAAAACCGCTCTTGCATGTCACATTTAGTTCAATGTAAGCAAGAATGATTTGTATGATTGTTGTATGCAGAAATGTATTCTGCTTGTGTTCTATGAATGAAGGCCTTCAAGGCCAATGCGAATGTATTTCGAAGTTATAGGCCTGGTTTCATAGACAGGGCTTAGACTAAACCAGGATTATGGCATAGTTTAATTAGGACATTCGGGTAATTTTTATGAACATGCCTTAGACAAAAAAACTTTACTGGTGTGCATCTTGAGACAAAACAAGGGCACTGATGTATTTTAAGATCAGTCAGTGCAAGTTTCTTTCTGTTGTAACAGCTCAGAATTACATTTTAGTCTGAGTCCTAGCCTTAAAGGATTAGTTCACTTCCAGAACAAAAATGTACAGATCATTTACTCACCCCCTTTTCATCCAAGATGTTCATGTCTTTCTTTTTTCAGTCGTAAAGAAATTGTTTTTTGTGGAAAATATTTCAGGAGTTTTCTCCATATAGTGGATTTAAACGTTGCCTGTGAGTTTGAACTTCCAAAATACAGTTTGAATGCTGCTTCAAAGGGCTCTAAACAATCCCAGCCCTGGAATAAAATCTTACCTAGCGAAACGATCGGTCATTTTCTTAAATTTATTTTTATAATTTTTTCTTAACTTCAAATGCTCATCTTGTCTAGCTCTGCGATGGGCATACATACTCTGTGCACTCCGGTTCAAGACGGTTAGGATGCGTTGAAAAGCTTTGTAAACACTTGGTCGATACTTTTGCAGTTGTGTAGGATGATTTTAAAGAAAATGACAGATCATTTTGCTACGTAAGACCCTTATTCCTCGGCTGGGATCATGTAGAGCCCTTTGAAGCTGCATTTAAACTGCTTTTTGGAAGTTCAAACTCGCACCCACCCTTGAAGTCCACTATATAGAGAAAATTCCAGATTTTTTTTTTTTTCTCAAAAAACACAATTTCTTTATGACTGAAGAAAGGAAAACATTGGTCTCTTGGATGACAAGAGACTAAATGATCTGTAAATGTTAGTTCTGGAAGTGAACTAATCCTTTAAGCCTTTTCTGTGAAACTGGGGGATAATGTGTAATTTAAGTGCACTTTAGCATTTCATTTGAACATTTATTGTTTGCTTTCAGAGCGATGGATGGAGGGGAGGAGTTTGTTCCGCCGCCGGAGTGTCCAGTGTTTGAACCATCATGGGAGGAGTTTGCGGATCCTTTGGGATATATCGCCAAAATCCGTCCAATAGCAGAGAAGTCTGGAATATGCAAGATTCGCCCACCAGCCGTAATCATCTTTTGCTTTTTTTGTGATGTTGTTCCAAACCTGTTTGACTTCATACACTATCAGTCAAAAGTTTTTGAACAGTACGCTTTTTAATGTACTTTAAAGAAGTCTCTTCTGCTCACCAAGCCTGCATTTATTTGATCCAAAATACAGCAAAAACAGTAAAATTCTGAAATATGTTTACTGCTTAAAATAACTGTAACTCTATTTGAAAATTAAAATTTAAATGTAATTTATTCTTTTGATTTCAAAGCTGAATTTTTAGCATAATTTCTCCAGTCACATGATCCTTCAGAAATCATTTTAAGGCCTTGTTTACACTGGTGCGTTTTCATTTTAAAACGCATAACTTTTGCTAAGGTTCCGTGTATTGTTAACACTACTCCAGCGATTTCGACCCTCGAAAACTGAGACTTTTGAAAAAATTGCAGACCCCATTTTAGTTTGAAAACTCCAGGGTTGCGTTGTAGTGTAAACGGACCAAAACTGAGACTTTTAAAACTTTTGGATCTTTCTATTCATCAAAGAATGCTGAAAAAATGTACTCAACGGTTTTGAATGTTGATTATTGATTAAAAAATGTTTCTTAAACGGCAAATCAGCTTGGTGAGCAGAAGAGAATTCTTTAACAGCATTAAAATTTTAATGTTCAAAAACGTTTGACTGGTAGTTTATTGAAAAACATTACAGACCATTTTCAAAAATGCATCTGAGTGTTTAACAAAACTACATTTTTCAAAATATCATCATTTTTCAAAATATCATCTTTTGTTGCATTTTTCAAAATATCATCTTTTGTGTTCTTCAGTATTTTCATTTTTGAGTAAAATTCCCATTCCCTTATGGTTATATCATTATGAAAATATTTACATTTTGTTATTTAAACAGCCTTTTTCTTTCCATTACAGGACTGGCAGCCACCTTTTGCTGTTGAGGTGGACAATTTCCGGTTCACACCACGTATTCAGAGGCTCAATGAGCTTGAGGTCAGAGCTGCATCCTGTTGAACTTATCACCCACGTGTTTTACTCCATTAAGTGTGACCCACATATTCTTATGTTGACTAAGCACTAACATCTGGTTTGTTTGTTTTTTTTCTACAGGCTGAGACACGAGTGAAGCTAAATTATCTGGACAGAATTGCCAAGTTCTGGGAGATCCAAGGATCCTCTCTGAAGATCCCCAACATAGAGCGACGTATTCTGGATCTGTTCAGTTTGGCCAAGGTGAAAACAGCAGTCTTTAATGGAATTGAGTTTTTTGATGCAAATGCAAGTTTATATCACCTAGTTCAGATTTTATAACTCAATTTGACTCAATAATAGTAAGTTCGACAATTCTGAGGGAATAAGCCAGAAGTGTGGGATATAAACTCATGCTTCTGAGAGATATAGGGCGAATTCCAAACGGCTATTTTGCGCCCTTCAAGGGCACTTCTAGAAGGGGACGCCATTTGTAGGGACGTTCCAAACGAAAGTGAGCAACTTAATCCCTTCACGAAGGGCCCTTCCAGAAGGCCGTTAGCGAAGGGAACATTCCATGGTCACTTCACGGAAGTGATTTCCGTTAGTGACCACGTTTGCGCAGCGTTGTCAAGGTAACATTTCGTCAGTCATTCCCTTCGCCAAGGGAGTTCCAAACGGTTAAAAGAGACAGAAATGCCCTACTCCCTTAAAAGAACTCACTTCAAAGGGATCTGCCCTTCGGAGGGAGTAGGGCGTAGGGATGCGCACTTCCATTTGGAATTTGCCCATAATCTCGGAATTGTAAGCATAAAGCCAGAATTTCTTTTATTCCATGGCTTCCATATAAAACCAAAATTTGTCGATATAAAAGCATTAAATGGAAAAATATAAAGGTGGATATGTAATTCACATGTTGTATGTTCTGTGTGGTAGATTGTGACAGAGGAAGGAGGTTTCGAGGCGGTGTGTAAGGAAAGGCGCTGGGCACGTGTTGCACAGAAACTTGGTTATCCTCCTGGCAAAAACATTGGCTCTCTCCTGAGGTCGCACTATGAGAGGATCGTCTATCCATTTGAGATGTTCCAGTCTGGAGCCAGTTTACCGGTAGAGTGTTTGACAATTTATCTTTAAATGTTACATTTTTTTATTAAATGTGCTCACACACACACACACACACACACACACACACACACACACACACACACACACACACACACACACACACAAATATTCCAGTATTTCAGATTTCAGTAATCTGAATTTAGTCATATTTTTATTAAGTGAGCATCATGAACCTGAATTACATTTCCATATTACTTTGAAATTTGTATAAACATCTTATTTGGAACTGTACATTCATTTATATCAGCGCACGCCAGCGCACAAAAAAATACTGTGATGTTACACACTGGCAGTTTTAAAACTTGTTCTTTTAAATAGCTTGATTTTCCACAATCATTAAAGGAGAAGCCATGACCTACATTTTGTAATTTGTCTCTTTTTGCATGCTATTGTTATGGACATAAATGATGATTAATGAGTTGCTGTGTGAAATTACAGAAGAGTCGGAAATTATAAGGAAATAATGTACACTGCCCTCCTAAAGTTTGGAAACGCCCTAGAAAAGTGGGGGTTTGGACAATATTGGCATGAATCCTTTTTAATTGGAGATAAGTGACAACACAAACTACGAAAACACATTTTATTACATAAACAGTTTGTACATAAAAAATCTTAAATTTTCGATTCATCAAAATATCCACCATTAGCAGCTATTACAGCTTTGCATAATCTGGGCATCCGAGCTGTCAGTTTATTCAAACATTGACTTGATATATTACTACAAGCCTCCTGAAGGATTGCCCATGGACCACACTTTGCCAGAGGTGTTTCCAAACTTTTGGAGGGCAGCGTATATGTCTTTGTTTATTTGAATTTGCTTATTGTGTATTAACAGTAATAATCTGTGGAGCAAGTATAAATATGAAGCTGTGTATGAACGTGTGTGTGTTCTGTAATATCCAGCCATGTAAACCCAAGCCGATCGACAGTGATGAGATAGACCGGGAATACAAACCCCACTCCATTCCTCTCCGCCAATCGGTCCCGCCATCCAAGATGAGCAGTTATGGACGACGAGCCAATCGCCTTAAGCCTGAGGTGAGTCACCTTTCTGGACCAGTATGTATCAACTTTTTAAAAATATCAGCATTTTATTCTGCCGTCATTAGCTTGTTTTGTCAGATAATATTTGATCAGCATTTTTGTCTCAATTGAAAAACAACAAAATCACAGTGCAGTGATTTTAAAACATTTATAGATAAATATCAGTCGATAAGTTAAAATCATTGTTTACATTTTACAATATACCCTATTAACAAAGATTTTACTAAACTGTGCCAAAACCAACCAGCCTAATCTTTATTTTTAGTAATCCTCATGCATTCTGATGACTTTAACCTTTCCCATGAATGTATTTATTACTGTCTAGGGGTTAATGGATCCATCCAAATATGTGCTTTGTCTGTTTTTCTGAGATGTGTGAACGCTTTTGGATCAGCACTGACCATGCTTTCAAGGCACTTCCCAGCATGCTTTGCTCCCTGTGCTATAAAAAAAGCATTGTGTCCATCTTGCCCTCATCCCTCTGCCTTCTTTCTCTCACTTTCTGCTTTTCATTTGTCAATTTTGGCCATAACCTAAAATTTTCATGACATCTTAATGCATATCTCATCCCATTCATTTCAAAGATGCAGCATTTCCCAGCATTTATTTTGTGGGTGTTTGGCTTTTTAATTTGCCTGCCCATTACATTAGTTTGGTCAATGGATTCATAGCATTAGTGATAATA
Organism: Garra rufa; assembly: GCF_049309525.1. Taxonomy (NCBI): domain Eukaryota; kingdom Metazoa; phylum Chordata; class Actinopteri; order Cypriniformes; family Cyprinidae; genus Garra; species Garra rufa. Next base: position 10,324,276 of record NC_133375.1, read on the forward strand.
ATAAGCTAGTATCAAATAACCGCAGACATCTAGTTTTTAGTGTTTCCCTTACCACTGAATCACTAAAATAAGGATATTTTAGACATTAAAAACAACATTTAGCCATTTGTATCTGAAGTTACCACCTTGTTTACTCTCCCCTTCTCGTCCCTTGAATCAAACCCTTCTCTCTATTTCCTGATATTTTGTTTATAACATTTATTCTGTTGGTTTACATCCTAGCTCTAACATAAAAAAAAAAAAAATTTACACTACCAGAAAAAAGTTTGGACTCACTCAAAGCATGTGCTTGAATGCCTGACGCAAGTTTTGTAGGCAAATATAAATTGTGCATCCTTTAAAATGTTGCTAGAGTAATTATTTTTTATCATAAATTGCAATTTACACCTATGAAAAGTAGCCAAAAAGTGTCCTACATGGGCACTACTTTACTTCCCAGGATACACCTGATGAAGTTGGTTTAGTAGAATGTCTAGAGTGTGCAGAATAAGAAACTCAAAAGCAAATAATTAGTATTTGCTTACTGTATTTATGTTATGTAATTCCCATATCTACTTGTGTTATTTCATAGTTTAAGACTTTCTATTTGGCACTTTTTTAAAATAATAAGTGTGTCCAAACTTTTGATTGGTATCATATATAAAATATAAAATGTTGTTTTAAATATATGGAGCAAGTAATGTTAATTGTAAACAATCATGTGCAGTTGAAACTAAAAAATAAAACTGTTGCAACGTTTTCACACTAATATTTTGTCTGAATCACTTATGCTGTAGACCTAAATTGAGTCATATTTCAGACCTTTACGCAAGTACACATTTTAATAGGTTACTATCCCCCGATTGACTCTGTCTTGTCGCACATGGTTGTTGTTTTTTCCCTTCTGTCTCTCTCTCTCTGGAATCCATTTTGTTTTGGTTGTTGTCTCCCCATGCAGGGTCCAGAGGATCCAACTCACCACCCTCTTACAACTGGCTCTCAACACATCTCCTCGGTACTGCCTCGCTCTCTCTCTCTCTCTCTCTCTCTCTCTGTTCTTTGCTTTCCTCCCTATCCCTCACTTTCTTTCTTTCTTCTTCACTGACATTCTCTTATGCTTTAAAAAAAAACCTTGTTTGACCTTTTGCTGTCGCTCACGCTTAGCTGGGTGTCTAATTTCATGTAGAAGCTCATTTCTCATCTTTCAGCTCTTGCTTTTGCTTATCTCAATGTGCATCCATCCCGTCTTCCTCTGTGTCCTTCAATCATCTAACACATTTCACTTGTCTTGCCACACTTTAAGCAATGCTGGCTTGCTTCCATTTTCTCTTTGGTGGCGGACTGGTTACCCTACTCTGGGCTGCACATTACTACTAATCTATGATTGCTATGATCTGTTGTCACTGCTGCTCTCTTATTTGCTGGTTCATATTGTGTTCATCTTGCTGCAAGACAGATATAAAGTGTTTTTGCTTAACTATGACAAAGCATTTGAGGAACTGAACAGAGAAATGTGTTCTGGACAGTCTGCTTCTGGATATTTGAGACATTTAGCATTTAGGACTGGGTGATATTTCAGCTGTTTATAATTTATTTGTATTGATTATTACGTTAAGAAAACAGTTTTAATAGCATGTCTTATTATTTTAATTAATAATTCAAATCGTTTTGTACAAAGGGATTCTGAACCTTTAGTTTCAAAAGATTTTTAGTTTTAAGGTTTTTTTTGAGGTATATTGACTTTTTTTATTATGTTAATGCTGTTTTGTTTAGGGGAACTCTGTATGAAAAACATACAGTACCAGTCAAAAGTTTTTGAACAGTAAGATTTTTAAAGAAGTCTCTTCTGCACACCAAGCCTGCATTTATTTGATCCAAAGTACAGCAAAAACAGTACAATTTTTAAATATTTTTACAATTTAAAATAACTATTATACATTTGTAAATATATTTTTGAATGGTATAGTGTATAATGCTGCATAAGCTTTTTATTTCAGATAAGTGCTGATCTTTGCATCTTTCTATTCATCAACGAATCCTGAAAAACTGTACTCAACTGTTTTAAATGCTAATAATAATGATAAAAAATGTTTCATGAACAGCAAATCGGCATATTCTAATAATTTCTGAAGAATCATGTGATATTTAAGACTGATGTGATGATGCTGAAATTGTAGGGTTGGTCACAGGAATAAATTACATTTTTAAATTTATTAAAATAGATTTAAATAGTAAAAATATTTTAGAATTTTTGCTATACTTTGAATAAAAAATACAGACTTGGTGAGCAGAAGAGACTTCTTTAAAAAAAAAAAAAAAATCTTGCTGTTCAAATCCTTTTGACTGATAAGCGTAGATATAGATTTGGACTGTTTTTACTTCTTGCATCGCACATTTTGAATATACGTGGCAACAGAGGCTATTGAATGTTTAACTAATTGAAGACTGTTATTTCAGAGTATTTAAATATAAAGAGATTTATTGAATATTAATAAAGGCCTGGTTTTATTGCCTAGCCATTTTAGCAGTGGGTTGCTTTTAATGACGCACTTTGCCATTCAGTATTAATTGTGTTTGAGTGAATAATTGCTTTTTTCCTCTTGATAGCAGTCAAATCTGCCACAAAACTAACAGCATGCATGTTTGCTCTTGCTTTAACAACCTGCAGTGGTGTCTTAATCATTGCTGCTTTATATGGATAAATCCATAGTTTTCAATCAGTTTTGTATTGTAGTTTGAGCAACCAAATATTTGAATTAACTAAGAAAAATGGGGAAATACGATTACTCTGACCCTTCTGACACATTACAACAGTGAGAAAAGTAGTAAAAGCTTAACAGCCTGAACAGTCAAGGGATCCCTCATGGAAAAGCTGTGTTTAGTATAGTGGAAGGAAAACCCTCTCTCTGATATCGTCACCTCTATTCCTGTAGTTCACTTACAGTCTTTCACTTACGCCCATTAGCCAGAGCCTACAGAGGAAGACATCGAGAAAAACCCAGAGCTGAAAAAGCTGCAGATCTACGGGGCTGGACCTAAAATGATGGGGCTCGGTCTTGTACCTCGAGACAAGACACGGAAGAAAGGTTTGTGTCTGTGGTTTTGCTTTGATTTTGTTCTTTATAAATGTGAGGAATAAATGTTTAAGTGTCACGTAATGCTTTTTCACCAGATGAACTGCCACAGACGGTAATAGTGCGGGACAGCGCTGCCAGTGCATCTGTAAAGGATGAACCTGGGGAGACACCGGTCACTAAATCAGATCCAGACATTCCCCCACCACCCCCAAATCTCATTGTTAAGGAGGATGTTGATGATGACAAAAATCATATTGATGATCCTAATGACTCCAGCGACGAACCCTGCACCAAGATGACCATGAGACTCAGACGCACTCTTAATAACCCACAGTTTGTAAGTTTGAGAGAACTTGTATGAATGCCTCAATCCATCTGATTGAGCGCAAATAACGATCAAATTGAAACGTGTAGATGTAGATCTGATGTAAATCGATCAACATAAATGAACCATGCAAACAATTGAATCTGACTATTCTTCCTACCTTGTGTAATTGCAAAATTTCACACAACTCTATAACTGCAATCTTTGTCAGGTGGACTCGTTTGTATGTCGGATGTGCGGACGAGGGGACGAAGATGAGAAGTTGCTTCTCTGTGATGGGTGCGATGATAATTATCACACATTCTGCCTGATACCTCCGCTCTCAGACCCACCCAAGGGCAACTGGCGATGTCCCAAATGTATAGCAGAGGTGAGAGAAGAGACCAAAATAACTCTTGAATTATTCTGTTGAGATTTTTTGGTAGGTAAAGGACTATTGTTTTGGTCAAATATGTCTATTTGTGGAGTTTAAAAAGCAGGTCATATGTTTTTTTTAAAGTGTCCTAATATTGTCCCCTACAACCGGTTTAAATGTATCTAAGGTCAGAAAACATTGTAATTTTCTCAGAATATACAATTATACATAGTCGTCTGTCAATGATTTCAAAACCGTTTGTTCTAAGCAGCTTTGAGCATAATGTCTATAAACCCCTCCTTTCCATAAGCCTACTTTGCTCTGATTGGTCAGCTGGCCAAGGATGTTGTAATTGGCCCAGAGAGCAGTACTTAAGCAAGTTAGTGAGCGCTACCATCTGTGTTGCCAAGTCTACGGTTGTTTTTGATATCCGTGAGGTTAAGGCGACCCCAATAATATATTTTCCCCTAGAATGTGAATTTACCAGGGGGAACCCTGACAAAAGTGTGTATTTTACAGTCCAGAGTGTGTTTTTTACTGGGAACCCCCCTCGAAACGCAATTGGGCTAGTTTGGAGTAGCAGTTGGGCGGGTTTTGTTGTGAAAACCTGGCAACCCTGATGCACCTTTACATAAAACAATAATATAGTGCTCCAATCAGTTCTTAAAATAAAGACTTTTTTTTTTGCTGCCTAACGAATGTGTAATATATAAACACTGTAATACTTTCTAAATGCTTTTATTTTTATTTTTCGATATAGCAATCAACTGTAAATGTGTTTTGTCTGTGTAGGAGTGTAAAAAGCCAACAGAGGCGTTTGGTTTCGAGCAGGCCACGCGGGAGTATACGTTACAGAGCTTCGGTGAGATGGCCGACACTTTTAAAGCTGACTACTTCAACATGCCTGTCCATGTGAGTGTTTTTCTTGCTTTTAATCAATATTCAACCACCCACCGACATGTATGAATCATTTCATTGACACTGAATTATTACTATTTTTTTAGATGGTGCCCACAGAGCTGGTGGAGAAGGAGTTTTGGAGGTTGGTCAGTAGTATTGAAGAAGACGTAACTGTAGAATATGGTGCAGATATTCACTCGAAAGAATTCGGTAGTGGTTTTCCTGTCAACAATGGCAAGAGACACTTGTCAGTAGAGGAAGAGGTCAGTTTTCTTTATTTTCACTTGTCGTTCTTCCATGTTTTTGTTCAAGAAAAGCAAATTAACATCTGTTCTATTTCTGTTGTAGGAATATGCCCGCAGCGGCTGGAATTTAAACGTTATGCCAGTGTTGGAGCAGTCAGTATTGTGCCACATTAATGCCGATATCTCTGGCATGAAGGTGCCATGGCTCTATGTGGGCATGGTGTTCTCTGCTTTCTGTTGGCACATAGAGGACCACTGGAGTTACTCCATTAACTATTTACACTGGTAATGCCATAGAGACTACCATTTGTTTTTGTTCTGTAAATTTAATTTGATGCATCTTAGACAAAAATTCTCTTTTTTTTTTTAGGGGTGAGCCTAAAACATGGTATGGTGTGCCAGCATGTGCTGCAGAGAAGTTAGAGGGGGTGATGAAAAGGCTCACACCTGAGCTCTTCGAGTTCCAGCCAGACCTGCTTCACCAGCTTGTCACCATCATGAACCCAAACATACTCATGTCTCATGGAGTGCCGGTTCGTAACACACACACACACACTCATTATTATAATTAGCATACTTAAGGTAATCAGGTTGCATCATTAAGCCACTACTATTTTAGGAATGTGAAATGAGGCCTGAAAAAACACCCTTTGGAAGCCTAATTAAGCTCTTTCTGCTTTCTTACTGTTAACATTTTTTTTAAAGTTTGGTTATTTTATTGTTTCTGTAAATGTTAAAACAAAATGTTCTGTGTGAATAGTTTTGTTGGTGTCATGTTTTTGTGTGAACTCAATTGGCCATAATTCTTGTTTGACAGGTGGTTCGGACTAATCAGTGTGCTGGGGAGTTTGTCATCACTTTTCCACGAGCTTATCACAGTGGTTTCAATCAGGGATATAACTTTGCCGAAGCAGTCAACTTCTGCACTGCGGACTGGGTAAATAAATACAGCATGCACACATGAATGCGCTCTGATTTAAATCTATAGTATGCAAAACAACATGGCACAGAATAAACTGCATCTTTGAGGAACTACCTTTTTATCAGTCATCCTGTTGCTCTTTCCTGTCTCTATGCTAGCTGCCCACAGGGCGCTCTTGTATTGAGCATTACCGGTGGCTAAGGCGCTACTGTGTGTTCTCTCACGAGGAACTCACCTGCAAGATGGCGGCCTGCCCAGAGAAGCTGGATCTGAACCTGGCAGCCGCCACGCACAGGGAAATGTTCATCATTGTACAGGAGGAAAGGAAACTACGCAAAAGCCTGCTGGAAAGGGTAAGTGGAGCCTACAGGTATGTAGAGATCTTTGCTATATTAACAAGTTAGCTAAAATGATAAAGCCAAATCTTATTTCATGATAGTCATTTTATTTCACAATAACAATTTATATCATTATAGTCTTTTTTGTTTTTTGATCTTTGTTATTAATAACCTAGATGCAATAAACTAAAGGACAACTACAACTATAAAACAAAGCAAATGAAATGAAATAATGAAATAAATAGGGCCCTATGAAATCCTAAATTCCATTAGAATTTTTCTGGACTCTATTTTAATGCTTACATTAAAAATATTTATCAAAAAGCATGTCAAATTAAATGAAATCACAAAACTTGAACAATTTAACAACAATGTATTAAAAGTTTAACAAAAAGTACATTTTAAGGCGCTATGAAATACATTGTATTATTTTTCTCAAATTCAGTTTTTTTTTTTTTGTGAATCTGTGTGTTAATTTTTAGGATTTTATTTTACTCATTTCATTACATTTTAATAATCAAAAGCATGTCTAATGAATTTATAAAAGATTATTAGATTAGATAAATGTATTATAGGATTTTTTTTTTCAGAAATGCAGTGTTGTGTATTTACAATTTTCTGGTATATTATTATTATTATTATTATTATTATTATTATTATTATTATTATAATATATTATAATATTATTAATATATTTTTATTAATATAAGTAGTACTTTCATAACATTAAGTAATACATTTCTGACTGTCACGGTATACCAAACTTTTATTTTGACTGGTTGCTGTGATGACCTTTAGGTTTCTGTTTATATTTATGATGGTAGTTTTGGTTTTTCTCACAAGAAACGGTCAAATGCTCATAAAGTGACTCTCAGATCAGTTCTAGAGATTGTCATATATTAAGGTGCCAGAGGCTGAACACTTATTCTGCGCAAAGAAAACAAAGAACAGCTTTATTCAGCATGCATGCGTGTTGTGCTGCTGACACAACAGCCAGCATTCTGACGTAGAACATTTATCTCTCTTAGTTCATCGTCTGTATATTCTGGTTCAAATAAGTAAGGCTGGGCAAAAAATTGCAAGTCATCTTCTCTGTCAAAATGTTTAAAAAGACTGTTTTATGTACAACGTGTGTCTCAGATGTATTAATACACTAAACTGCTGCTTTTGGTCAGAACTGCCATCACCTACAAATAAAATTACTGATAAATTAAATTGATAAACTTTTTTTTATTTTTATGTTTTTGTTGATAAGTGATTGACCTGTTTTTGTGCAATGTTGTCATCTCTCAGGGCATAAAGGAAGCAGAAAGGGAAGCCTTTGAGTTGCTGCCTGATGATGAAAGGCAGTGTGACAAATGTAAGACCACCTGCTTCCTCTCGGCCCTGGCGTGTTCGAACTGCCAAGAGCGTCTCGTCTGCCTCTACCACGCCCAGGACCTCTGCTCTTGCCCCAGTGAAAAACTCTACCTCAGGTAAACCAGCACAGATCTTGTCTGTGGGTTCTTTCTTTTGTTTACAGCTACACATCTGTGTGTCTTACATGCTTTTGGTCTCTTCTCTATTAAGGTATCGCTATACTCTGGATGAACTCTTGGCCATGTTGCATCGGTTGAAAGTTCGTGCTGAGTCTTTTGACTCTTGGGCTAACCGAGTGAAGGAAGCCCTAGAGCAGGAAGGAGGCAACAAAATAGGTAAATGCAACTATCACAAACTGTGCATTTGTGAACAGCTCTTATTAGCCATTTTAGTAGGTGCTGGGGATGTGCAAAATGGAATGCAATGACAAAAGTCAATACGAAATAGTCAGTAGGGCTGTGCAAATCATGCGCGTCTTGTCAGAAATGCCGGTTCTGTGATTAGTCGTAAATCTCCATCCCCTATTGTCAAATGGAGTGGCATTTACTACACTAAGCCGTAGTTCACTGACAAGGTCCAATAATGATAGCGATATTGCGTAGCTTGTCAGTGAACTACGGCTCAGTATAATCACATCTGATTATTTGCGTAGCCCTAATAGTCAGTAATCACATAGTCCAACATACCCTTAGACCAGTGGTTCTCAACCAGAGGTCCAGAGTGACCTAAAGCATATTCACACTTAGGACGATAACTAGAATTGTAAAGTTTTATAAAAACTTAACTGAATGTTTTCTTCTCTCTTCAGACATTAAACAACTGGATGTTCTGAAAGAAGAGGCAGCTGACAAGAAGTTCCCCAATAATGAGCTACTCCAACGCCTCAACACCGTCCTTGAGGACATACACAAGTGTGAGAGCAGCAGCACAGAGCTCCTCGGCAACAGCCAGAGCAGGAGAATGAATCTGGAGGAGCTGAGGACTCTAGTGGACACCATGCAGAATCTGCCTTGTGTCATAAAACAGCTGGAGGAAGTGCAGGTAAGAATCAGGGAAGATATTTTAACAATATAGCATATAAAGCTTAAAAATTCAACCACTGTCCTGTCTTTTCCAGGTGGTGTTGCAGAAGATAGAGGAGTTTGATGGTCGTGCTCAAGCTCTAGTTGACAGCACAAAAAGTGAGTGGAAGCAAGACTCTCCTCTACCCGCGGCCACAGAGATCCAGGCACTGCTGGAGGAGGGAGCGTCGCTGCCTGTTATTGCCCCGGCATGTGAGCTCCTGAGCGGGCTGCAGGAGCAGGGTCGCTGGCTGGGGGAAGTCAGGCGGACGTTGGGGCCGGAAGGGAGCGAGGTGACTCTAGCTGTGCTGAGGAACTTGATGGAGTCAGGTTGTAACGTACCACAGAGCGTATCAGTGGAAACCGCAATGGCTGAACTGCAAGAGCTACTGACTATAGCCGAGCGCTGGGAGGAGAAAGCACAGATCTGCCTGGAGGACAGGTGAGCTGGTTCAAGTGAAGGACAAAATTTATTTTGTGGTAATTAAAATAGACCTAACTAACAATAGCCTTTAAAATTACTTGAAATACATAGCAATAAGGCAATAATAATACAGTATCAAAATCAAGTAATCATATGGTTTTATTGAACAAACCTGTTAAAATACATAATGTATTATAAACAATAGAACTATGGTACGTTATGCTAGGGCTGTCACTAACAATTATTTTGGTAATCGACTAATCTGTCAGTTACTCTGATTAATTGAGTAATTGGATAAAAACATTTTTGTAGTAATAAATATAGACCCAAGTGAACAATAACCTTAAAAATGACTTAAACTACATGTATAATAGCAATGAGGCAATAATCATTAGTTCAAATAAAGTATCAAAAGCAAGTAATCATATGGTTTCATTTAACAAAACTGTTAAAATACATAATGTATTATAAACAATAGAGCTTAATGTATGTTACGCATTATTACAAATGCCTGCAGAGGATGCTAACGGCCTGATGATTGTTGTTCCACTTTACTAATAATCTAGTCTTTGTTTAATAAACATTTACTTCAGTCTACATAATATTTCATATTTGGCCATTTATTTACTACAGAAATGCTACATCCACTTTAATTTCTTGAATATGTGGACATCAAAATGTGAGGGTTTTAGCTTTTATTTCGAAATTGCGATAAAGTTAGCATATTCAAAAAGATACTGATGTATTTTCCTCTGTTTGCGTAGGGTTATAAATGATTTACCTTACAAATCTGATGAAATGGGACACGTTGCATTTCCAGTTGAATGTTATAATAAACCCAAACTCACAGCAGTATGCAGAGATGAAGTTGGAGATATAAACGATAACTGTTTGTGTGGAGCAGCATTTACTGTGAACTGAGCCGCTGTGAGACGCGCACACGTAACCTACACGCATGTAAATAATTAAACTGCATGTATTAATTGAATTGAATTGTATTGGATTTGTGGATTTACAATAGCATTGTTTTATGTTTTTTAAATGGGTTAAGTATGTCACACAGCTTTGGAAACCAGTCTAATAATGTGTTTCATGGAGTCTCAAAACGCAATTTTTTTTTTTTAAATGGAGTACTCTAATTGAATCGAGGAATCTTGACAGCCCTAGCTGGAATGTGTCACCTATCCAGCCTCCATTTTCGTCTCTCGATTGTTTCTTGCGAGCAGGCAAAAACACCATCTATCGACGCTGGAGGCCATTGTGAACGAGGCTCAGCTAATACCAGTGCAGCTGCCTAACATCCTGTCCCTGCAGGCCTGCTTGAGCAGAGCTCGCGCTTGGGTCACTGATCTGGAGGAAATTCAGGTGAGAAGAATTTAGACCGTTTTGATAAACTGGACTTGATGTTCTATACAATAATTAACCCGTATGGTTTGGCCATTCAGGGTGGTTGCTTAGTGTGAATGTGTCTTTTCTGTCTTTTTCTGAGAAGAACGGTGAGCACTACCCATGTCTGGATGACCTGGAGGGTTTAGTAGCTATTGGGCGGGACCTGCCGGTGAAGATGGAGGAGCTGAAGCAGCTGGAACTGCAGGTGGCCAGTGCTCATTCTTGGAGAGAGAAGGCCAGCAAAACCTTCCTGAAGAAGAACAGCCAGCACAGTCTACTGGAGGTGAAGAGATCATCTACACCATAGGTCTTCAACCCAGGGAACCCACTGTCCTGCACAGTTTATTTTCAACCTGCTTCCGCACACCTGGCCTGTGACTTTTCAAGTAATCCTGAAGACCTTGGTTAACTTGTTCCGATGTTTTTGATTAGGGTTGGAGCTGAACTCTGCAGGACAGTGGGTCCACAGGAACTGGGTTGACCCATGATCTACATTTTGATTCTAAAGTGTTATTCAAGGTTTCTCACCAAAAGTAGCCATTATTAAGTTTTACATGACATGTTTTACCTCAAATTCCTTGTAGGTTTTGTGCCCATGTGTTGAGAAGAACGAGAAGAGAGAGGAGAACTCGTTGGGTACGGAAGCAGATTCTGATGTCAATGTATTAGGCCTCACTGCTCAGGACCTCCGAGACCCAGGAGCTATCGTGAGTTAATGTTTACTCATAACGGTTCCATTTATTCTTTTAGAGTGTTAATACATCAGACTGCTAGCTTATCTGAATCAGTCTATGACATATGCTCTGTTCCAAAACCTAGCGAGCTGCCTACAAGGGCAGCCAAAGGCATCATAAGTATGCTCCAGATGCAAAGACTATTCTGAAAGGAAGCACCTAACTTCTTAACTGCCTCCAATGATGGAAAAAAAACAAACAAAGTGGCCTGTGCTCAGTGCGTTCCAAATCAGTAGCTAGACTATATTGCCAAAAGTATTGGGACACCCCCTTCTAATAAAAAGTTTTGACTAGTTAAGGAATTTCCATAAGTACAAATCTTGCTGTTTAAGCATATAATGACATTCTAGGGAATTGTGCACTTCTAATTTTATAGCAACAGTTTGGACAGGACCCTTTTCTATTCTAACATGACAATGCCTCTGTGTATAAAGCAGGTTCAATAAGAAATTATTGATTGTGTCAGTGTGGAAGTACTTGACTGGTCTGCAGAAAAGTCCTAATTCCAGCTGAACACTTCTGGTGTAACTTAAATGCAGACCTTGAGCCAAAGACTATGATTTCCACGTTGCGGAAAACGCGGATGGAATCTAGTCGTTAATATGGAATTTTCTGTTTAACACGGAATGTCACGGAATTTACCAAATTTTTGGATGAATAAATCAACTAATTTCAACACTTTAACATGTCTGTGAATATTAAGCTACACAAAGACCATTTAAATATGAATCCTGCATGTTTTGGGTCTCTGTGTGAATGAATGGTGCAGACATGCGGTTTCCTTTACTACACACATGCTGAAGTGCGTGCAATGCTTGCTGTGTTTTCGGCCTCTGACACATCAATATACAAGTACATGAACACACTTCAGAGTCACTTCAGAAGCATTTTACAGTTTCTTTTGGAAAAAAAAAAAACTACCATCATATATATATATATATGACATGTATATGACCAGAAACCTATAGACCTTCACAGCATGTAATGATAGTACTAATACTAATAATAAAAGTATTATTAAAACTATTATTACACTATTTTTAAGGAATTTTTACCAGAATTTTTTTAACCTGAATTTATTTAGCTGAAAAATGTAAATACATGACACAGTATTTCTGGGGGTGGGATAAATATTTTTTTAATAAAATCAATTTAATTAGAGATGTGTTTTATTATTAAAACTTAGTGAAAACAGAAAATGAATGGGAAACAGAAGTGGGTAAAAATAAAACTGATGTTGAGAAAAAATAAAATGCATTTCTTTGGGCCTTGTTGAACTTTTAATAAATTGTGTACATTTAATGACTTAATTTAAAACGATTAATTGTGACTAATCTTTTTGCAGCTCAAATTTTTTCTAAATTTAAACATTAAAACAGTCTGAAATTATTTAACGAAAAAAATGAAATCCCCAAAAAAATGGAAATAACTGAATTTTGAAAAAATGTAATGGAATTTGGGAAAAATTGAAATGGATTTCACCATTCCATTACATCTGCATTTCACTATTTCACTTATTCACCATCAGCATTGATGAATACAATGGACCTTTGTTTTCAAATGTTAAAATGGAAAAAATTGGAAACCTGATGACATTGTAGGCCACAGACAAAGTAGGTTTTGGAACACAGTCTCATTGTAAGTTGATCAGCTTTAGCATATTTATGTTTTGTTTTTGTTTTTCTCCATGTCATCAATATCAGGTGATGGCATTCAAAGAAGGGGAGCGTTTGGAGAAAGAGGCCCTCCTCCGCCTCCAGCAGGTTAATTTAACTAAACCCGGTGTTGAAAAAGGAGCAAGCGGTGAACAGAATGGCATCAAGACAGAAAGGAAACGGAGCGACTCCATGGAGACAGATGCACCTATTAACTCGGACAGTGCCGTGCTGCAAAATGGTGGCTCCGCCCCTTCTCTCTCCTCTAGCCAATCAGTATGCGTGTGCAGTGGCCCACCCCGGCCCTTGCTTCACCGGTGCCATCTGTGCAAAGACTGGTTCCACGGAGGTTGTGTGCCCTTCCCATCACTGCTGGGCTCCTCCGACACAAACCTTACTAAGCCCCTCTGCTGGTGGGACTGGAACACTCGTTTCCTCTGTCCGCGGTGCCAACGATCTCGGCGGCCACGGTTGGAAACCATTCTGGCGCTGCTGGTGGCGCTACAGAAGTTACCTGTGCGCCTGCCAGAGGGAGAGGCGTTACAGTGTCTTACAGAGAGAGCCATTAACTGGCAGGGTCGGGCCAAACAGGCACTAGAAACTCCGGACATACAGAGGGCACTAGAGAGACTCCAACAAGTGGAGGAGGAAATGAGCAGTATAAAAGAGGAGGAGCCAGAGGAGAAAAGCAAATGGAATGGAGATGCTGTAATTGTGTTGTCTGACTCAGAGGAAACAGAAGAAGGTGTTATTGATCTGACAGACGATGTGAATTCGCCAAAAAAGAGCGAAGAGAAGGCTGCTAATGGTTCACAGGTGAGTGCAGTTGTAACATTTGCCTGGACCATAAAATCAGTCGTAAGTAGCATGTTTATTTGTAGCAATAGCCAAAAATACATTGTATGGATTAAAATCATCAATTTTTTTTAATGCCAAAAATCATTAGGATATTAAGTAAAGATTGTTCCATGAAGATATTTAGAAAATTTCCTACCATAAATATATCAAATGTAATTTTTGATTAGTAATACACATTGCTAAGAACTTCATTTAGACAGCTTTAAAGACAATTTTCTCACTGTTCTGACTTTTTTTGCACCCTCAGATTCCATATTTTTAAATATTTATATCACGGCCAAATATTGTCCTATCCTAACAACCATACATTAATTTAAACATTGACCCTTCTAACTGGTTTTGTGGTCAGAGGTCACATTTATGAAACAAAACAAATGTAAAAATCTTTTACATAAATGTTTAACAAAAGCTGCTTTTTCCTCTTCCTGTGCAGTCTGGATGTCAGAATGGGGTTTCTAAGAAGTCAGGCACTCATGACATTACAGGTTTGTTTGTTTCAGTCATTTACAGACCTCTCTGATATTAGTTATCAAGTTGGTTTATTCATTTTTAACTTATTGGCTGTTGTTTTGTTAGGGGTGGAGTCTCTGTTGTCACTAGTGCCGTGTCTTAAAGGGCCAATGCTTGAGCTGACCACATCCACCAGAGCACAGCTGGAGGAGCTTCAGCTAGAAGGAGACCTGCTGGAGGTCACGCTTGACCAGACACACACCATTTACCGGATCCTACAGGCGGCATCACAGCCGCCCAGTGATGCCCTGCACACGCTCATACAGGTGAGGGGGGAGAGTCTCAAACCATCAGTTAGGGTTAGAAGGGTGTAGATAATTTTTTGGTATTTCTAGGGCCAAATCCAGTCATAAAAACTGTATTTACAGCATAACACCAAATTTTAAGTAACTTGTCAAATTTTGGATGGATAAATGAAAAGGTGGTCAGTACACTTAAATTAAAATGGGATATGGACTAGTGTCTGTGAATATTAAGCCGCAAAAATGCTATTTAAATATGAATTCTTCATTTTCTGCATGTTCTGTGTGTCTCTGTGTGAATGAATGGATGAATCGGTTTTGTTTACTACAAACATACTGAAGCATGTGTGATGCTCGCAGAGTTTTCAGCCTCTGCCGCCTCAATATGTGTTACCAAGAAACCAGTCTCAAGTAGCATGGGTATATTTGTAGCAATAACCAAAAATACATTGTATTGGGTCAAAATTATTGATTTTTCTTTTATCCCAAAATCATAGGATATTAGGTAAAGATCATGTTCCAAGATATTTTGTAAATTTCCTACCATAAATATATGAAAAATTAATTTTTGATTAGTAATATGCATTGCTAAGAACAACTCATCATTTGGACAACTTTTAACATTTGGATTTTCTTCTTTTTTTTGCACCCTCAGATTCCAGTTTTTCAAATAGTTGTATCTCGGCCAAATATTGTCCATCAAAATGTAAAAAAAAATTACCCTTATGACTGGTTTTGTGGAAAGGAAAGGAAAAAAATGAAAATTAAACTTAATATTACTAAAACTTTTTATATATATATATATATATATATATATATATATATATATATATATATATTTTTTTTTATATATATATTTAAAATTTAATGAGACCATTAAAATGGAATACAGAATTTATGAAAAACAGAAATTGGTAAAAATAAAACTGAATTTGTGAAAAAATAAAACGTTTCATAGGGTCTTACACAATTTAACAGCAGTTTATTAGAATTTTCATAATTTCAATTAATTTGACTTTTTTTAATGGTTAAATTAAATTGTATTAATTTAAAACATAATAATAAAAAAAAGAGTACAGAAAATTTTTAATGGAAAAAATGGAATTTGGGAAAAAATAAAACTGATTTCATATGGCCCTATACTCAAAATTGGTACATAAGCAGAATATGTTATATGGCATTAAAGATCAAATTACCAGATCTTTTCCTTACCATTTAATTTCCTTTTTCCTTTAATTTTTTTCCTGTCCTTTAATTTCCTTGCCCTGTGGTATTTAATTTTCTTTTTCCTTATGTCTTATTCTATTTCTTTTTCATTTTATTTTCTTTCCCTTATTTTTTTCCCCTGTTTTTATGTTTTCCTTTTCCTGTCCTATTCTTTTGTTTTCTTTTCTTTACAATTTAATTTCCATTTCACTATTTCCTTTTTCTTTTTCCTTTCTTAATTTTTTGTCTTATTTCCTTTTTTTGTCCTTTCATTTTCTTTTCCATTCCTTTCATTTCTGTCCACTTTAAAGGCTTTTTCCTGTCTTCTTTCATTTTCTTTCCATTTATTTTTCATTTGCCTTAACTTTTCTGTTCCCTCTCATTTTCTGTCCTATTTCCTTCATTTCCTCTTCTTTTTTTCCTTTTGTCTTCTTTGCCCTTTTTCTTTCATTTCCCTTCCTTATTCTGCCTATTTAAATTTCCTATTATTGTCTTCACCTGATCTGAACTGTTATTATATCAGACTTTGTCTTATCTTTACTGTTTTGAACCATTAGTGTCATGGCTTTTTTTCACACAAACTCAGAGTTAAACTGTCAGAACAAATTCATCTTGATAATCACAGATGAATTATAGTTAAACCAAAATGAATTCAGACACCTTCAACATTTCTCACATTATCACAGTTTATTTGCTAAAGTTTAGAAAATGTTAATCAAACATGACAGGAGCTCAAGAGTTAATCTGTGTCAGAACAAATTCAACTGTCAGAAAACTTTGAGAGAAAGTTATGTAATAACGTGGTCAGGTCAAAATGTCAAATCAAATTTTTGGTCACAGATTTTAATCAATTTTACTGGTAGTCCACTGTATAAAGAATTATCCTCACTTACATAAATGAACTATAGTGCCCTGCACCCACTAGTAAAAAACATCAAAAATGATATATAATTCTGTTTGTCTCAATTCAGAAGTGTTTATTTCATTTTGTGTTTCAGATTGAGTTGCAGGAGCAGAGAAGCTCAGGTCGTGGCAGCAAGACAAAGGACAAGAGGAAGAGAAAGAGCCAGAAAACCGAAGGCGAACCTAAATCCACAGAGGCTTCTGATTCCAAGAAGACGAAATCTACAGATCCACACACAGGTACACATTGGTCTCAAGCACGTTTTATTTGTTAAAACTATCAAATACCTGTAATCGGAAACAAACAAAGTTGCTCTTCTCTTGCAGATCTTGTGATGATTTCCTGAAGCGGTGGAGAGGCAGATAGTGTGAACGACAGGAGAACCACAAAGACAGAAAAACACAGGCCTCAGGCTCATTTCCCCACATAATAAGCTCACATTAAATATTTTTTTCTACATCCCATCAAGTGGACGCTCCGCAGCATACTAACCACTGCACTTTTTCCTGTTTTTCTTCCCCTTTGCCTCTGTTCTCACCCCTCATCCTGAACGGTGCACTGGTGCAGGCTGCAGATCTCTGTTCTCTTAGGAGAGGGCTAAAATGGGATTTGTCCTGCGGTTAAGCTGTCTGTCTTTACAATATAGATGTACCAAACTGTTCTTAACGCAAATGCCCTTTGCTGCGTAATACGACTTGTCCAGGTATTCACACACTCGATGACGAGCAGAAGGGGGCGTTTAGCAGGAAACACAACGACACCCGTATTCTTTTTGTACAGAGTCTCGCGTTTTGTCAGGGAGATTCGACATTGTGAATAAACTAGTATAATATTTTGAAAGTGTGATGGAAAATCAAAGGCATTTATGTTCTGGTGCTACTTTCCTAAGATAGGTTACCGCATAGTCCTTCCTCTCTTTTCCTCTGAGTTTTGCTGTCTTCATTGTCATTTCCTTTTCAGTGATTCTGTTGTCTCTTTTAAGCTACCTGCTCTCTACCCCCTCTTCCTCTTCACAGAACTGTACAAAATCTCACTTTAACTTCCTTTATCTCCATCTTATTTTGTCGCTGGGGTTCTAATAATTCTATTATATTATTATTATTGGTATTGCTATTGCAGACACGCATTGTCGTGAGTTTGTGTATAAACATTTTCATTTCAATGTTGCCTTTGTTTCTTTTCACTCTTGTTAGAAAATAAAAAGTTTAGACTTGTTTTAGGAATCTGTTTCATGACTTTTTATAAGCTGAGAATTTATTTTTTAGGTGTTTGAGTGTCAGAGGTCCTTCGAGCAGAACGTTTAACTGCCTTTACATAGCGAGCTTTACGAAAGAATCAGCCGAAGGACAAAAGTATCATAGCAAGGTAAGCAAATATCAAAGATATAATTTCAGTAGACATGTCAATTTATTCAGTGCATTAGGAATGTCTTTACATGTTTCATACACTTTTCATAATGCAAAATTATAAAAGATGAAATAGATATGGACCAAAAGAGGCACTCATAAGAGCAGCACAGTGATCGTCAGAGGAGTGGAATAAAGTTCAACATTGTCGTAGACTCGTATAGCTGAATAAAAACTTTTTTTTTTATATCAAGAAAACCTTTCCAAGACAAACAAACTAGTGAACACAGTATTGGCAATGGCTAGAAATAAATCTGAACAAAAATCCATATGGTCCCTTTTTCATTGAAAAGTCAGATAATAGATTAAAAAAAAAAAAGAATAAAATTATTCATGTGTGAACCCATCATGTAATAATGTAAATAAGGCCCAAATAGAATAGAAAAATCTAAAATTGTATAAAGTTGAGGTCAAAAGTTTTCATACACCTTGCAGAATCTGCAAAATGTTGATTTTACTAAAATAAGATTGATCATAAATGAACCCTGGCTCTTAATATATTGCTTCATTCTGGAGCATCATTGAGCATTTGAACCTTCTGTTGCATATGAGTCCCTCAGTTGTCCTCAATGTGAAAAGATAGATCTTAAAATCATAGTCATTGTTGGAAAGGGTTCAAATGCACAAAAATAATGAAAAACCAAAGAATTTGTGGGACCTGAAGGATTTTTCTGAAGGACAGCAGGCAGTTTAACTGTTCAGTACAAACGACTCAAAACACAGCTATGGATCATTCTGGTAACAACAGTATTAGGAATCAAGTGTATGTAAACTTCTGAACAGGGTCATTTTTATAAATTCAGCTATTTTCTGATGTGGACTATATGTAAACATCTGTGATGTGAAATATCTTATTCAGCTCAGTACTAAAAAAAAAAAAAACATGCATTTTGTATATGATCCCTCTTATTTTGGTAAAATAATTGCCATTTTGCAGATTCTGCCAGGTGTATGTACATTTGACCTCAACTGTAATTATTGCGTTTTATGCAAACTGATCAATTATAAAATCATCAGTAATACTTCCTGTCACACCTGGGCCATGGAGTGCAAAATGTCAAGTTCAAGAATCCTGCTGTTCAAGACCGTCCAGAAGCTTCTCACACATGTAGAGACACCGGGGAACATGGAAGAACCCTGGACAAATGTTAGAGTAAAAGTGTTAGACTCAAAACTGATCAAATACGTAAACTGATTTTTTACTTTAACTACTATTACCATTCCGCAGCGAAGATTTGCATTGTAAAAGTTTCCCATTTCAGTGGTTTACTTTCTATTCATGAATGAAAATGTATCACTGTTCCCACGACATATTAAGCAACTGCTTTCAACAATGTTTTTAGAAATGTTTTTTGAACAGCAAATCATCATTTTAGAATGATTTCTGAAAGATGTGACACAAGACTGAAGTAATGATGCTGAAAATTCAGCTTTGCTAATATAGGAATTAACTACATTTTAAAATATAATAGAAAACAGTTGTTTTAAATAGTAATAATGTTTCATAATACTGTATTTAAAAATAAAATTCAGCTTTGCTTTTAAAAATACTAAAATCTTTTGACTCTAAACTTTTGAATGCTACTGTAGCTATTTGGAATGAACTCAGTCTAAAGGTGCTGCTTAGAAAGCATATTAATTTTGTATATATAGATTACAACAAAAGCTTACAGAAGTTATTGCAGTGTTGAAGGCATTCCTCCATAGTTACTTACCTTTAAAGGGTCCTCCTTTAAAATCCAGCACAACTTCTCCCTGACGACTCAGATATCCAAACCATTCGCCATGTTCCTCATCAGAAAACTTGAGAAAATTAATATTAATTAATACCATGAAGGATCTGAACTACTGTGATTAATGTGAGCTTTTACAAAAACTGAAAAAGCCTTACTCATGCTTTAGACAAAATGTCTCAAACACATCTCTTACATGTTTGAAGGTGTAGTCATAGATCTGCTTGAACCGGTCCAGTAGCACAGGCTCTCTGCTGTGACTGTAGGCCATCAGGTAGGCGATCAGAGCTTCACAGTGAGGCCACCACAACTTCATATTCCACTCTAACTGTACACACAAAAATCACATTTGGCATGGTAAAATACGTTTTTTGGCAGGGGTCCCTTAGTAAAATTTGCATTCCAGGGGATAAATATCACGTTTTTGGGGTCGCTTCAACCCACAAACATGAAAAGCAACAGTGTTAATGTAGCCCAATTCCACGGGAAAACCATGGACTTGGCAACACTGGTAGACAGTAATGTGGGAGAAGAAATGTTAAATAAAAGTTTTTATTTTTTTATTTGCTTTTACGAATACAAAAAAGTATTCTCGTAGCTATGGTTGAACCACTGATGTCACATGGACTATTTTAACAATATCCTTACTACCTTTCTTGGCCTTGAATGTTTCAGTTGCTGTTAATGCAGGGTCAGAAACCGTTTGGATTTAATCAAAAAATATCTTAATTTGTGTTCTGAAGATGAACAAATGTCTTAGGTTTTAGAAAGACACGAGGGTAATTAATGACAGAATTTGTATTTTTGGGTGAACTGTCCCTTTAACAGAGTCTTACCAGCAAAAAATATCAGGTTTGTCATTGACATGAAAGCTTCAGTCACAAGCATTTAGGCCAAAAATGTGTGCTTGAACACACCAAATATGAATATTACGTTTGTTGACTGGGCTTCATCACTTACATTGTTCTTCTTGTGTGCTGGTTCACTAAAAAAAAACCCCACAGATGGGGTCTGACTAGATTGGAAAACACCCCAAAAACCGAGCAGACAGACGCTGAACGATGGTGACTATTGGCTTGGTGTGTCACAGCCTTAACCTTGCTCTTACCTACATCTAATCTGACACTGAACCACATAGATCCAACCCTAACCTGAGTTGGACAATGACCATCTACGTCCAGGAAGTAGAAAAGGCCACCGTGTTGTTTGTCCCATCCGGTGAGGAACGGGATCTCCATGAACTTATCCACTGCTGTCTTCTGCAGCTGCACGTCTCCTTTTTTCAGAGCGTACTGCAGCAGGAACCAACCAGCTTCCAGAGCATGACCTATAGAAAGACATCACAGATATTTGCTGAATTTATATGGAAAAGTGGCAGTGAGGTTGGATTCACTCTAAGGTTCTTAAACAGATGCAGATAAACAAGCTAACAAACTGATTAGAGAATTCATGAGGAGGCTTTATTCATATGTGACCCTGGACCACAAAACCAGTCTTCAGTAGCACGGGTAGCAATAGCTAAAAATACATTGTGAGTCAAAATTAACAATTTTCCTTTTATGCCGAAAATCATTAGGATATTAAGTAAAGATCATGTTCCATGAAGATACTTTGTTAACTTCCTACCGTAAATATATTGGAACTTAATTTTTGATAAGTAATATTCATTGCTAAGAACTTCATCTAGACAACTTTAAAGGTGATTTTCTCATTATTTAGGTTTTTTTGGCTCCCTTAGATTCCAGATCTTTAAATAGTTATATCTCGACCAAATATGGTCTTATAACAAACCATACACCAATAGTAAGTTTATTTATTCAGCTTTCAGATGACGTATAAATCTCAATTTCGAAAAATGTACACTTATGACTGGTTTTGTGGTCCAGGATCCTGTTGTAGTTTGAAATGGTCATTTACCAGGGTTCTGCACCCGCCCTTGACAGCCAGGAAGTTCCTTTCCATTCATTGTGACATTTTCCAAAATGGCTTTTCCATCTCTCTGAGATGAAAGAATTTTGTGTAATGTATCATTTGTTTTTGCCTTCATCTTAGAATTTGTTATTTGATGAATTATAGGCACGTTGTGAGCTTAGTGTCACATCACTGAAGCTGGTTTATTGTTTTCTCACCTGTATATGCTGGAGTATCCTTTCCACACACCATCCGCTCAGGTCTTTGTACTTTTCTGCAACATCAGATCTATCTTCAGTCAGCTGATCCACTAGGCACAGGAGCATCATGGGAACCGCCATGCTGTTGACTGGTGGATCACCAGGAAGTTGAGGACGACCGAGTTCTGATGAATCAGTCTGAACCCAGAATATCAACCGATCCATCATGCTCTCAGCATCTGCCTGTGGAGAACACAGATGAAACATAACCTAACATCAACCATGACATGACCTGGACCACAAAACCAGTCTTAAGTAGCACGGGTATATTTGTAGCAATAGCCAACAATACATTGTATGGTTCAAAATTATCAATTTTTCTTTTATGCCAAAAATCATTAGGATATTAGGTAAAGATCATGTTCTATGAAGATATTTTGTAAATTTCCTACCATAAATATATCAAAACGTATTTTTTGATTAGTAATATGCATTGCTAAGGCAATTTTCTCAAATTTACTTATTTTTTTGCACCTCTAGATTCCAGATTTTCAAATAGTACCACACATCAATGGAAAACTTATTTATTCAGCTTTCAGATGATGTATAAATCTCAATATAAAAAAATGACCCCATGACTGATTTTGTATGTCCGGGGTCACATATATAAATTAAAACTAAAGATATACATTTATTTTAACAGTTAACTCAGAGGTGAGAATGCATATGCTAAAAGTCACTGAAAGCTGCTCAGTTTTTAATAAATAAGTGTATAAAGCATGGCCTAGCTTGCATAGGCAATTTTGTATGTATCATGTCATTATTATTTAACCCATTTCAAGTTCTAGTTAAGAAACTAATAATTTTACCTGCATCTCTTTGTCTTGTGTAATCCTGGACAGCTCGTCCATGGCCATCACATAAAAGCACTCGCTAAATATGGTCCTTTGAACCTTCACTGCTCGCCCATCTCTCGTCAGGCAGAAGGCACATTTCCCCGGGCCATTTGAGCCCTGAACTTGAGCAAACTTTTGCAGAAATGCAGCACCTGAAAGTCAAGACTAAGTAAGGGATAATCAACGGTTTGCCGTGCATTAAAGGATTTTTAAATGCACGACGTGGAGGCTATAACCGCCCGACGCGAAGCGGAGGGTGGTTGCCTCCGCGAAATGCATTTTAAATCCTTTAACGCACGGCAAGCCGTTGATTATCCCGCTTATTCCATGGTTATAGACAAATTAAAACTAGGATTGATATTTGCAGCGCAAAATTTGACTGAATGGATAAAAAGACGGTTATTTTCGTCAGTTATGACACGCAGCTCTAGAATTCTGGCCGCTTCAAATCAAACTCAGAGATTAAATAGTCCGGTAAAATCACATTTATTTGAATGAAATATAGCATTTGTTTCAGTAGATTATCGATCGACCAAGAGAGAGTGTAAAGGCAAGAGAGATGACAGTTGTGTGTGTGCGTAACGTTACCTGCCTGCATGCTGTGCGTCTCTCTCTACAAACAACAATTCATTCAAAAACAGCAGTTTTACCACCCCGTTGCTGAGGAATATAATGTAGCGATCTAGTATCTAGGCTATTTTAATAAGGATCGCAGGCAAACGCTGACAAGAAGTTATGTATGTGCGCAGCACAATGCGATCTCCTCTCTCTCTCTCTCTCTCTCTCTCTCTCTCTCTCTCTCTCTCTCTCTCTCTCTCTCTCTCTCTGTGCTTTTGCGTGCATCAATTAAAGCAGCGCATTAATATAGAACGGTGATATAACTGACTTGGAACTACCTGTGCATTAAACGGTTTTACTGCACACCTGCCAGCCAATCAGAATCCGGTATCTAGACATTCCATGGAATAACTGACATTATTACACGGCTCTTTGGAATGCTTGATTCTGATTGGTCAGTTGAGACATTTGCAGGTTCGTTCTTTTCAAATAATCACCGCTCCAAAGTAATAACGCATAGCCGGTACTACTTGTATGTTTAAAATCCCTCCGTGCCAACAAAGATTACCGTTTGGCGCCATCTTGTGACAAACACTGGACAACCACAATTAACAATGGAAAATTTCGACATTAATCTATTTAAATTGTCTTACTAACGTACATAGTTTGAATGTTAGTCATGTGGTACTATATCGTTTCGCGGAAGGATAAAAATGTTAATTTAAAACAAATATGCCAATAAAAGGTTTCAAATTCATATTCATGTCCAGTTTTTTTTCCTTATGTGGCAAGTAGCCGTGTAATAAGCCAAGCGGGATAATGTACAGGCAGCCGGTAGTTATCGCAGAAATAAGCCCCTTCATTGTGATACAAGACCCTCCGCTTCGCGTCGGGTCCTGATCACACTGTCGGGGCTTATTTCTGCGATAACTACCGGCTGCCTGTACATTATCCCTTACTTAACCGATATGTGATTAACTGATGTGTGATTACCAAATTCAAATCAAATTATCAAGATTAAATGTTGGCACATTAATAAAATTCAATTATTTTTTCTTGTGAACTACTGTGTGTCAACATCTGGTTTCATGCAATAGCTGTTCTAGGACGGTTCTTAAAACAAACAAAAAAAACCTGCAATTTTTCCTTTTTGGTAACACTTTATAATAACGTTCAGTTGTAAGTCTTTTATAAGTGATTAGTTAATGATAAAATAATCATTTACAAAACATTCACAAATGATTATTAAGTAATGATGCTAAAAATTCAGCTTTGAAACAGGAATAAATTACATTTTAAACCATTCAAATAGAAAAGTTATTTTAAATAATAAAAATATTTCAAAATTGTACTGTTTTTGCTGTACTTTAAATCAAATAAATGCAGGCCTGGTGAGCAGAAGAGACTTCTTTAAAAACTGTAAAAATCATACTATTCAAAAACGTTTGACTGGCAGTGTATCTCGCTCTCTTTGCTCACCAAGGCTGCATTTATTTGGTCAGAAATACAGTAAAACAATAATATTGTGAAATATTATTACAATTTAAAATAACTGTTTTCTATTTTAAATCTAATTGAATACTGTGAATCCAGAGCTGAATTTTTAGCAGCCATTACTCAAACAGACTAATGGAAAAAGCGACTAGGAAACTGAATCACAAACCTGATTTAGCAGCCTCAAGAATCTCAGGTCTGTGAAATCTTTCCATTGTACGATACAACCTGCTGTACATCCAGACCTAGTAGATATGTTAGATATCAGACACTACATTTAACACAGCTTTTATTAAATAAATAAAAAATCAACTTATTATTATAAGAATAGAAAGAACTTGAAAAAAATATCTCTAACCTGTCTCCCTTGTAACCACACATATTTCAGCTCATCATAGACCTTCCCATCTTTTCCAAGGCAATTAAAATAACCACTAAAATCAAATTAAACAAATATTTAAACAGGCATTATATTTACGCCACATGTTAAATAAACTAATTAATTGTTAAATTAACTTTAACACTTATAACCTATGCAAGTACACATGCCTTACATAATTGCTCATTTCAAAATATTTATAAAGTCATATGAATACTGTTTGAATGATGGGTGTTCCTTGGCGTTCAATGTTGAGAACAATTTCAGTGCTTCGGCATTTATGCATGTTAAATCATTCAGGCTTACAGAATACAAATATGTGACCCTGGACCACAAAACCAGTCTTAAGTAGCACAGGTATATTTGTGGCAATAGCCAAAAATACATTGTATGGGTCAAAAATCATTAGGATATTAAGTAAAGATTATGGTCAATGAAGGTATTTTGTAAATTTCCTACCGTAAATACATCAAAACGCAATTTTTGATTAGTAATATGAATTGCTAAGAACTTCATTTGGACAACTTTAAAGGTGATTTTCTCAATATTTAGATTTTTAGCAAGCTCAAATTCCAGATTTTCAAATACTGTAGCTGTATCTCTGACAAATATTGTCCTATACTAACAAACTATACATCAACTTTTAGATGATGTATAAATCTCAATTTCAAAAAATTGACCCTTACGACTGGTTTTGTGGTGCAGGGTCAGAAATGTTAGCATCCAGTTAGATTTTTAAACAATTATAAGTGAAGTACTGCTAAAGCCATGTATTAAAATCTGAATCATTTCACCCGTGTTCTTTGTCATGGGAATATTTCAGCCAGAAATCAACAACTCTGTCCAGTTCAGTCCGGATTCTCTCTCGATACTGTTCCAGCGGTGCTGCAGTCATTGTTCCTTAAAATAAAAGTGACGGTTTAGGGTCATACATGAGGGCTGTTTTATAGTACGACTAATAAAGTTTGAATATGTAGGAGCTGCGGCTATCCTAGTGATCCTGTGATGTTAAAAACTGACCCTTGATCTTTGTCAGTGAAACAATGTTTATTATCCATATGTTTGTTCACTTTAGATCTCCTCAGTCAGCTGCTTGTCATACATCCAAAGGTTTTGCACAATCAATAAATGCAAAGATGAATTCAGTCTTGCTAAATTCTCCTAAATAAGCATTTACAGGTCCTTCTCAAAAAATTAGCATATTGCGATAAAGTTCATTATTTTCTGTAACGTACTGATAAACATTAGACTTTCATATATTTTAGATTCATTACACACAACTAAAGTAGTTCAAGCCTTTTATTGTTTTAATATTGATGATTTTGGCATACAGCTCATGAAAACCCAAAATTCCTATCTCAAAAAATTAGCATATTTCATCCGACCAATAAAAGAAAAGTGTTTTTAATACAAAAAAAAGTCAACCTTCAAATAATTATGTTCAGTTATGCACTCAATACTTGGTCGGGAATCCTTTTGCAGAAATGACTGCTTCAATGCGGCGTGGCATGGAGGCAATCAGCCTGTGGCACTGCTGAGGTGTTATGGAGGCCCAGGATGCTTCGATAGCGGCCTTAAGCTCATCCAGAGTGTTGGGTCTTGCGTCTCTCAACTTTCTCTTCACAATATCCCACAGATTCTCTATGGGGTTCAGGTCAGGAGAGTTGGCAGGCCAATTGAGCACAGTAATAAACTACTGAGTCAGTAAACCATTTACCAGTGGTTTTGGCACTGTGAGCAGGTGCCAGGTCGTGCTGAAAAATGAAATCTTCATCTTCATAAAGCTTTTCAGCAGATGGAAGCATGAAGTGCTCCAAAATCTCCTGATAGCTAGCTGCATTGACCCTGCCCTTGATAAAACACAGTGGACCAACACCAGCAGCTGACATGGCACCCCAGACCATCACTGACTGTGGGTACTTGACACTGGACTTCAGGCATTTTGGCATTTCCCTCTCCCCAGTCTTCCTCCAGACTCTGGCACCTTGATTTCCGAATGACATGCAAAATTTGCTTTCATCCGAAAAAAGTACTTTGGACCACTGAGCAACAGTCCAGTGCTGCTTCTCTGTAGCCCAGGTCAGGCGCTTCTGCCGCTGTTTCTGGTTCAAAAGTGGCTTGACCTGGGGATGTTTCCTCAGTCCACTGCTTCCGCAGGTCCCCCAAGGTCTGGAATCGGTCCTTCTCCACAATCTTCCTCAGGGTCCGGTCACCTCTTCTCGTTGTGCAGCGTTTTCTGCCACATTTTTTCCTTCCCAGACTTCCCACTGAGGTGCCTTGATACAGCACTCTGGGAACAGCCTATTCGTTCAGAAATTTCTTTCTGTGTCTTACCCTCTTGCTTGAGGGTGTCAATGATGGCCTTCTGGACAGCAGTCAGGTCGGCAGTCTTACCCTTGATTGCGGTTTTGAGTAATGAACCAGGCTGGGAGTTTTTAAAAGCCTCAGGAATCTTTTGCAGGTGTTTAGAGTTAATTAGTTGATTCAGATGATTAGGTTAATAGCTCGTTTAGAGAACCTTTTCATGATATGCTAATTTTTTGAGATAGGAATTTTGGGTTTTCATGAGCTGTATGCCACAATCATCAATATTAAAACAATAAAAGGCTTGAACTACTTCAGTTGTGTGTAATGAATCTAAAATATATGAAAGTCTAATGTTTATCAGTACATTACAGAAAATAATGAACTTTATCACAATATGCTAATTTTTTGAGAAGGACCTGTATATGGGCCATTCTACACAACTGGTGCAAACTGCTGTCCCACAAGCAAAAAACACATTTAAGGCGAGACACTGCAGGTGAATAGGGTAAAAAAAAATTACCCAGTTAATTGATTACATTGATAACTGCAAAAAAAAATTTGCATTACAAGTTTTCTAAAATGTTAGGTTTAAATATAAAAATGAGGCATTATTTAATTAAATATGCGCTAAATTTGCATACATTTCTAGTACAAAAATCTAAACACTGGATAAAGTCAGTTTCAATTTTTTTTTTTTTTTTAGAGTTAAATGACATAAAATTATTATTATTGTTTTTTTCTCATTTGGGGGGGAATAAAAGGGTGCATTAGAAATTATACATGAACAAATCGCTCTGTAAAAACCTTTAGAATATAGACAGGAATAAAAATGTAAAGTTTGGTGTGTGTAACTGTTACTGAAGTGGAGATTTATGGCTCAGTGTAGGAGAGAAAACTCAATTTGAGAAAACGGCCTTTGAAAATAGGTATTGTAATTGAAATATATTGACACAAATAGATAAAGTGCTATAAAAAGTGTTTTCCCTTAAAAAACCTTTAGGTATTCAAATCAAGTTGTTTACTAAGATCCTTTTATTATCATCTATTGAAACCCACAATAATTTTTAACATATCTGTACGCTTATTATATATAAAATCATCATTTATTGGGTCCTTGCAGTTTGGAGGTGGCTGTCCCGAACCCTAACCCCTAAATTTCAACTTATGAAAATGATATTGAAATGTTTTTAGCATTTTTAAGAACATTTTTGTATTTTAGCATGTTTTAGTACTGTTTTAGTATGTGGGTTAAAAATTCTGTAAAAGGTCGCTACCAAAACACTACCGAAAATGTGCTGTCACTACCGAAACATGGGATGTTTTGTTAAATATGAAGTATATTGAATTATCAACTAAGATGTTATGATAGTTTTTGGTTCAATGTATACTCAAACTAATGAATTCTTAACTTTGAAATCAGTATGATCAATTTTTTGCCTTTTACAAAGACAAACTGGATCCAAAATACACTCAACTCTTAAAAATCTCACTTGAAATATTGTTAAAATTGTTATTGTATTGATTTACCTCTCAAAACTATTTTAATAAAATAGCAAAAAATAAATTTTTACAAGGATGATGTAAGCTAAATCTTAATAGGTCAATGTAACCTTTCTTAATAAATTATATATGACTGTGTTTCGGTCGTGACAAATTTGGAAAGAGGACAAATATTCCAAAACTTTCTGAAAATACAATATAAGATTTAACTGCACAATTTCTATAAATTAGGGCTGCACAATTAATTGATTTTCTAAGGTTAACAATGAGATCCTACTGTAAAGTGATACATATTGGACCTTATAATGCACTTTAATTTGTGTAATTTTTTTTTAACGTTATACGTTATGTATTCCTTTATTGTAATTAAATGTTCAGTTGTTTTTGATATATGAAAATAGTTATTAAACCTATTATACAGTATTATGACACCACTTATTTGCAAATAAATTTCAATATAGTGATAATACCATATTCCGTGATAAAAGAATTATCAATTAATTGCAACATGAAAAATTACACTCCTATGCATATTGCATATTTTACTTTTTTTATTTAAAGAAACCAAACCAATGTATCGTTAACATTTGTGACAACCAGAAAAGCAACAGAAGTTTTTTAGGAAGAGTGTTTTCAGCTTGTTTTTTATTTGTATAAAAAAATGATGGCATGCAGTTGCTTCAAACAATGGTATAAAGCTATTTAAAACATCAATCAATGTGAACTGTGATAATCAAAATTACAATTTCAAGGGAATAATCGACAATTATATCATATTTTTCTTATAATCGTGCAGCCCTGCTATAAATGTGTATCTTAGACGTGAAACAATTTGCATAAAAACAAAATTTGTGGAAAAAGACATTTTTCCAATAACCTTTCCAACTCTGACTTTGAACCAATTCTGTAGAATGGCCCATATACTGCATGTGATGCTATTTATTTATGAAAATTAATCTGACAGCATTTTAGCCGATCAGAAACATATAACTGAAAGCTGAACTAATAAAATACATTTCGAATATTTTTTTCTCCCTATTTACTAATTATTCCTTTGTTATTCCAATTGCCTGTACTGACAACAAAAGTGCTTAAACAGCAGCTTTACTATTCCGACTAGATTAAAAAACTTGCTGACAAACACCTAAATAGAAACTCAGTTCCACGCTGAAATAAAATGAAACTAAGGAGAAGCAGCAGCCACAGTCAGCTGTTCTGGTCATTTATTAAACACAAGATTTTGCTAAGTGCATCATTAACATTATCTGCTTGAACGAACTGAAAGCTTTTAGTAAAGGCAGCTCTAAAAAGTGTTTGTCGACTCTCTACAAAAATGTAACTGTTTTGTTAAATTTGTGGTAGTGGTTGATATCGTTACCGTATAAACTCCCTACATCGCGTGCCAGTGGAACAACACAACTTCCCTAGAAAAACAAACCATGTCAAAACTTGGGTTCTCTTGGCATGCCCCTGCTTGCAACGCCTTATTATCACTCACCTGCTTTTTCCCAGAGAAAGAAAATCCCTCGTATATGCTTGACTGTTTTAAAACGGTCTTCTTTTTTAGTAACAGTGAGATTAAAAGCGCTGTTGAATCAACTCTTCCTCAATTTTGCAGAGCCAGTGAAAAACGGCGCATCATATGACCGACATCCAGACAGCTGGTCCTGTTTATTCCGCTTTCCTAAAATCATTCGCCAGCTCCTGTGTCTGATCATCCAATCACAGCGCGAGAGAACAGGCGAGGGTGTGTTTTGTGGGCTCATGAACGCGCTGCAGTTGCGCAACACACCGCTATTATTTGATGACTGCGCAAACAGTGCGTATTTTCACGATTGGATCGTTTTATTGCAAACATTAAAGCAAATTGGTTTATCAAACAAAACCACGTTTATTTAATTCAATATATATGGTTAGATTTTTTTTTTACAGTAGGACAAAACTTAATGTTACAATACTGACATTTATAAATACTTTCAACACCTATTACAGAAATTTCTTTACCTCGTTATTTTTTTAAAAACTAATTAATTATCAAAAACATGGGTTTAACATGTACCATTGTAGAATGTGTTATTTATTTAATGACCTTGTGGTATTACAATAAAGCTGGTCATTTGTTCAGGCTTCCACTCTCAACAAAAAAAATTTGAACAAAATGAAAAAATAATTTAGCCAAATTTCATATGGTCTTACAGTACTAGGTCCTATCAATAATTGTAGCAATAACAATAGTATTTGAAAGAAACTATGATTACCATGGGTGTTTTTTGACATTATTTAATTATTGCAGAACACAACTTATGTGTAGTGAACTGTAACAGACAGTGAAAAGGTTAATAACAAGATAATAATGAATACAATTAAACACTGTGTACTTTATATGGAAATGAAGCATGTCTTTAGTCAGATCAGTGCTGGTCAGATTCAGGAGTGAATGTTTTTCTGTAGAGCTGTATGGACTTTCCTCAGGTTTTGTCTTACTCGGACAAACTCCAAGAGCTGAACCTCCTCATGTACCCTCTGCTCCTCTTCTTTCTCCTTCTGAGAAGAAAAAAGTCAAATCGCAAAACACTTAAAGAAATAGTTCACCCAAAATTAAGATTAGCCCACGATGTACTCCCCCTCAAGCCACCCTTTCTTCTTTCAGACAACTACATTTGGAGTTATACAGGTATGTGCCAAAAAATTTGAATATCGAGGGAAAGTCCATTTATTTCAATAATTTGTTAAAGTAAAACTTGTATGTTATATTAGTTCACTACACACAAAGTGAAATATTTCAAGCCTTTGTTTCAATTTGAATGATTATGGATTAAAGATAAAAAAAAATAAAATTCCAGTATTTCACAAAATTAGAATATCACGACAAAGTTCAACACTGTAGGCTCCCTGTGTCTCAATCTAGTCAGCTAATTAACGCAAAACACCTGCAAAGGTTTCCTCAGCCTTTAAATTGTATCAGTCTGGCTTAGGCTTCAGAATCATGGGGAAGATTGCTGCATGACTGGAGAATTCCATGTGTCAAGCCACTCCTGAACCAAAAACAACGTCAGAAGCGTCTGTGCTGGGCTAAGGAGAAAAAGTACTGGTCTGTTGCCCAGTGGTCCCAAGTCCTGTTTTCAGATGAAAGGAAATTTTGCATTTCATTTGAAAATCAAGGTCCCAGAGTCTGGAGGAAGACCAGAGTGGCACAAAAGTCAAGCTGCTTAAGTCCAGTGTGAAGTTTCCACAGTCAGTGATGGTTTGGATGTTATCTGCTGGTGTGGGTCCATTGTCTTTTATCAAGTCCACAGTCAACGCAGCTGTGTACCAGGAAATTTTAGAGCACTTCATGCTTCCTGCTGCCGACAAGCTTTTTGGAGATGATGATTTTATTTTCCAGCAGGATTTGGCACCTGCCCACATATTTTTTACTGGTCTAATTTTGTGAAATACTGGATTTTTTTTTTTTTTTGTCTTTAATACATAATCATCAAAACTGAAACAAACAAAGGCTTGAAATATTTCACTTTGTGTGTAGTGTGAACTAATATAACACACAAGTTTCACTATTTGAAACATATTATTGAAATAAATGGACTTTCCCTTGATATTCAAAATTTTTGGCACATACCTATATATATATATATATATATAAATGTCCTGCTCTTGCAAGCTTATAGTGGCAGTGAATGGCTGTTGAGATTTTGAAGCAACATAAAGTGCATTCATCCATCATAAAAAGTACTCCAAATGGGGGTAGATAAAAGCCTTGTGAAGTGAATCGATGCATATGTATAACAAAAACATCCATATTTAAAACGTACAAACCATAAACTCTAGCTTTCGCCAACTGTCGTATGTGGAATACTTTTTATGATGGATGGATGCACTTAATTTTGCTTCAAAATCTCAACAGCCATTCACTGCCATTATTAAACTTGAAAGAGCCAGGACATTTTAATATAACTCTGACTGTATTTGTCTGAAAGAAGAAAGTCATATACACCTAGGATGGCTTGAGGATGAGTAAATCACAAGGTAATTTTCATTTTTGGGTAAACTACCCTTTTAAAACCGATGAAAATCCCTTACCCTTAAATTTGACCATGGTAACAAGAGATTCTACCAGCATATCAGTTGCTAAAATTATTGTTAACAAACATGTGGTAAACCAAATTACATTGAAGGCTGTGAAACCAGTTTGATCATATATTAATTTGCTCTGATAACACAGTAGAAATAATAAATGCGGTAGTTATGCTGGAAACCATGGTTAACATTGTCAAGAATTAAGCAGCACAAAGTAACAAACATTAGGAATTTCAAAAAATTAAAAAAAAAATCAATACTACTTTTTTTTTTTAGCATTTGTGTTTGATTAGCCTCAGCACACACACTTTAGGAGGCTGCTGACCATCATCTCTTGATTTTTCTGCTGGCGTTCAAGCAGCACCTGCTCCAGCAGACTCCTGCTCTGCTCTCCCTCCTCTCTCTGGGTCTGCTCTCTCTTCCTCCTCTCCAGAACCATCTGAAGCTCCGGCTTACAGCACACCACCAGCCCTCTGTCCCGCCCAAAGGGCCAAAGCACAAAAAACACATATAAAAGTAACAGTTTACCAATGTCATTTTAGTATAATTAACATACTACTATAGCTTTTATTCATATTTTGAATGTGCTTATTTCAGTAATTTTGAAGTTATTCATTTTGTAATGTGCTTATTAACTTTCATTTCTTTTAATTATAGTTTCAGTTTTGTAATTTTAGTGCTTCAACTTTTCTTAGTTTAAGTTTAGGTTTTTCATCTAATATTTATTTTATGTTATTTCAAATTTATTTCAATTCATGAAAACAGTTTTATAGTTAAAAAGTTCAACAGTTTGTTTAAGGCAACAGCTGCATATAAAAGTCTGAAGAACTGTAAAATTCAGTGAACTGAAAAATAAAAATTCTGTCGCTCGTTCATCTTCAAAATACAAATTAAGATATTTTTTATGAAATCTGACAGCTTTCTGACCCTCCATAGACAGTAGTGCAACTGAAATGTGTTGTGGTGCTCTCGATAATAGCAGCAGAAGGTTAATTGTTAAATCAAGTCGTTATTTTAGTTTTTATTTGAACACAAAAAGTATTCGGTTGAACCACTGATGTCACATGGACTATTTTAATAATGTCCTTACTACCTTTCTGGGCCTTGAACGTGTCAGTTGTGTTACAGTCTATGCAGGGTCAGAAAGCTCTCGGATTTTATCAAAAATATCTGAATTTGTGTTCCGAAGATAAACGAAGGTCTTGGTGAGTAATTAATGACAGATTTTAATTAAACTATGCTTTTAATATCCATAAAGAGAAAATCCAGCGTTGTCTGAATGCTTTTTAGTCCAAGAATCATATTCCTATCAAACAATATCTATCTCTAAAATCAGACTGATTTACAGAACAATTGATCCTACTAGGGGAAAAATCATTTGAAAATAGTTTTTCCTCCCACCATATCATTTACATCATAAAAGTTTTGAGGGAACGTTAAGTTTCTCAAGGAAATGCAAAAGTTTTGCATCAAAATTCAGACATTTTCCAAGGAAATGTTATGTGTTTTAAGGAAATACAAAGCTTTGGCATCTTGGGAATGTCACCGAAAGTTTTAGGAAGGAACGTTAATGTTCTAGGATGAACGCAAAGGTTTTGTGACGGAATGCAAAAATTTGGCGAGGGAACATTAAGTTTCTAAGGGAAATAAATAAAATGTCTATGCTTTTGCGTTCCCCGGAGGAACTTGCCCACAAAAGCATGAAATATGACCCTGGACCACAAAACGAGTCTTAAAGGAACACTCCACTTTTTTTGGAAATAGGCTCATTCTCCAACTCCCCCCGAGTTAATAAGTTGATTTTTACCGTTTTGAAATCCATTCAGCCGTTCTCCTGTTCTGGCGATATCACTTTTAGCATAGCTTAGCATAGATCATTGAATCCTATTAGACCAATAGCATCGTGTTCAAAAATGACCAACGATTTCCATATTTGTTGTATTTAAAACTTGACTCTTCTGTAGTTATATCGTGTACTAAGACTGGTGGAAATGCAAAGCTGCGAGTTACTGCTCCTGCTTCGGCCATATTACGGCAGCAAACTTCCTTGACTATTACGCCGGAATGGAAGTGTAGTTCCTAATCTTATCAGCTTAGAAAATTGAAGCTTTGCATTTCCACCGGTCTTAGTACACGATATAACTACAGAAGAGTCAAGTTTTAAATAGGACAAATATCGAAACTCGTTGGTCATTTTTGAACGTGATGCTATTGGTCTCATAGGATTCAATGATCTATGCTAAGCTATGCTAAAAGTGATATCGCCAGAACAGGAGAACGGCTGAATGGATTTCAAAACGGTAAAACTCAACTTATTAACTCACGGGGAGTTTGAGAATGAGCCTATTTCCAAAAAAAGTGGAGTGTTCCTTTAAGGGTCCATTTTTTTAAATTGAGATTTATATAACTGAAAGCTTATTTGGTCGAGATACAACTATTTGAAAAACTGGAATCTGAGGGTGCAAACAAAAATCTAAATATTGAGAAAATGGCCTTTAAAGCTGTCCCAATAAAGTTCTTAACAATGTATATTACTAGTTTTTATGTATTCACAGTAGGAAATTTACAAACTATCTTCATGGAACATGATCTTTACTTAATATCCTAATGATTTTTGGCATAAAAGAAAAATTGATCATTTTGACCCATACAATGTATTTTTGCCTATTGCTAAAAAAATATACCTGTGCTACTTAAGACTGGTTTTGTGGTCACATATTTCTTTGCAGCAGCAGCCAAACTGACCAAACTATTGTTTTTCAGTAGTCTCATGGCAGGACATGTCAGTAGTATCAGGAGGCTGCACTGTAGCAGGCCTATCATTACAGTATCTGCCACAGTGTGGCCTGAACGCTGCCTGCTGATAATACCAGAGGGTGTACGATTGCAGCCAGTGTGTCCACACATGACTGCCTGACACAAAAGACCAGAGAGAGAGAATGAGGCATCATCAATATTTCAACAACCCACTTTAAAAAAAAAAAAAGCTCAGCGATTTATTAATGTCTCCATGACGGTATCTGATTTGGAGCATTTTATGGTGATCTTACTTTTTGTGGGCCAGCAACAGCTCTTTGTGAAGCTCCTGATGGCTCCTTGAGGCTTTCACCGGGTTGTTCAGGTTCCAGGGGCCCTCGGCAGTATCACATGTATCTGCATTTTCTTAGACACAAAAGTTATTTCTGCAGGATTCTACAAGACACACTTTTCATGTCACTGTCTGTGAAAAACACCAGGACAACGCACCTCGAGTATGGCCATGATGATGCAAAGAACTACAATTAAGTGTGTCTGTGGACGTCTTTGTTCTGGACTGTGCTGGTCTGCTGGAGTTGGAGACATGGTTGTGTCCTGCGACGCAGTTGGATAAGGCATTTTTGAGTTCTTCTTCAGACGGTCTAGTCGGGAGTGATTGTGCAGCGGCCGATCTCATCGCACACGCAGGTATCGAGAAGAGCCCTCAGCCAAAGCTCCTGCTGCATGCTGGGAAACTGTGCATTGGGGTCGTCAACGAAAGCAGAGAGAGTAACAAGAGGGGAGAGATTGAGTTTCACCTAAGTGGGGATCTATAATTTATCAGCTGGTCAAATGCCAGCCCACTCAAATGATTTATCTGACATTTCAAGCAAAATCAAAACAGATTGCTGACTGAAAATGAATTGCATGCATACAATTTTCATGCAAGAAGATGTATTAGAAATCTTGACTAAAAATACATTTAGATACTAAAAATATCTATTTATGGGAATAGACACCACATTATTATACTTAACAGCAGTCAAAGAATCACAATTTTGACTCACAGAAAGGCAACAGAACAAATTCAAACACACCTAAATGCAATAAATAATTCACTTAGATATTGATTCCAGTCTAGACATGTTGTAAACCTCATCATCCAGAGGTAACAACACTGATATAGCGAAAATCACACTAGTGTTGAAACAAACACTGGCTTTAAAAGCAATATAGCAGATAAACCATACTAAAAATATCAAAAGCGTAGTTCCGAACTCACCGAAAGTGTGTCACCGCTCCATGAGCGAGGTCCCATCTGAGCAGCAGTGAGTACAAGCTATCTATTTACCACACAACAACACAGAGGACACCTGAGAAAGGTGCCACTGGATCTCGCTGTCCGTCAATGTGACTTTACTTGCACTTCACTTGTACGCCGCTTGAGGGCAGTGAGTGAACGACAAATCCAAACTCACAATCCCTGTGAATCACACTCAAGAGTTGAGTACTCAAAGTTATAGGTCTCCAAATAAAAGCGCTGTTCTAATTGAGCGGGTCGCCTCAAGGAGGCAGGATAGATCACATGTAAACCAAATACGCTAAAGGATTAGTTCACTTCCAGAACAAAAATGTGAAGATATTGTACTCACCCCCTTGGCATCCAAGATGTTCTTGTTTTTCTTTCTTCAGTCGTAAAAAAAAAATGTTTTTTGAGGAAAACATTTCAGGATTTCTCTCCATATAATGGATATACCTATGGTGCCCCCAAGTTTAAACTTCCAAAATGCAGTTTAAATGCAGCTTCAAAGGGCTCTAAATGATCCCAGCTGAGGAAGAAGGGCTTATCTTTTGAAACGATCGGTTATTTTTGAAACAAATTGACAATTTATATACTTTTTAACCTGTCTCGTCTCTGCGATGCGCATGCGTAGTCTGTGTGGTCCGGGTCAATAGAGTTAGGGTATGTCCAAAAACGTCCATCTCGTTTTCTTCCCCAACTTCAAAATCATCCTACATCGCTGCAGAAGTACTGATCCAGTGTTTACAAAGTGAACATACAAAAAGATCAAATGCCCTTTACAAAACAAACAAACAAACAAACAAACAAACAAACAAACAAACAGGTAAAACAGTGATGTAGGACGATTTTGAAGTTGAAGACGAAAACGAGATGAGAGTTTTTCAACATACCCTAACTGTATTGACCCGGATATAGTCCAATAAAAATGGTTTTATTTTAAATTGAGCGGGTCGCCTCATGGAAGCAGGATAGATCACATGACCAATCAAGTATGCTTTAATGCTGCTTAGGAATTGACAAGTCATTACGACGTCAGGTGCTTTAAATAACTTTGGTCGGAACAAGATAGCGATTTACCTTTTCTACATAATATTCAACGATTTTTTTGAAACTCTGCATCTACCAAATGCTGAATAAAGAATGTGCATCATTGTGTTAATAATATAATATTTTGTATATGTAACTTATATAGTTTTATTGTACATTACAAAAAATAATCATTTTATTCATTTCAACAAATTTACCATCAATACAGATGCTGCATATGTATTGTCTTTGGCTGCGTCCATTGCATCTGGGCTTAAAGAAAATTTCGAGTTTTCCACTTATAATAATAACTTTGTGGTAGCGTTTATGTACATTCAACTTGTGAATATGATCTATCCGACATGACTAAAATGCACAATAAACTGCATTTACGCCATGTCGTAATTATGAGATGACAATTATTACTACTCCATCTGAATTATGTGTTTCTATGGCAAACCATCAGGCTCAGCCGTCAGGCTCAGAGTCTGAGAACATAAAACTATGAGTAAAATGTCACACGTTGTCATCTCGGAATTAATTACGATATTGCATGAACGCGGCATTATTGTACACTTTTGCTTATCCACCGTTTTCTTCCCGTAAGAGTAGGCACGGCCATTTGTACATTTTAATGGGTGTGGCTTCTGGTCTCATCCACATCCAGCTATTTTTAACTGCACAAAACAGTTCGTTTTGCGGTTTGATATTGCAAATTGGTGTGTCTTACCCCATATTATTTTAATGTATTATCTTAATTATGAATACACTGGTTTGAAGTACAAACAGTTTTACCATTTACTGCATGATGTTATTATTCTACAGTCTACAGTAGTCTCACCCTTAGGCTAACTTCAACATTAAAGAAAAAGGTGGATAGAATAAAATAATCTGCAAATAGAGCATTAGTATTAGCTTAACTGAAAACTTGGTGTATTAAGGTAGGCTATAATATTCTTAAATTTGTCGGTTGACTTGTACATTTTGATGAGGAAATTAATACTCTGCTATTTCTCCAGACCCTTTCGTTACATTTGTGTTGAGGAAGAATAGTCACAATGAGAAGTGCTGGCTCTTTGTCAGCTGTGTAACCAGAGAGTCGTCATACTGAGTTCAGGGATCTTTTTACTTCAGGATGTAATGAGAAAAATTGACCCCCCCCTGACTAAAGATGCGCAAATGTCAAACTAAAGGGCACAAAACCTTCAAACCTGAAATATGATGCTGGGAACTCTGATGGAAGTGAATACTTGATATGTGATGAAGGAAATGTAGTGACTGGTTATTAACCAATCTGTGATGACTCTAAAAACTCTACAAATACATCATTACTTTTAAATGCTAGATTACATAATAGCACATGAACTTACATGGGTAGGGATAATTTAGGTTAATATTTAATAGAAAGCCATAGGTGAAGTGTCAACCTTCAATCACCTTTTACCATCAATTTGCTGCAGGGTTATTATTGTTAACTTAAACTTAAACCATAAAAAAAGTTCATGCAAAGGCAACAATTATAATTTTTATTCAATTTAAGTACTAAAAAGACTACAGCTAAAAATACAGCTGCAAGCAGCAATCACAGTACCAAGCACTACAGAAGCAAGCATCAGACCAAGTGCACCAGTGAGTAATTGAAGCCATTTTTAGATTATTTTAGTGGAAATGGCTGAAAAATCATAAAGCAACTAGTAATATGATTTAACGGTTTGTCACTTTTGACCTTTTTGTCAGCACAGTCTGAAGATGATCTGATTTGATTTTAGTAAAAATTGGACCAACGCTGTAGGAGGAGTTTGAAAAAGAATGTTTGCAACATAAATCAAAATGGCGGACAGGACGTTTGGCTGACTATGTCAAAATGGGTATCTATGTTCTCGACTTGACCCAAGAAATAATTTGAGTCCAGTTCGATTATAATAGGCTAATGTACTGAAACGTTATAAGCATTTTTGAAAATCTTTGTATTAATGGATAATAAATGGTTTATAACTTTTGACCAATAGGTGGCACTGTTACCGAATTGGTGTGGTGTGGTCAGTGTGAGGTGACAATGGCACACACATAGTTTGGTGTCAATATGTCAAAGCTTTGCAGAGATACAGCCTCAGATGCAGTTTGGTAGCTTTCCAGCAAATTTGTTGAAGCATTAAACGATAACTGTTATGTATATAGACACAAAATCCGTAACGTTTTGCCAGCATGATCAGAAGATGATCCGAGTCAAATTTGATGAAAACCAGACCAGTGTTCTAGGAGGAGTTCCAAAAAGTAGGTTTTCAACATAAATCAAAATTGGACAGATAGGAAGTTTGGCTGACTATCTATATTCTCAACATGATCTCAGTAGCTAATGTACTGAAAAGTTATAAGCATATTTGAAAACTTAATGGTTAATGAGTAGTTCATCACTTATGACCAATCTGTGGCGCTACTACCTCTCTGATGTGATGTGGTCAGTGTGAGCAGACAATGGCACATACAAAATTTGGTGTCACTATGTCAAAGCTTTGCAGAGATAACAGCCTCAGATGCAGTCTGGCATCTTTCCAGCAAAATTGTTAAAGCATTAAACGATAACCGTTATGTATATTGACACAAAATCCCTAACGTTTTGCCAGCATGATCTGAAGATGATCCGAGTCAAATCTGATGATAATCAGACCAACGTTCTAGGAGGAGCCGACTATCTATATTCTCGACATGACCCGATGAATATTTTGAGACCAGTTTGATTACAGTAGCTAATGTACTGAAAAGTTATAAGCATTTTTGAAAATCGTTAATGAGTGGTTCATTACTCTTTTGACCAATCTGTGGTTCTGCTACCAAACTGATGTGGCATGGTCAGTGTGAGGAGACATTGGCACATACAAAGTTTGGTGTCACTATGTCAAAGCTTTGCAGAGATACAGCCTCAGATGCAGTTTGGTAGCTTTCCAGCAAATTCGTTGAAACGTTAAACAATAACTGTTTCATATATAGACAAAATACAACAGCTAGTTTTGCAGCTTTATATTGCAAATTGGTGTCTTAGCATGTTATTTTAATGTATTATGTCAATTATGAACACACTGGTTTGTAGTGCAAACAGTTTTACTGTTTACTGCACGTAGTTATTTTTCTTGTTATTTCCCTATAGCAGATAATGAACGGGAAGTCGTGCCCATAGGCTTACTTTGGGGTTGAATAGTGAAGAAAACCGCTACAATTTAAAAATTGAAATGCAAACAAAATAGCTTCACTATGATGTTGTCAAATCATCCTCAACAAGGTAAACACAAGACAACAAATACACGAACATTGAAAACTTTATTTTTTTCACTACATATTCACAAACAAGATCTGATATTGCATGGAAATTACCATTCTGTAGGGCTGAATGATACAATATAAAAGAAAATCTGGTTAAAAAAAATTAACAATAAAAATAGGAAGCATTTTTTTTTTCAATATGGAAATATCATGAAAGACTGAAAACGAGATGAAAGTGTTGACAGGCAGGTCGACACGACATCTTACAAATACACACACGGTTCTGACAAGAACAGTGAAATATTGTTTTCTTTTAAAACAAAACAAACCTATTGCAGGGAATGTAACATTATCTGTATATACATGCATAAACGAATCTCCAT
This sequence comes from Garra rufa, assembly GCF_049309525.1. Lineage (NCBI taxonomy): Eukaryota > Metazoa > Chordata > Actinopteri > Cypriniformes > Cyprinidae > Garra > Garra rufa. The sequence goes on from NC_133375.1 coordinate 10,365,923, forward strand.
AATTAGTTTTAAAACAACCTAAACCCTTACCATCAATTCAATATTCAATATTAAACCAATTATCTACAAATCTACACTCAAAACATAAGTATTAAGGCACTATATTAATTTTTCCCAGTCACTGTGTTCCCTTTGACACGAACACAACCATTACAACAGTTTATCACTGTGCTAATTCAAAATAAATCACATTTGTTTAACAGTGCTGTTGGTTAACTGTGTTGTAGGCTGAATAAACTGGCAGTTTGGAAATTAGATTTTTTGCATGAGCTAAATAGCAGCAAAAGTCTTTGAACCTATGCATAGTTGATTGTTCTGTTTACTGGTTATATGTTTATTTATTTATTTTACTTCACTGTAGCGGTCTTTAAGGCCATGGCAAGTTATGTCAATAACCAATAGCAAACTCTGCAGACTGCTCAGTCATACCAGAGGATGTCCTCCATGATAGTTAAAACATCAGTTTTTATAGGATAAAACCAAAACAATGTGTTTATCTATGGCTAGTATAGGAAAAGGTCAGTCATAGCCTGTTAGACTAAAAAATACTGATCTCTAAGAATTTTTGGTTTGGTGTTCATGAGTAAAGAAAGTCTGATGATATGACATGACTTTGTTCAGCTTTCAGTGTCTCGAAGCTGAACGACTTGATCCAGACAAACGGAAGACAACCACATGGAAAAACAGACAAGAGAAAGAGGGTTGAAGGAGAGGCACGAGAGACATGACGAGAGATCCAATGAGGTGAGGTCTGATGAGGAGGTAGAGGAGGATGTCGGGACGGGTCTGCAGGGTTAGGATGTTCATGAACTGGGCATGAACATGGTCCATGTGTACTGGAGCACAGAGGAAGACACAAGGAGGTTTTCATCTCTGCAAAGACAGAGTTAGAAACAACAGTAAATCAAAAGTGTTCATCCATATGAATACCAAATGCTGAGCTGAAATTAGAGACGGGAGAGAATAAGACTGGAAACAATGACAACAGACTGATTTAAATTATGAAGAAAACAATCACGGATTAGTATGGTGGAAAGTGGAATTACGTAATTTAATTACAAAATGAATGCAACTGTAATCTGTTACAGTTACTGAGAAAATAGGTATAATTAAATTACTTTTAATACGATAACAAATGGGGTTACATCTGAATATTTCACACACACACACACACACACACACACACACACACACACACACACACACACACACACACACACACACACACACACACACACACACACACGATTGATTTCTTACTAAATGTGAGACACCAATGTTTTAGGAGTTTAAAACACAGAATAGGACATTTTATTTATTTGGTAACTATTTTATTTTTTGTGCCAAATTCTGATTTTGTGGTGGCTGTGCTTTAAAATGAAATTATTATAATCTTAATTCAAGTGATGAAGTTTCTGAAAGTCTGACATCAGTGTTGAGTTCTACTGTAAGTATGTTAAATGTCATCAGTTACATAATTTTAAAGTAATTGAAATAGTTGAACTACTTGTAATCTGTGATCTATTATATAAAGTAACCTTCCCAAAACCAGTCATGGGTTCAATACACGCTCAATTACACATAAAATAATTACACTATTAGTCAAAAGTTTTTCATGTTTTTTTTTTAAGAAGTCTCACTATTTTCACTATTTAAACTACTACATTTTCACTATTTAAAATAACTGTTTCTATTTGAATAGATTAAAAAGTAATTTATTCCTGTGATTTCAAAGCCAAATTTTTAGCATCATTACTCCAGTCATATAATCCTTCAGAAATCATTCTAATATTCTGATTTGCTGCTTAAAAAACATTATTATTTTTTATTATTATTACTATTGTTGAAAACAGCCGAATAGATTTTTTTAGGTTTCTTTGATGAATAGAAAGTTCAGAAGAACAGCATTTATCTGAAATAGAAATCTTTTGTAACATTATAAATGTCTTTATCATCACTTTTGATGAATTTAAAGCATCCTTGCTAAACAAAAGTATTAATTTCTATAATTTCTTTGCCCAAAATAAACATAAAATAAATTATACTGACTCCAAGCTTTTGAATGCTATAGTGTATAATGTTACAAAAGCTTTTATTTTTAGATAAATGCTGATCTTTCTATTCATCAAAGAATCCTGAAAAAAAAATGTACTCAACTGTATGATATTAATAAACAATTTTCTTGAACAGCAAATCAGCTGTTGATATTAGAACGATTTCTAAAGGATCATGTGACACTGAAGACTGGAGTAATGATGCTGAAAATTTGATATATATTAATATAATAGAAAGCAGTTATTTTAAATCGTAAAAATATTTCAAAATATTACAGCTTTTGCTGTATTTGGACAAAAAAAAAAAAAAAAAAAAAAAAAAAATGCAGGCTTTCAGTGAGCAGAAGATAATTCTTTAAAAACATTAATCTTTCAGTCCAAAAACTTTTGACTGGTAGTGTACAAAAAGACTGATACTGCATCATAAACTTAAATTAAGTAAATTTCCTCCAATTTTTTTTTTGTATCATAATGTAAAAGAGTACCATATTGTTTATCAGCGGTATTAAATATCTTTTGATTGATCCATATTGGCTGATATTGCATATTTAATTTGTCCATTTTCACAATTCTTACCTCAGCCATCATCTAACGCTCATTTAAAGTAAATCTTTAAAAACACAATTTTTAATTTCATAACACTAATTTTTTTACCAAAAAAATACAGATATTAAAAAATATTTTCCTACGTCACATCAAAATGTTGTGATGCAGCACTTAAAATGACTGATTTTATTTATCTGTTTAAGCAAAACTTTAGTGTTATCAGTTAAAATAAAAAAAATAAAACTATAAAAATTTAAATAATTAACCAACTATCAAAAAAATTAAATCATATCTATCAACCAATCAAATCAAAAGAGAGTTTGTATTTATGTAGGATCATATGACACTTAAGGTGGGAGTAACGATGCTGAAAAAAAACAGCATTGCACCACATTTTTATAATTCACATTTTAAAATAGCTAAAAATAAAACATATCTGAAATTGTAAAAATATTTCAGCGTTACTGTTTTTATGGTATTTTTGATCAAATAGCTTGGTGAAACCTCTTTCAAAAACATTTTTAAAAAAAATCTTACCAACCCCAAACTGCGTATGTCAAAACCAGCAAATAGCAACATGGTTTCAAACAAACAAAAATAAATAAATAAATGAATAAATAAAAAGTGATGCAGAGAATGTGACAGATTAAACAAGATTTTTTTGTGTGTTTTTATAGTGTTAATGAGCGCTTTGTAATTAAATGCTTTGACCAGTGAGCAGAAACATTAAAAAACATTTTTTTAATCGCTTTATCAGAGTTGGTTGTAAAAGTTTGTGGGTAACACTATACAATAAGGTGGCATTTGTTAACATTAGTTGATGTATTAACTAACACGAATGAACAATACATTTATTACAGTATTTATTCATCTTTGTTAATGTTAGTTAATAAAAACAGTCATTCATAGTTTGTTCATGTTAGTGCATAGTGCATTAACTAATGTACTTGTGATTTTAATAATGCTTTAGTAAATGCTGAAAATAATATCAACTAAGATTAATAAATGCTGTAGAGGTATTGTTCCTTTTTACTTCATGTTAACCTGATTGTAAAGTATTACTTATTTGATGTTCAACAACTGAGCAGTTACGTGGCTCTGAACTTCGTCTGGCGTGTGTAAGTGTGTGTTGACCTTTTTGCTGAATCAACACTTCTTTGTTGTTTTCTGAGTTGATCTTGTTTAACCTCACGACTAGGATTAGAGATCGTCTCCTGAACGAAATCCTGACACGAGTTTGAATGGCTCGCTAACCCAGAAGATGCTTTTGTCCTACCAGTGAATTTCTGGGGCTTATCTGATGCACTGTGTGGAGTGGATTGATCACTAGATGCTACACTCGATGTTGCCTGAGGAAATTTAGATTGTGTTTTAGACGCAGCATTTGAATAAGCAAAACGACTAAAAGTATTTGCCTCAGCAGAACGGGATTTAGAAATGTTAGACTGCTTTTTGAGAAAAGCATGCTCGGCGTTGGACTTCTTGGAAGGTTTTAAATCATTCTCCTCCATTTTAACTTTACGTCTTTTCTGTGATGCATCAGTTTTGCCTAATCGTGTATCAAGAGCTTCGACTGAACGTGAAACAATTTTGCTCACAGGTGCAGATGCACGACGCGTTTTAATAAATGTGTTACTGCGCAGCGGTGCTGAGACTTTCAGACTACTTGCCTGTGATTCGTTAACTTTAGGTTGTCGTGACTGGATAGCGAAGGGTCCCAACCCTCCAGTAGAGTCATCTAATGAGCGAGACGAACCTGACCCGTAGCTACGTACGAAAGTAGTGTCGCGCACAAGACCGATAGAAGCTAAACTCTGTGTGGACGTAGATGACTCTGGTTCATTCGAGGCAGAAAAAGACGAGCATGAGGAAGAAGAGGAGGGCGATCTTACGGGGCTGCAGTGAAGGCTGCGTGAGATTGCCCTCATGTGGCTGCTCATGTTCTGTGGGCCAGCAGGCACTAGCACCGGACTGGAGCGTGGACTGTTTCTCATGGGGCTCCTCGGAGCTCGGCCTGATTTGGTCAGATGCTTGGTCCGGGAGTGGCGCGGGCTGCTACCGTTACTGAGAGGGGACAGAGGGACCTCCAGGTCCTCTAGCCGCTGGGTCAGTGCCAGCTTCTGCTGAATGGCCATGCGGAGGAGAGAGTTGAGCGTCTTTTTCTCATCCTCTGCGGCGGCGAGCTGTCTCTGCATCTCATCTAACTGAGTTACGTACTGGTCACATCTGTAAAAACGATAAGGATACAGGAAACAGGAACGGAGATACATTTAAAATGAAATAACGAAAGAATAAAAGGGATTACTTTTTGCATAAACGTCCCTTAAGAAAACATTTTAGTTTTTATTAGAAACTGATGCAAGAATGTGTAGAAGAGTGCTGTCCTCATGCTGTCAGAGCACTGCACGCACACAACAAACTAAAACCCTTTGGTGTTTTGTTTTGGAGAAGCAAATCAGCATATTTGAATGATTTTTGAAAGGCCATGTGACAAAGACAATACATCAAATAGAAAGCAGTTATTTTAAATTGCAATGATCTCTCACAATATTACTGATCAAATACAGTTGAGGACAAACGTTTACATACACCTTACAGAACCTGCAAAATGTACTTTTTTTAAAACCAAATAAGGGAGATCATAGAAAATGGAACAGTTAACACTGTCTGCTGTTCTTCAGAAAAAAAAATCCTTCAGGTCCCAAAAATTCTTTGGTTTTTCAGCTCTTTGTGCATTTAAACCCTTCCCAACAATGACTGTATGATTTTGAGATCCATCTTTTTACACTGAGGACAACTGAGGGACTCATATGCAACTATTAAAGAAGGTTCAAACAATCACTGGAGAAACACTGGATCTTCTTATCAAAAGCACTGAAAAAACAAATAATTTGTGGGACCTGAAGGAATTTTTCTGAAGAAGAGCAGGCAAGGGACTCATAAACAACTATCACTAAACAAAAAAAAAACACAGCTGTGTTCATTCAGGTTACAACACAGTATTGAGAAACAAGTTTATGTAAACCATTGTTATAAATTCAACTATTTTTTCTTGTGGACTATATGTAAACATCTTATGTGAAATATCTTATTCAGGTCAGCACTAAATAAAAAAAAAAAAACAACAACAACATGCATTTTGTGCACTTTTAAAAAACAATTGTTACAGACACTAACCTTTTCACCGATACTTCCACTTTATTTAAAAATAAGTAATATGCACATCAAAACTTATTATTTATATATTTCCTAAAATCATTAAATAAGTGTTTCAACAAGTTATGTGATTGACTGCGATCTTAAAAACCTGCATTTATTTCTAGAGGGGTTCTAAAGTTTTCTTTTTTACAGTCACGTGACTGAAAACGTTATCCTCGCTTCCACTGCTCTCTGTTCCCTTGACACTTGATCTATGACTTCAGCTCTGAGTGAGCTGCTCTCAGCTGCACACGGGATCAGAGAGCGTGCACGTTAAACAGCATGTGAGAGGAGCTCGAGGGAGACCAGGCTTTGAGATTATAATCTTATTAGCTTGCTCTTAAAACAGGGTCATGACTGTCTAATCTCTGTGGCTCTCTATCCAAAGGCCTCTCATATGTCTTTCTACAAATGTAAACAAAAACTCCCTGCATATCTTTCACCAGCGTGTGGGTTTTACTATGACTAAATGTCTCTATAAATCCTTACATCGTGTCAGCTAACGATTTAGGTATTGTCAGGCAGCCTAAGACAACCCATCAGCAAATAAATTCGATTACTTTAAAAGTTAAAAGATTACAACCAAAACTGATCAGTTTTTCCTCAACTGACAAGAGAAAGCTGGAACTGGGAGAATCATCTTCTCTCATGAACTTCTCTGCACTCTGTCCATAAATCAAACCAGTTTACAAACAACCAGTGTAACACTAAAAGCCCTATAATCACTCATTAGATATGAGCTATGTGCTGTACAAACAATGACCTGAGAAACTCCCATTGCCCGTGAGCACACAAAGCACTTGGCGCACACGTGATCCCATCATACCTGCTTGCAAACATGACGCGAAGGGAGGAGAAGGTGGCTGCATCCTCCTTCAGGGCCTTCAGTTCATTTCTCAGTTTCATCATCGTCTCGGTCACCATACTCTTCTCAGTTTCGTACTTTGTCTTCAGGTTGGTTAAAGCCAACTCGGCTGTCTGAGGGAAGAAAAAAAAAAAAAGAAAAAAAAAGAAAAGTAAAGTAGTCATATGATCTGATTACCATAAAGGGAAACAATGTGATTGAGTTAAGAGCATTCTCAAAACTGCAGTAAAAGACTACATTTAACAACTATTCAATCAATTTGCAATAAACACAGTGATAAATTGATATACTGCCCTAGCCAACCTACAGAATATTTGTCCATTTGTGTCCTTGGACCATAAAACTAGTCGAATAAACTCTGAAAGCTGAATAAATAAGCTTTCCATTGATGTATGGTTTATTAGAAAAGGATCATGTTTGGCTAAGATTAAGCTGTTTGAAAATCTAGAATCTGAGGGTGCAAAAAAATCTAAATATTGAGAAAATTGCCTTTAAAAGTTGTCCAAATGAAGTTCTTAGCTATTGGCTATTGCTACATATATACCCATGCTACTTCTGACTAGTTTTGTGGTCCAGGGTCACATTTTCAAGTTTATTAGCAATGGTCATTAATGATTGCCACTTGAAGATTAAACAGAAGTGTTAGTTACTTTTATATCTGCTCTGAAACCTCCTGACATCCTTTTCAGGGATGTTACTTTTTCTGTTAAAATATTTTCATTTAGTGTCTACTGCTTTAATTGCATGGAAATGAAGCAGCTGACCATCACAACTGGCTACTATGTTGAAAGGAATAAAAAAGTAGGGCTTAAATCTAAAAATGTTAGTAAAGAGCTGGCATTCTGACGGACAGATACACTACGCATTGTTTAGAAGCAGAAGACATCGCACACTGTACATAAAACAGTCTTTGTCTGAAGATTTTAACACAGAAGATGACTTGCAATTTTTTGCCTAGCCTTCCTTATTTGAGCCAGAATATACAAATGTTGAACTAAGAGAGATGGATGTTCAATGTCAGAACACCAGCTCCTGTGTACGCAGCACCACACACGTGGTGGTACTCTTTTGAATGTCGGCAGAGACTGACACAGAAGAGAAGAAATTGTTGAATAAAGTTGTTCCTTTGTTTTCTCCATGCACGAAATGTATTCTCATTGCTTCATAAAATTACAGTTAAATCACTATTGTCTCATGGACTATTTTAACGATGTCCTTACTACCTTTCTGGGCCTTGTATGTGTTAGTTGCGTTGCAGTCTATGCAGGATCAGAACGCTCTCAGATTTGATCAAAAATATCTTTGTGTTCTAAAGATGAGCGAATGTTTAAAACATGAGGATGAGTAAATAATGACAGAATTTTCATTTTTGGAAAAAACTATGCATTCAATATCTTGTCAATATCATAATCTAACATCTGTACCTGTTTATTGGCCTTCAGGACAGTTCTGAGAGTGGCTATCTGCTCTCTCTTGGTGCTCAGGAGTGACTTAAGTTTTAACACTTCCTCAATCAGTGCCTCTGTATCACGGTCTGATTCAGTGCTCCCTCCTGCTGCTGAAGAGGACAACAGGTTGCGCTGCCTGCACAAGTCCACCGCCACCTGGAAAAATTTCAACAATAAGTAAAAATGTATTTATATAACATATTTAAACATAGTGACGTGACTAAAGTGCTAGACAAAGTGAATTACAAAATATAAAATGCATTACATATATGTGACCCAGGACCACAAAACCAGTCTTAAGTAGCACAGGTATATTTGTAGAAATAGCCAACGATAAATTGTATAGGTCAAAATTATTGAAAAAAAAAAAAAAAAATATGCCAAAAGTCATTAGGATATTAAGTAAAAATCATGTTCCAAGAAGATGTTTTGTAAATTTCCAACCATAAATGTATCAAAACTTAATTTTTGATTAGTAATATGCATTGCTAAGAAGTTCATTTGGACAATTTAAAGGTGATTTTCCTAATATTTAAATTTTTTTTTTGCACCCTTAGATTCCAGATTTTCAAATAGTTGCATCTCAAACAAATTTTGTCCTATCCTAACAAACCATACAACAATGGAAATCTTATTTGTTCAGAAATTGACTCTTATGACTGGTTTTGTGGTCCAGGGGCACATCTACAAATATAATCATGAGCATAGTATTAAAACAAAAGCAAAGCAAAACCTTACAGTGATACTGACATTACAACAGTATATTTTTTTCTTGAGTTGACTGAAAGCAAAAGTGCAGCTATTATCTGAATTTTGTTGTTAAGACAGATACAGGCAGGCATCCTAAGGCAGCCTGGTCTAATCGGTTCATATTTCATGCTTTACCTCATCAAAAAAAGCTGCTTAAAGGCTTAAATGAAATGTTCTCATGGGGAGCTAGAATTATATTCAGCTGTCTTTTTTTAAAGAGCATTTCAGGATACTTTAAAAAGAAAATTGTTGCGCGTACACTTTCTTATATGTGACCCTGGACCACAAAACCAGTCGCTGGGGTATATTTGTAGCAATAGCCAAACATACATTGTATGGGTCAAAATTAATGATTTTTCTTTTATGCCAAAAATCATTAGGAAATTAAGTAAAGATCATGTTCCATGAAGATTTTTTGTAAAATTCCTACTATAAATATATCAAAATGTAATTTGATTAGTAATATGCATTAAGAACTTAATTTGGACAACTATAAAGGCGATTTTCTCAGTATTTTGATTTTTTTTTGCACCCTAAGATTCTAGATTTTCTAGAATCAACAGTTCTGCTGTTGTCTTATTTGAACCATTTTCTTTGACAAAATAAAGCAAAAACAGGAACTATTATCTAAAATGTAACTCAATTATTAGTAATTTATTGTTTATTGGACTGACATTTACAACCTTGCTGATAATTTATGTTATTTTGTTATCCATTTCAGATTATATAAATATACAAGACCTATAAAAAGTCATATGGGGACATATTTTGCCTCCATATCTTGAATTAAGGGGAATTCTAAATGTATTTTCGATTCTTTCTGCAATATACTCAATAATATCAAATCTTTAAGATATTATCATAGACAATATATATTGCACACCCCTACCCCCAATTCAAGATAAGGGAGCAATTAAAACTAAACCTAAGGCTGTTGCAATTAAGGTGTGAAACAAAAATGAATAAACAGTGAATGAGAAGTGTCAAAAGTGTTCTCAGCTGTGGCTCAGACATACCTGTAAATGTTTAATCTGGCACCGTATGACAGCTACCAGATTGCGCACATTGGTTGGGTCCCTGAAGTCTAGCGTAGGAGACCCTGGACAACTCCCGCAGCTAGATGACCCGTCTACACTCCCTCCACTGCTCAGGTCCAACACTTCACCCGACCTCCTGTGCCTGCGGAGGGATCCACGAAAGTGGTGCTGCTGCGAATGGTTGTGCGTTCTCCCAGCTTGTGCTCCTTCGCGATAGTAATCCAGCGTAACACGACTGGGCGTGAGGTTGTTACAAACACACACATGATGGTAAAGATTGGCCAGCTCCTCAGAGAAGGCCAGAAGTTCCTCCTGCGCAGCACTGAGGTGGCCTTCAGAGTCGGTGGCCACCTGCCGTGTGGCGCCAATCTCTCGTTCCAACTGTCCTATTCGCTCTTGGTCCTGTCGGCTCGCAGTGATACACTGTCGAATTTTATCAGCAAGTTCCTGTGCCTCACCCCTCCAGTGTTCTTTCTCCTGCTTGTAACGCTGCTCCAGAGCTTTGGAGCGTTCGCCAACCACTTTCAGCTCATCGCGCAGGTGCACAAGCTCCTCATTTGCCGCTTGCATGCGGCTCTCTAATACCTCTGCACTTGTTGCATCCACTTCGTAGTAGGGTATGCCATTTTCATCTTCTTGGTTTTGAAGAGATCTGGGAGACGGGCTCATTCCATTCTCTCGTTCAGAAGGCCTTTTCAAGGCTGTACTCTGAAGGGTCTCCAAACATTGGGTCAGCTGTTCCATCTTCACCTGTTGCTCACTGAGAGCATCTTTAGACAGGGCTAACTGCTGCTGGAGGTCATGCACAGTGCTGTTTAGTGTGGCTTTCTCTCTCTCCACCTAAATATGGGTACACAAACAATATGGCTTTTAACAAAATTATTGTGACTTGATTTATTTAGAGCCCTACAATATTCTTACTGTTTTCAGCCTCTGCCGCCTCAAAATTTGAGCACATAATCTCTTGTCACTTTGTAAGCATTTTACTGTTTCTTCGAGGAAAATAATCATCATATCATATACAAACAGAACCTTTATATATATATATATATATATATATATATATATATATAATTAAAATTTAATTATTATAAATTAATATTAATACAATTTATATATTAAAACTATTAAAAAGGAATCCAGAAAATTAATTGAAAACACAATTTGGTAAAAATACAAATTTGAGAAAAAAAAAAACAATTAATTTTTTTTTTTTTTTTTACAAATTGCTGTTAAATTGTATAAGTTTCATGATTTTGATTAATTAGACATGCTTTATGATTAATATTTTTTTAATTTAACCATTAAAACAATCTAGAAATTAAAGAAATGACAAATCTTAGAAAATCTAGAGAAAAATGTAAATGGGAAAAACTGAATTTGAAAAAAAAAAAACTTTCATATGACCTTATATTTCATTCAGTTTGCCTTAGGTTTTAGTAAGAGTGTCATAAATTTTGAAAATCACAGCACTTCAAGACAAACCCACGTTCCTTTGCCACTGCCATTCGCTCTCTCAACTAACTTTCCTATTGATGCAAAAGGCAGAAAGGCCAAAAACAACTTAAAAAAAAATAAATAATAATAATAATAATAATAATAATATATATATAAAAATACATGAAAATCAATTTTACATTTATAAAAAAGAAAACTTGACTAGGTGGGTGGGTGAAAAAAAACATTTCTTAGTAACTGACTAAATGGTACAGTACATCCTGAGCAGGAAGTGGTATGAAACAGGAAGTAGTATCAGATGTCAGATGATGTCAGATGATGGTTTAATGCACAAAACTGCTGAGCTGAAAATGAAACACCCTACAAGACCATTTTATAGACATTTACATCACAGGGTTTGAATCTTAAATCTTTGGTTTGAGATTCGATCTGAAGAGATGGACATCAGCCAATATGAACCTGGCTACTCAGACTTCACTTGATTTATGTCCCTGATTTATATATAACATTCCCAAGAATAATTAAACCAATGTCATCCTGTTGTATGTAAATTTATGTGAACTTTGTTATACATTTATTACACTAGAAAGTTTAACTTTAGAATTTTTTTTTTTTTTTTCATTAAACCTTACCAGGTGTATGTAGTAAATCTTCTATAAAAGCAATAAGCCCAGTGATGCCATGATTTACTGTAATTTTACGGGGTTTTTAATGTCCATGCTCTGTCTCGTGCCTAAAAACACTCCTTAGCTGTACCAAATATATTTTAAACCACTGCTTTTGCTACATTGCTACATGTTGGCTGAGTTGTTTGAGTGTAGAATTTGCAATGCAACTATTGACAAGATCTAGTGTCCAAAAAGAAAAACATGCACTGGATACCCAATTTGCAAAGTTATATTTGTATATCAGTGTATGCAAAACAAAACCAGGAAGGAGAACACAAATACACACACAAATAATTCTCAGTAAGTCTCCAGTCGTGAAGCTTTGATGTGAAAAAAAGAGGAAGTTCCCTCACCTGCAGCAGTTGCTGCTTGAGTTTCTGGCTGTCTGACAGGTGCAACTCACTCAGCAGGTCGGCCACCAGCCCAGGAGCCTGAGGTCTGAAGAACACGTCGCTGTTTCTGGGTGTGGAGCACCTGTTTCTCTCCATCCCTTTGGAGTTATTATACCCACTGTCCATCTCCTCTTCCTCCTCCTCTCCTGCCTCCTTGTCTTTTTCCCCATCCCGGCTGTCGTCCAGCTGTAGCTCTAAGTGGCCAATGGAGTCAAAAGGGTTGAGGGTAAGAGCGGCGAGCTCTCGTCTCAGGCTGTTTTTCTGCTCCCTCTCCTCTTTCAGGGCCTCAAGTGCCTCGTCCAGCTGACGCTCTGCAATCTCCCTCAAACGCTCGGCCTCTTCTAGCTGAGCCCTCATCAGCTCCAGCTCCTCATCTTTATGGGTCAACTCCAACTTCACTGACTCAAACTCCACCTGTGGACACAAATGTAAAATTGAATATGCATTAGTCGGTCTAGTTGAAGTAGTAATACACCTATGTGATCCTATACCACAAAACCAATCATAAGTAGCACAGTATATTTGTGGCAGTAGCCAAAAATACATTGTATGGGTTACAATTATCGAATTTAATTTAATGCCAAAAAGGCAATCATTAGGATAAGATCATGTTCCATGAAGATATTTTGTAAATTTCCTACTGTAAATATAACAAAACTTAATTTGATTAGTAATATGCATCACTAAGAACTTAATTTGGACAGACTTTCTCAATATTTAGATTTTTTTGCACTCTCAGATTGCAGATTTTCAAATAGTTGTATCTCTGCAAAATATTAAATCCTATCCTAACAAACATCAATGGAAAACTTATTTATTCAGCTTATTGTTATTCAATTTGTGTAAATCTCAATTTCAAAAAAATTGACCCTTTTGACTGGTTTTCTGGACCAGGGTCACACATAATAATATTACTTGTTGAAAAACTAGATAAAGATTTCAAAGAGACTTGAATATTTAGCTTGGATAAAAAAAAAAAATAAAAAAATAAACTTTTTAACTAAACCGTTTGAACATGTAAATCAGTCTTAATAGTTTTATATATTGCAGTATTTATTTCATATTTTTTTTGTGATTGTTTAAGGAATAATCACACAACCTTTCTTCCGTTCGTTTTTTGTTTAATTTTCAGTGATTAAAAGACAAATTAATTTATCGTTTTATGCTTTCATTTGATAACCAGAAAAAAGGCTATTTAAAAAATTCATTTTAATAAATGAAGTTGTTTTTATGCATTTTTTACGCAATTCAAATAAAGACATGCTAACAAACATATGGTGGGGGGGGGGGGAATCATAGGGCCCTAAACATGTCATTTTTGTTATACTTCTGATTAAACTGATGTGAAATTGTATAAGTTTCAAGATTTTAATTAAATGCTTCAAAATTAATAATATTTACTTTAGCCAATAAAAAGGGAGTAAAGAAAAATGGAATCCAGAAAAATTTAAATGGAAAAAATGGAATTTGGAACAGAATGGAATGGTTATTTATTTACATTGATTAATTTTTGTTGTACCTTTGTCATTTTTATTCTTTAATATATATTTATATATAGCTTTATTTATATTTTAGTTTTATTCTAGTAATTTTAACACTTTAACTTAAATGTGAACATTTGCCGTGGTAATTAACTAATATATTTTTTTCTTCGTATATTTATATTTTATTTTTAGCTTTATTTAAGTTGCTAAACACTATTTTAATAGTTTTACTTAACAATAACAAACAAAACTAAATTTTGACTAGGGCAAAAAAAAAAATAAAATAAAAATCATACGCTTCAACTTTCCACTTGTCAACATTATTTGTAGCTCCCTGCCCCCAAAACATACCAGCACAGTACTAACTTGTTATGCTGGATTAGCCTGCTATTACTGATCTGGCATCATATAACTAATGACCACAGTAATACACAAACAAGACCTATAATATTCCCCATTTTTATGAACACAGATGACAAATTACAGTAAACAAAGCCAGATCTGTATCCACTTCGTGTCACAGCCATTGCAGGACTATTACACTCTATACAACCAAGTTCACACCTGTAAGTGACAGCCATATTTACATTAATATTAAAGTGTTTAATCAACAGAACTGAATAATAGTTCAATGCAGTGCATTGTGGCAGAAAAAAAATATCTCAATATTTCCCGACCAATTTAAAGGAACAGTTCATAGCCTCAGGCCATCTAAGATGTAGGCGAGTTTGTTCCTTCCTTTTTTTTTAAAGTGGTTTTGACTTTCATTCTGACAGCACCCATTCGGTACAGAGGATCCGCTGGTGAGCAAGTGAAATTATGCTAAATTTCTCCAAATCTTTTGCGATTTAAAAAAAAAAAAAAAAAAAATCTACATCTTGGATGGCCTGAGGCCAAATAAAATTTATTTGCAAAAAGCTCTCAGATTTTATCAAAAATATCTTAATTTGTGTTCCAAAGACAAACAAAGATTTTACGGGTTTGGAATGACATGAGGGTGAGTAATTAATGACAGAATTTTTATTTTTGGATGAACTATCCCTTTAAGGACAATTCAGCTTAGCTTATTTGTACATTTACTGTCTGGATTCACCCTGAGCAGACCGGTTTTCAGTCCAACAAGGAAGGCGTTCCAGCCTCTGAGTGACTGAATATTCATGCGGGATGTGAATAAAACCTCTCGTGTGTAGCCCCTCAGAAGGAAGGCTTTGTTAAAAATCAGCTGAGATTGAAGCATTACAACAGAAGTGTTTGTACTGCTGTGACAGCAGCTGCAAAAAACACATTCAAAGTCACAAGACATCTCAGGCAAAGCAAAGACTTATGTCTTTATAAAAAAAATGGCTTAATGTTACATGATGAATTGCATTAGATGGATACTATGACACATTTATGGAAAGAGTTGGATATTCAATGAAATTAGAAAACAACAAATTAAACATGAAATTTGCATTCTTACACACCTGGTTCTCCTTAAGCACCGAGACTTGTTTCTGCAAGGAGATGTTCTCCTCCTCAAGCTCACTATTATCCTGAAGCTGCTGCACCTCTCGAGTCTTGTACTCCTTCCTTTCCTCTCTCATTCGGGTCTTCTCCACCTCCAAACACTCACACTCCTAGAGAGCAGAGATATTCAGACAGGGCAAGGTCCATAAAACTCAGAATAAGCTAATGAGAAATCATTAGATCTGCAAAAATCACATAGTGGTAGCTTCATAAAGTTCACTCTCTTGCTACGTTCACAAGCCTATTTTGCCCTGATCTGATTTTATTGTATAGCTGTTCACATTTTTGTTTTTAAATGTGGCCAAAATCAGATTTCCAGTGTGAACGGATCATGGTTCTGAACTGACCCGTAATGTGCAAAAGAACAATATGAACAGGGTTGCCAGGTTTTCACTACAAAATCTGCCCAATTGCTTCTCAAAACTAGTTAAAATATTGCACTAGTGGGATCGTTTCGACCCACAGAGTTGAAAAAAAAACCTGCGGCAACAGTTAAAAAGTAGCTAGTTTACGCAGGAAAACTGTGGACTTGGCAGCACTTGCACAGCGCACTGTCATGTGGAAGTAAATACAGAGGACATAAAGCAAGCGGTTATGCGTTTATTTATAGTGTGATCTGACACAGAAGCCAGCGAAATTATGCACAGGCAAAATGGAAAATAAAGACAAGGATGTGAAACAAGAGAGCAGAGTTTTGAAACTTTCATGGTATGAGACCTCATTTTACTTGTATATAGATTTGTCACTGTAGTACTTCGAACACATCAAACGTACTTCTACCTTTAGTACAGTATACCTTTTGCAACTTTCTTGATAACTTTATGTATGTCAAATCTTTAATATTACTCCTATGAACACAGAATCAGGATAAATGTTGATCTAGAGTGATGTAAAAGTTGCATGAATTTCGATATGACTGTTCACACTGCAGTCGCACTGCAAGACCTGAATCAGATTTAGTACCACATATGAAAGTGGCACAAATCAGAGTTGAAAATATCAGATTCTATGCAGTTTGTGCTGTTCATACTGTCATGAGAAAAAAAAGATCTGAGTCACATGTGAGCAAAAAAAAAAAAAAAATTCTGATTTGGGCCACATTTGCCTGCAGTGTGAATGTAGCCTCTTTGTTCTATTTAATGAAAATTCTCTAATAGGATGGTTCACACAAAATTAATTTTATTGTGTCATGATTTACATGTACACATCTCATTCCTCATTCCTTACTTCGGAATAAAAAAAGAATCTCATACAAAGAAACAATAAAAAGCACCCACTGACATCAAACCTGGCATGCCACATTTTAATGCACTATAGTTCTGCAAGATTGCAAGCTCATTTAAAATAGGAAACATCTAACCTCTCACGAAAGGTCAAAAAAGATTTTATTATTAAAAGAACCTTATTTTTATAAAAACTATTCATTTTGTCCGGTACAATAGTTCAGTAAGTAGTTCGCTATGGCCTTTTTTCTCTTCAAGCTGACATTGAAACTCAACCCGGTTTTGTCACATGATCAGGCCTCATGAAAACAAGGAGTCTTATTTCCACTTTTACTTTGATCAGCAAACAAGCCAGATGAGCGCATGCTATTCAGCAGCATTTCAGCTCAGAGCATTTCATTCTTCTGATGTTGTTACACATAATAGTTTCTTTTCGAAACCGAATCTCATTGTACAGCTCATATAACAAAAAAAACAGACTTGTGGTTGGGAACACACATTTTATGTAAACACTAGCCTTCTAATTGATGTTGGTGTATGTACCTTCTTCAGCTGTGTGGAGAGGCCGGCCAGTCTCTCGTTTTCAGCCGAGATATTGGCCAGCATGACACGGGCCTGTTTAAGCTCCGCCTGCAGCTCGTCCATACGAATCTCCATGGCTGCCTCTTTAGTGGCTGACTCCTGCAGGAGCCTCTCTTCTCGATTTTCTCCATCTGCGGCTGCACGCTTATGGCAGCTCACAGAGTCTGCTAGAGCCTGGAAACATACACAAACATGAATCAAACATTTGTTTCTGCCACAGCCAAGACACTAGTAGAGGTTTTGCCAATTCCCCCAAAAAAAAAAAAAGAAACAAAACAATTAAGTTGACTAAATGAACACCCAAACCTGACAATTTACAGCCCCTGCACTACTTTGTGTGAATTTCTGAAATTCTTTAAATGAAAACACCAGAGCGGTTGAAAGTGAAGTTGTCAGTCTTTAATTATTTGGAGTAAGTACTTGCATAGCCAATAAACAACGACAACTGTATTGAGAGCTGGCAAAGCGAAACTCTATTCGTTACCCGTGACACTACATTACATTCCAGCTTCTTTGGCAACCAGAGGGTGTAATTACAATGGGCTTAGCTCATGCTAAGGCTGCTGCAGTGCTTGGACAAATGTACACCAGATTGTCTCACACTGAACTGAACGGTTACAAGATGAATCAACACTAGCCAGGTTATCATTAACGTAGCCACATTATAATTTGAGTCGTGTAAGAACATGTGGGAAAAACATGCTTGTGCTACTCTATAATTAATGATGAAAGGCAGACTGAAGAGGGGGAAGTGAAGTGTGCATGAGAGAGCCTGTGAGAGATGCGCAGAGACATTTATACCTCTGTTCAGTAAATGTAAAAGCAGGACATGCGGTTTAAAAGACTAGTGAAGATTTGCTTTTTCTCATGTCCCTTAAAATGACTTTCTTGCATGAAACACAAAAGGAGATGTTAAAATATCTCAGCACTTCTATTCTATACAACAAAAGCAGGTGATGTATAATGCCAAAATAATGCACAAAAGTGGTATGGTTATGAAGTCTGACTGTGTGAGAAACAAGAACACAAATATTTACAAATCAGTTTTACATTAGTATCTTATAGCCATATGAATTCCACCATTGCGGAAAACATGGACAGAATTGAGGAATTAATTCATAAAAATGGAACTTACTGTAGGTCAGTACAATTAAATAAAATGTGATATGGCCTAGTTTCTGTGAATATCAAGCCGCAAAAATTCTATTTAAATATGAACCCTACATGTTCTGAGTGTCTCTATGTAAATGAATGGCGCAGACATGCAGTTTCTTTTACTACACACATACTGAAGCGCATTTGACGTTTGATGTGCTTTCAGCTTCTGTTGCCTCAACATATATAAACACAAACAATCTTCCTTATTAAAAGGAACACTCACTAGAGAAATGTAAATACACAACAGTTTTTATAGAAAACAAATTAATTCTTCATAAAAATCAATTAATTAGACATGATTTTGGTTATTACGACTTGAATAAAACCCATTAAAACAGAAAACAGAAAATTAATGGCAAACACAGAATTTGGTGAAAGAAAAACTGAATTTGATGTATTTTGTAGGGCGTTAAAAAAAAAATATATATATTTTTTTATATAAATTGCTGTTGTGTAAGTTTTATGAATTAATTAATTAGACATGTTTTTGGATTTTTTTGTTATTTAACCAATAAAAAAAAAATAAAAAAATTAAATACAACGAAAAAAAAAAATCAAAAATAATTCATTGGGCCCTAGTATCATTAAAAGCCAATATTAAAGCCTCTTTTCATATTTGATGTATTGTATAAATTTAATTTTTTCAGTTTAAGTTTTAGTAATTTGTGTTTTTGTCATGTTTTTCAATATTATATTTTATATTAGTTAAAACCTTTTTTTTATATATAGTTTTAGTTCACTATTAAAACTAACAACACACAAGAACCAATGACTTCAAGCTTCAGCACTATTTTTGTAGCCACTATATGGAATAGAGCTGCTCAGACATTCTGCCTATAACACATTGTGCCTCACATCTTTTTTTATGTATAAGGATAGTGAGAAAATAATATTGGTTTGGAAAAACACAGGGAAGCAGTAATTTTTTACATTTGGGTGAACTATTTCAGTGAAAGGATTTATTTTATCAACAGAAATATTCATTAGTAAAATCCGGGAGGACTTAACATGAAAATGTCAATGCACTGTTTAAATGTTTCAACTCTTACAATTTCTTTTTCTAGCACACTAGACCCCGATCTGTGCACTCCAGTCATCTCACTCCACCACACTCACCTACTTTGCCAATTTCATGCTCTACTAATCAGACACACAGAGAGAGAAACACACGAGCCTAATCTTCATACCAGAGGGCTGGCTATACAATGTGCCTCGTGTGTGAACTTCACATTAGAAAAATGAGTGACATGTTAGCTAAAGTTGGCAAACCAATAATTTGTGCACATATAATTCCCTCAAAAAGTGTTGGAAAAGTATTGTAAAAGCCTAAAAGCATGGATTTTGGGGCACAGGATTATGTAATAAATCAGATAACAAAAACTGCCAAAAAGGCTCATGCATACCAGGCTTACAGCCTATTTGTTTTCTACTTTGGCCACGGATCTGTCCGAAAAGTGCAGTCCTAAAACGGTAATGTCCAAACAAAACACTTAATCTCAAAAAAAAAAAAAATACATTATTATTAATGCATTTTCAAACACTAACCAAAACATTTTCAAAATGCTAAATGTTTTTGTTGTTAATGTTATTTTATGGAGAAGTCGTTGCATTGCTCTCAGCTAATATTTAAGGGCTCAGAATATCTATCTAGATAATAATTTATGATTATTAATTATTATTTTAGCCAAACTATTAGATATGATCAAATATATACATACATACTAAATCAAGCTTTTAGTTGGCTTAATGAATCGTCAAAATGAAACCATTTTTTTTGCCATCATGTGCTTGCAACTGTCAAGCAGAGCGGTATAAATATCCAACTAATTTTGGTTGGTCCCCTGGGTCCCACAGAAGTGTTTATGTTATGCAATTAACATTTCACTTAAACATCAAGTTTTGATTTAGTATGTTGTTACATGAGATCTGCAGGGAAAAGCTCTTGGAAAACTAAGCCATTAGGCAGTACCACCATCCCCAAATTGAGTGTTCAACCTAAAACCAAATGACAAATTCTACATGACACTGACAAACAGGGAAAATAGGTCACTGAAAGTAAGTATACTACAGTCCAGACAAAACATTTAAGTATGCAAACTATCCATGTGTGAGACCACAAGGATATGAATCACACAAGGAAGACAAAGCTTCAGATTATTCACTAGAAGAAGGGCAAAGAAAAATATCCCCAAGCTGATTGTGTAAGAGCTAAAGACACATGTTTTCTCAATGCTTGATTGTTATACAGACAAAATCTCTATGGGAAAAAAAGCTGAGAAACCCATATGTGACCCTGGACAAAACAAATAAAACCAGTTATACGGTTCAATTTTGTGGTATTTATACATATATATCTGAATAAATAGGCTTTCTATTGATGTATGGTTTGTTAGGATAGGAGAATATTTGGCTGAGATACAACTAATTGAATATCTCGAATCTGGGGGTGCAAGAAAATCTAAATATTTGGAAAATCACCTTTAAATTTGTCCAAATGCAGTTCTTAGCAATGCACATTACTAATCACAAAATAAGTTTTGATATATTTACAGTAAACAATTTACTAAATTTCTTCAAGAAACATGATCTTTACTTAATATTCCTAATGATTTTTGGCATAAAAGATTTTTTTTTTTTAATTTTGACCCATATTGCCAAAATATACCCATACTAGTTAAGACTGGTTTTGTGGTCCAGGGTCACATATTATTATAACACTGATGAGAAAGGTTGTGTGTCCAAAATAAACAAATTCATATGTTTTCTGAAGCCAACATGAACATATTGTGATGCCCTCATCCTTAAAAATAAACAAAAGTACTCAAAGTAGATTATATTTGAAACATGTTCAATTGTTTCAATTATAAACATGATTTGGGTTGACCACAATATGTTTTGTGTGGCGAATTACTGGCTGCCGTGAGCAAGAAAGATGGAAATTCCAAAGACATTTAGAAAACAAATACTTTTATCTAAGCCATAATGAATTAAACCATTTGCAAAAGCAAATAGACTACAAATTCTAGTACAATAAACCAGCAACTTCTCGATATCTTTATTTAAGCTTCTACCCCTCTTTTCCTTCTTTCTTTCTATTGACTGACCTCTCTGAGCTGTTGCATTTCCATCTTAAGGGCTTCATGCTCTTCCTCCAGCTGGCTGTGTTTGATCTTCACCGCAGCACTCTCCTCCAGAACGGCCAGGCCGTACCGGGCAGCCTGTAACTTCTCCTCATTGGCTTCCTGGAGTTCTGCTGTCAGCCTCTCCACCTCAGCTTGAAGGCCCCCGTCTCCTCCTCCTCCCATCCCCTCCAACTCTCGATCACCCTCCTCCAGCATCCTCTGCCCAACCTCACACTCCAGGCCAAGAACAGATACTTCACTTTTGTCTCGTCATGTCTGTGAGAAAATAAATGGTAAAGAGCAGGTCATATTGTTTTTTTTTTTAAATATATATTTTTTGCAGTTAGTAACATAGCTATCCTTCAATGTAAACAGCCTGCAAAGTTCTTAACCAAGTGTTTGATAAAGATATTTAGATATTTACATTTATTTTTTTATGTAATAAATCACAATAGACTTGGCCAGTTGACCAATCAGAGCGGAGTAGGCTTTACAGACCTTAAGCTCAGAACTGCTTTAAACAAATCGTTTCGAAATCATTACAAAATGATTCTAATATTAAATGTATATTTTGAAAAAAATTACAATGTTTTCTGACCTTAGACGCATTTAAACCAGTCGTAGGGGACTCTAACACAATATTATGACATATCAAAATGCATATGGCCTGCTCTTTAAGGCCTGTTTAGACCAAAATCGATAATGATAAAGATAACTGTAACAATAACTATATTAGCATCCATGCGTCAGCAGCACCACAAGTAAGTGTTGTGTTACTCTCATGAACACAAGGTGAAGACTGACAAAAGAAAAAAAAAGATTGGATGAAGTCATTATTTTTGTTTTATTTGTGCACAAAAAATATTATTGTAGCATAAAATTACATTTGGACCACTGATATCACATGAATATTTTAACAATGCCCTAACTACCTTTCTGGGCCTTAAACGTGTCAGTTGCATTGCTGTCTATGCAGGGTCAGATTAAAATATCTTAAATTGTGCTCCAATGATGAGCAAAGGGCTTATGGGTTTGCAATGACATAAGGGTGAATAATTAATGACAGAATTCTCATTTTTGGCTGAACCATCCCTTTAATGACAGCAACTAATACTTGGTTATCACTTGAACATCCATGGTTTTGAATGAGTAGTGTATAAGCCTACTGTGTCCTAACGTGACGAACCGATAAGCTTCTTCAAAACCTACAGCACAGCTCAAAGACCTCAGACGTAACATTGTTATGAGATTATCAGAGCTGCTAATCTGGCATTCAATGAGACGGTCTCACATCAAACCAGCAGGACACAGTCCAATGCGATTTACTCCAGCAGCTTAAAAGACTTTTGCACTTTCACTGTGGTAGGCAATATGTCATCTAATGACATGATAGTTTTTACAACACCCAGATCACCCAAAATTGAAGATACGTCACTGTTTCTCAACCTCATGCTATTCCAAAAACCATATGACTTTCTTTTTACTGAACAGCACAGAATGACAGTCTGTCACACCATTCACTTTAATGGTGGCGGAATTTTCTTTTTTGGGGGAACTGTCCCTTTAACAGCATCCAATATGTCTGTATAAACTGAGCGTTTCAAAATAACAGACACGTTGACAGTTCTTCCTTTAACGTTACTTCTGCCACACAGAGTCACATATTAGTGGCATTTTTTGGATTTAGGTTCCGGTTTTGTAATAAAAACGTCTGTATGTGATGGTTTATTGACATTGTCAGTGCAGGAAGTATTTGATTACACTTCACTGTATGTGATTACATTTCATTCCAATACACGAATCGAGTTGATCAGGCTGTGATAGCGCATTGTTGTTAATAATACGTTTGATGTCTACACCTTCAGGCTTTTAACAAGGTGACTTTGAAAGTGACAAAACCCTATGGGCTAACGTTAGTTTGTCAACAGTTTGCTGTAGCCACAGTGCTAACGTTAACTAACATATTAAATAATACGATTTTCCCGGTTTTAGCAACACGTTATAAGACATCATTTCTAGTAATAGTAAAAGTAGCAACTATTGACTAACAATGAGCAACGGTTCATCTGCTGAAGTATCTGTGTAAGCTCAATACATCCGCCTTGTTTCTTCATTTGCTACAGGGTTAGTTCGGTTTAGCTGTGGCGAAACTGTCACTCAGCGGTGGCTAAAGATAAAAGGTCGATTTTACTCGTTTCTTACCTTTATATTTTGTTGACAGAATCATGAACAGACGGATGAGACATGAATTTGTGCTCGAAGGAGATCAGCCCTTTCCTTGCGCGCGCTCTTGAAGTCAGCCGTTTGAATGGATGCACGAGCACAGCTCTGACCGAAGAGCAGCAGAACAGCCAATGACGCGCGTCCACTTCCGCCTCAAAAGCGCAAGCTCGCACAGCTTCATTGAACATGTTACAGCGGATGTGGTCTCTGGATATAAATAATATTAAAATGTCACGTACAATACAAAGGTGAAAGGTTTAAACGAATATTTGAAGATTGTGTTTATGTATTTTTTCTTAGTGGGTGTATAAAATCAAGTAACAAGGAATCAACATAGTATCAAAGATTGTATCTGAACTGTACCTAAACTACCAACCACCAAAAAAAATAAAAAAAAATAAATAAAAATAAAATACCGAAAATGTATTTGGGAATTTCACATGTACACTACCAGTCTCTTATGCTCACCAAGCCTGCATTTATTTGATCAAAGGTACAGCAAAACAGTAAAATTGTGAAATATTTTTACTATTTAAAATAACTTACTTATAATAAAGTTTTCTATTTGAATATATTTTAAAATGTAATTTATTCCTGGGATCAAAGCTGAATTTTTAGTATCATTACTCCAGACACGTGATCCTATCTTTGATGAATAGAAAGTTCAGTTTTGTAACATTATAATGTCTTTATCATCACTTTTGATCAATTTAAAGGATCTTTGCTTAATAAATGTATTAATTTCTATTTAATATATATATATATATATATATATATATATATATATTAAATAGAAATTAATATATATATATATATATATATATATATATATATATATATATATATATATATACTGACTCTAGGCTTTTGAATGGTATAATGGTATAGTGTATAGTGTTGTAAGTTTTTTTTCCAGTAAATGCTTATCTTTGGATCTTTCTATTCATCAAGGAATCCTGAAAAAATGTGCACAGCTTATTAAATACTGATAATAATAATAATAATAATAATAAAATGTCTCTTGAAAAGCAAATCAGCAAATTAGAATGATTTCTGAAGAAGACTGGAGTAATGATGCTGAAAATTTAGCTTTAAAATCACAAGAATAAATTAGATTTTAAAATACATTCAAATAGGAAGCAGTTATTTTAAATAGCAAAAATGTTTCACAATATTCCTGTAATTTGGGTCAAATAAATGCAGGCTTGGTGAGAAGAAGAGAGTTCTTTTAAAAAACATGAAAAACCTTACTGTTCAAATACTTTTGACTGGCAGTGTAGTTTCCCCAAATTTTGTATATGATCGGGTATTTGGAGAGGTCATGAAAGAAGTTTGTCTTCCAACTAACTTTCATCAAACAATTTAATTCTGAGATGTCGTATTACTGCTTAAAACAGCTCTGTTAAATCTATTTAGTAGTGTGTGGTTACATATTGCTCTGGAATATGAAAAAATCTAATGGATGTAGTGTAAAATGGCATGTTCATGGGCAGGAACAATATTTATTCAAACACTGTTCATTCAACAACCAAAAAGACACTGGTTATCTTATATTTTACAAATAACATATACAGCAAAGTTGATTCCGTGTTGAATCAACACTTTTGTTGTTCAGTGTTCTACTTTAACTCATAAAATATGTTTTAGTGAATATTATGAATGTAAAATAATCTATGCTATCAGTTGATGCTCTATGTATCTACTTTCCAGGACACTAATGTGACATCTAGTGGTTGAGAAGGGTAAGTGCAAACACTGCCTGGCCAACATAAGCAGCTGTCCAGCTGAATAGCGCCAGCAAGTGTTAAGAACCAATTGTGATGGCAACATAATATTAGCTAAAAGTGCAGTGCGTGGCATCCAACAGCTGACTGTAAGTTCACTTAATTTAATTTTATATAAATATAGATGTTATATTAGTAGTGCCAATTGCTGTATGGCAGCTGCAATACAAGTTTTAACTCTGAGGTCAAATAATGTAACCAGTGGGCATCTGCCAGGGCTGTCTAATGTTACTGTATTACTGTATGTTTTGCAGTTTCACAGGGCCAGCTGCTAGCCCAAATAAGATGAAAATTGCCATGGTTGGTTGGTGCTTCTCTCCAACTATACTTCATGTGTTTTTCACTGCGGTCACCATCTGCGCTTCGTAAAAGTGCGGTCACGCCATCTCCGCTTAATTTTCTATTGCGCTCAAAATCAAGACAAAAGCTATTTACATTACTGTATGGAAATAAAAATTTAAAAAATCATAAAAATATGAAATCAAAGTGTTTTCTGAAAACTCCAACAGATTATTGTTCTGTATGTCCCCATGTACCTCTGTGGTGATTTTCATGCTGTTTTACTGTATCATTTTTTAATAATTTCATACCAAAGTCAAGACAAATGCTATTTTTATTGCTGTATAGACATAAAGAAAATCATAAAAACATGAAATCAAATTGTTTACTGCAAATTCCTCCATAATCTTGTTCTGCATGTCCCCAAGTACCACTGTGGTGATTTCCATGCAGTTTTACTGTATCATTTTTTAATAATTGCATACCAAAGTAAAGACAAAAGCTAATTACATTGCTGTACATAAAAAAAAAAAAAAAAAAAAAAAATCATAAAAATATGAAATCAAATTGTTTTCTGAAAACTCCAACGGATTATTGTTCTGCATGTCCCCAAGTACCACTGTGGTGATTTTTTATGCAGTTTTACTGTATCATTTTTTAAATAATTCCAAACTAAAGTCAAGACAAATGCTAATTGCATTGCTCTATAGACATTAAGAAAATCATAAAAATATGAAATCAAATTGTTTTCTGAAAAGTCCAAAACTTTATTGTTCTGCATGTCCCCAAGTACCACTGTGGTGATTTTCATGCTGTTTTACTGTATCATTTTTTAATAATTTCATACCAAAATCAAGACAAATGCTATTTACATTGCTGTAGACATTTAAAAAATTCATGAAAATAAAAAATACAAATATTTTCTGAAAACAGATTATTAGTTCTACCCCCCACCCCCTTCATGTCTTACACCTACGTCTATATAGAGAGAGTTAATAGCACTTTTCCTTACTTTGGTATGCAATTATTTAAATAAATATATATAACAGTAAAACTGCATGAACATTTGATTTCATGTTTTTATTTATATTTCATATTTGATTATATATTTTTATTATTTTAATAAACATGTCTATATAGAGAAATATTCAATAGTATTTCTCCTTATTTGGTATGCAATTATTAAAAAATGATACAGTAAAACTTGAAAATCACCACAGTGGTACTTGGGGACATGCAGAACAATAATCTGTTGGAGTTTTCAGAAAACAATTTGATTTCATATTTTTATGATTTTCTTAATGTCTATAGAGCAATGTAATTAGCATTTGTCTTGACTTTGGTATGAAATTATTAAAAAATGTTACAGTAAAACAACATGAAAATTATGTCAGTGGTACTTGGGGACATGCAGAACAATAATCTTTTGGAGTTTTCAGAAAACAATTTTATTTTTTTAAATTTCATAAAAAAATAAATGTCTATACAAGAATATAAATAGCATTTGTCTTCACTTTAGTATGAAATATTAAAAAATGATACAGTAAAACAGCATGAAAATCACCACAGTGGTACATGGGGACATGCAGAACAAGATTATGGAGGAATTTGCAGAAAACAATTTGATTTCCTGTTTTTATGATTTTATTTATGTCTATACAGCAATGTAATTAGCATTTGTCTTGACTTTGGTATGAAATTATTAAAAAATGTTACAGTAAAACAACATGAAAATCATCTCAGTGGTTCATGGGGAGATGAAGAACAAGATTATGGAGGAATTAGCAGAAAACAATTTGATTTTATATTTTAATGTTTTTTTTTAAATGTCTATACAGCAATGTAAATAGCATTTGTCGAATTTTGGTATGAAATTATTAAAAAATGAAACAGTAAAACAACTTGAAAATCACCACAGAGGTACCTGGGGACATGTAGAACAATAATCCGTTGGAGTTTTCAAAAAACAATTTGATTTCATATTTTTATTTTTATTTTTTGTCAATAAAGCAATGTAAAAAGCATTTGTCTTTACTTTGGTATGAAATTATTAAAAAATGATACAGTAAAACCATTTGAAAATCACCACAGAGGTACTTGGGGAGATTAAGAACAAGATTATGGAGGAATTTGCAGATTTTTTTTTTTATATTTTTATGAAAACCTAAAATGTCCATACAGCAATGTAATACAGTAAGGTAATAAATAGCATTTGTCTTGATTTTGGTATGCAAGTATTAAAAATGATACAATAAAACAATTTGAAAATCATCTCTGTGGTACTTGGGGACATGCAGAACAATAATCTGTTGGAGTATTCAATTTGATTATTCAGTTATAAAATAAGGAAACTGATGTAAATCAGCACCGTGGTAGGATGCAGAACAATAATCTATTGGAGTTTGTAGAAAATAATTTGAGTTCATAATTTTATATTCTTTTGCGCATGTCAGATTAATAGTATTTTTATTTGGGAGATGGAGATAAAGAGATTGTTAATAGCATTGGTCCTGACTTTGATATGCAGTTCTTCAAAGTAGTTGAATAGCATGAAATGCGCCGTATTAGATCGGTAGTGTTTGTTACCGTAAATATCTATTAGGTGCGCAATAGAAATTTAAGCGGAGATGGCGTGACCGCACTTTTGCGAAGCGCAGATGGTGTGACCGCAGTTCATTGTCATTGTGTGAAGTATTATGGCCGATTGCAAAAAAGCTTTAGACTAGTCTCAAAAGTCATCTATTTTTTTTCTTTAAGACTGGTAATTTTTTTTTACATTTGGTTACATAAAAACGTAGATTAGTCTAAGATAATATAAGACTGATAACCCCTTAGTTAACTGCTAGTTGGTCAAACTAGCTCTTAAGACACTTTCTTAACATAGAAGCTAAATTAATGCAGCTTGCCCCCAGCAGATGTAGTTTATGTTCTTCAGTCTAAGAACTAATCCTGCTAGTACTTTAAAAAAGACGAACCAGCAAATCTTACAAATGGCTCCGCATTACTGAAACACCTTTAAAAAATGAGTTCAGGGAAGACAAACAGCAAAATAGAGGAAGACGTAAAAGATGAAATCTACGTATGGAGAGTCCCATAAGGGGGTTTTAGGGGAAGAGATTGGCCCATTGCTGTGGGAAACCTAGTTTTAGGCATCCACACTGCCCCTTAGTTTAAAGGTCAAAGGTCATTAAGAGATGCATGATCTTACAAACAAACCAAGAACGTCAGTACTGTGGCAGAGATTTGGTCACTGATGTAAATGTAAGTCCATGCAAAAAAAAAAAAATTTGTAAAGACATATAAAGATTTATATTTTAAATAAATGCTGTTCTTTTTAACTTTCTATTTATCAAAGATTCCACAATATTTATAATAATAATAAATGTTTCTTGAGCAGCAAATCGACATATTAGAATGATTTCTGAAGGATCATGTAACACTGAAGAATGGAGTAATGGCTGTTGAAAATTCAGATTCAAATATATATTCTGTAAACTGTAATAATACTTAAAAATGTTACTGTTTTTACTGTATTTTTACTATATTACTGTATTTTGATCAAATAAATGCAGCATTGGTAAGCATAAGAGACCTCTTTAAAAAACATGCTGGTTAGTGCTTGCAAAAAAACAACAACATATAATATTAAATTATGTAATATTTTATATAAACATTGCAGAACAATACATATTTGTTGTATATTATCAGATATTTAAATATTTATATTTGATAACTTGTTATCAATTTTTCCATACCTCGGCATCCTTAAAGGAATAGTTCACAAAAAAAAAAAAAATGGTCCCCATTGATTTCCATTGTATTTTTTGCATACTATGGAAGTCAATAGGGACCAACAATTATATGGTTCTTGAAAATTCTTCAAAATATCTTCTTTTATGGTTAAAGGAGTAGATTACTTTCAGAACAAAAATTTACAGATAATGTACTCACCACCTTGTCATCCAAGATGTTCGTGTCTTTCTTTCTTTAGACATAAGGAAATTATGTTTTTTGAGAAAAAACATTTCAGGATTTCTCTCCATGTAATGGACTTCTATGGTGCCCCCGAGTTTGAACTTCCAAAATGCAGCTTCAAAGGGCTCTAAACGATCACAGCCGAGCAAAGAGGGTCTTATCTAACAAAACAATCGTTTTTTTTTTTTCTAAAAAAAAATTCAATTTAAATACTTTTTAACCTCAATTGCTCGTCTTTTCTAGATCTGTGTGTACTCTGTGTAGAGATTAAAAAGTATATAAATTGTAAATGTAAAAAAAAAAAAAAAAAAACTAGATAAGCCTTCTTCCTCGGCTGGGATCGTTTAGAGTCATTTGAAGCTGCATTTAAACAGCATTTTGAAAGTTCAAACTCGGGGGCACCATAGAAGTTCATTATATGGCGAGAAATCCTGAAATGTTTTTCTCAAAAAACATAATTTGTTTACGACTGAAGAAAGAAAGTCATGAACATGTTGGATGACAAGGGGGTGAGTACATTATCTGTACATTTTTGTTCTGAAAGTAAAGTACTCATAACATAAGAAAGAAACGAATACAGATTTTGAACGACATGAGGGTGAGTAATCACCAAAATTTTCTTTTTTGTGTGAATTATTCCTTTAAGGACCAAACATGGATGACTTTATTAACTGAAGTGGTCTTAAATCACTATGTGTGATGTGTGTCCCTTGACCAAGAGGTTACTGTGTCCAGGGAGCATTTATCAGAGAGAGGACAGAGAAAGCCATGGGTTTGTGTCAAGGTCAGAACAGAGCGTAGAAGAAATAGTATAAAACCAAGGGAAGAAGGAAAGTCTGTCAAATAAAGCACAGCAAAAGAGGAGAGAAGTTTGTGAAGAGTCTGGGCATTAGACGCGTGATACATAGTTATACTGATTATTGGGTAGTTAAAGTGATTCGATCCATCTGTAAGAATGAAAGTGCACTGTTTGGCTTTTCTAGTTCTGTCACTCTCATCGATCAGCACACAGGCCTTATGGAGGTAAGTCAACACACTCCTCAATGGAGAACAAACATTTTGCTCTGGCATTAATACAACAATGATATAAAAGGCAATTATTTAATTTGAATCACATGTTGTCTTTACAATATCATGCAGTGTTTTTTCTAACACAGTACCAATGCATTTTTATACATGAAAATATATAGCTGCCTTTAGAGTTTAGGAAAGTCAAGTCAACATTATTCCTATAGTGCTTTATACAGTACAGATTGTGTCAGTACAGATACACTACAAGTCAAAAGTGTTTAACCATATGATTTGTAATGTTTTTTTAAGACATCTCTACTGCTCACCAAAATAAATGTTTGAATATATTTTAAAATGTAATTTATTCCTGTGATTTCAAAGCTGAATTTTTTGCATCATTACTCCAGTCACATGATCATTTAGAAATCATTCTAATATTTTGATTTGCTGCTCAAAAAACATTTATTATTATTATTATTATTATGTTGAAAACAGCTGAGTAGATTTTTTTTCAGGTTTCTTTGATAGAATTGAATAGAAAGTTCGGAATAACAGCATTTATCTGAAATAGAAATCTTATACAGCATTCCTAATCCTACCATTATACAGTGGCATGCGGAAGTTGGGAACCCCTTGCAGAATCTTTGAAAATGTGAATAATTTTAACAAAATAAGAGAGTTCTTACAAAATGCATGTTATTTTTTATTAAGTACTGTTTTTTTTAAGTAGTGTTTATTTAGTACTGTACACAACTATTAAAAAGGTTCAAAAATTCACTGATGCTCCAGAAGGAAACACAATGAATTAAGAGCCAGGGGGTGAAAACATTTGAAGATAAAGGTACTTTATTTGCCTTCCGGGAAAAATGCGAGTATACTAAATGGAAAAAAAAAGATATTTCAACAAAGTGAGAAAAATGTAGACATCCTCTGTTTAAAAGTTTTCACTCCCTGGCTCTTATTGGCTCTTAAAGCATTGTGTTTCCATCTGGAGCATCAGTGAATGTTTGAACCTTTTTAATAGTTGTGTAGAGTACTAAACAAACACTACTGAACAAAACAGTACTAAATAAAAAATATCATGCATTTTGTATTATCTCTTTTATTTTGTTAAAATTATCCACATGCATACCACTAAATGTCTTTATCATCATTTTGGATCAATCTGAAGCATCCTTGCTAAATACAAGTATTCATTTCTATAATTAGATATATTAGATAAAGATGTGACTGCAGTAATGATGCTAAAAATTCAGCTTTGAAATCACAGGAATAAATTACATTTCTAAATATATTCAAATAGAAAGTAGTTATTTTAAATACTAAAAATATTTCACAATATTACTGCTTTTGCTGTAATTTGGATCAAATAAAAACTTTACTATTTTAAAATATTAAAAATCTTTTGACTGGTAGTGTATAAACAGGAAAATAGCAAAATCAGTTATGGAAACTGCAGTAAAGTAGCTCTAAAAGGCAATAGTAAATCGTTATTTATACAAAAATATATTTTAAAATCTATTTTAGTAGTTTTGAATTATATTACAAACTTTATCTATTTTTGCTGTATGGGGATTGTATTTATGTCTTATTTTGAAATTAAGAAAATTGATGAAAAATCATTTTAAAACCAGATAAAACGCACTAATACTTGCTATTTCATCAGTTGTTCAAACAAGTAACGAGTAACGAAATGTAGGCTAATGAGTCATTTCTCTCTTCACTAGGGTAAAACTGAAGAAAATGCCGTCCATACGAGAAACCCTAAAGGAAATCGGTGTCACACCAGCTCAAGTGTTTTCTGAAATTATGGCAAAATATGATGAACCATCACCCACAAACGGCACAGCTCCGACACCTCTGATCAACTACTTAGATGTAAATCAATTGTAAAAGAACCACAATTTTGTGTTTAATAGTCTGTTTTATATAGACTGCTGTATATTCTTAATTGTCTATTTCTCTATTTCTAGACTCAATACTTTGGTGAGATTAGCATTGGTTCACCAGCTCAGATGTTCAATGTTGTGTTTGACACGGGTTCTGCCAACCTCTGGGTTCCTTCCCACAGCTGCTCTCCTTTATACACAGCTTGCTGTGAGTGATCATAAAAACATATATGATTTATCTTAAAAAGTCATTATCAACACATACCTTTTACAAAGGGACGAAAAACCTGCATATTTTCTCTCACAGCTCAGTCTGCCTTTCTCCATTTGTCTCTTTAGTCACACACAACAGGTATGATGCTTCCAGATCCCTCACACATATTTTCAACGGCACGGGATTCTCCATCCAGTACGCTTCTGGAAATGTCCGGGGATTTCTGAGCGAAGACGTAGTCATAGTGAGTAACAAAACGCCATTGGTTTTAGAATATAAAGCCCTGGGAATGAGAAATGAGTTCAAAGGAATACCAACATATGGAAATGGTATTTTAATGGTCGAGGCAAAGTATTTTTAGTCATCCAGGTTTCCATAGAAAGTCAAGCACAGCAAAACATCAGCAGGTAACTAAGTCCACATGCTTGTGCAGCAAATTTCACCTGCAATAAGGCGGAATACAGAAGCAAATATGATACTACAATCATGTAAGATCTTTGACCTCTAACTTCCTCAGGTGGGTGGTATCCCAGTGGTGCAGGTTTTTGCAGAGGCCACAGCTCTTCCTGCGATCCCGTTCATCTTTGCCAAGTTTGATGGAGTGTTAGGGATGGGATATCCAGATGCAGCCATTGATGGAATTACACCTGTGTTCGATCGCATCATGTCTCAACATGTTCTAAAACAGAACGTCTTCTCTGTGTACTACAGCAGGTGAGCATCAGCATTTATTGACATACAGTGAGAAATGTCATGATTGAGCGCTTGCAAATTTATGTATACAGTCAAACCAAAAATTATTTAGACATTCAGATATAATTTTTGATATTTTTTACTAGTGGGTGCAGGACACTATAGTTCATTTATGTGAGGATAGCAAAATAAAGTAAACTGTGATATATTATACCCAAACATTTTTCATAAAGTGGACCAAAAATTTGAATTGACACTTTGACCTGAACATGTTTGTGGCTTTGTTTTGTCTCAAAATGCACACCAGTAATGTTTTTTTATAAGCATGGTTATAAAAATTACTTAAATGTTCTAATTGAACTATGGCGTAATCCTGGCTTATTCTAAGCCATGTCTGTGAAACCGGGCCTTAGTGTTTTAGTATGTGGGTTAAAATTCTGTAATCTGATGTGGTCGCCACCAAAACATTACTGTCACTACCGAAAATGTGCATCCACTACTGAAACATGGGATGTTTTGTCAAAAATAAAGTACACTAAATTATCAGATGTTATGATAGTTTTTGGTTCAATGTATATTCAAACTAATGAATCCTTAACTTTGAAATCAGTATGATCAACTTTGCCTTTTACAAAGAAAATTTGGATTCAAAATACAAAAATGTCATAAATCACACTTGAAATTTCTGTTAAAATTGTAATTGCTACTGATTTACCACTGAAAACATTTTAATAAAATAGAATAATATATATATTTACAAGGAAGATGTAAGCGAAAATGTAATAGGTCAATATAACCCTTCTTATTAAATGACATATTACTGTGTTTCGGTAGTGACAAATTTGAGGAGAGGACAAATATTCCAAAACTTGAAAATATAATAACAGAATTAACAACACAATTAGAAATGGGTACCTTGGATAATATAAAATTTGCATACATACAAAATTTGTGAAAAAATATGTTTTTTCAGGACTTTTATAACTCTGACTTCGAACCAATTCTATAGAATGGCCCATACACATTTGGGACTTTCCATAGACTTTAATTGTTTTTATACTGTACAAACATTATTTTCTATCCCCTACACCTAAACCTGGAACTCACCGGAGACTGCACATTTTTACTTCCTCAAAAAAAAAAAAAAAAAAGATTCGGTATGATTTATGAGCCTTTTAAAAAATGGGGACATGGGGCAATGTCCTCATAAGTCGCCCTCTCCTTGTAATACTGTACCTATGTCATTCCAATGCCATTATACAAATGTGTGTCCTGATATGTCACAAAAACATGCACACATTTTACCAGTGTTTTTTTATTTTGAAAAGCAGAATTTGATTTTGATTTGTGAATTTATTATAAGAATATTAAATATATCATTGTGAAGTATATGCATGTATTTTAATAATACTAGTCAATCACAAGCCATATCTTTGTATGTATATGTGTGTGTATCTATAAGGGACCCAACACACATCCCTGGGGGAGAGCTGGTGCTGGGGGGCACAGACCCGACCTACCACACTGGATCCTTCCACTACATGAATACCAAAGACGCAGGCAAGTGGGAGGTCGTCATGAAGGGGTAAGAATATTAGCATTATCAATTTTACACAACCTTTATGATTTCTTTCCATGTCGCTTTTTCTGCCATCTGTTTCACATCACCGTTTTCACAAATAGTCCTAGATATCCAATATCGGTTTATACAAGATATCCGGTAGCCATCCGTTTTTAATTTTGAGCAGAACCTCAGACCATTTCCAGAGAGGTAATCAATCCTTGCCCTGTGTCCTTCAAAGGAATAACTGACCCCAAAATCAATCATATGCACAGCCTCATGTCATTCCATATTCGTATGACTTTCTTTTAACTTGCTTGGAACACAAAAGTCGACTTTTTATAGATGACTTTTCTACAAAACTTTGATAATGGAAGCTGTGTCAAGCTTAAAGGGATAGTTTACCCATAAATGAAAATTCTGTCATTAATTACACCCTCATGACGTTCCAAACCCGTAAAAAAAAAAAAAATTATCAAGATATTTTTGATCAATTTCAAGAGCTTTCAAACCCTGCATAGACTGCAACACAACTGACATGTTTAAGGCCCAGAATGGTAGTAAGAACACTGTAAAAATAGTCCATGTGACATCAGTGGTTTTATGAAGCTATGAGAATACTTTTGGTGTCCAAGCCTCCCCAAAAGTAGGTAAACTCTAAGTCTAAAGTGACTTTTGAAACATAATTCATTGCAATGTGTTTGGTTTACCTCAATAATACCCTTTGTTTTTTTTTGCAGAGTGTCTGTGGGAGCAGATATGTTGTTTTGCATGGATGGCTGTACTGCTGTGATTGATACAGGCTCCTCCTACATCACAGGCCCTGCCTCCTCTATTTCCATTCTGATGAAAACAATTGGAGCTGTTGAACTGGCAGAGGGAGGGGTAAGTTCGGTTTAGCTAACCTTACGGACATTGTTTCAAAATCTGTTTTTATTTTAAAGCATACTGCGTGATCTGTTAAGAATTCGAAAATTTATTTGAGAGATTAGGCCATGGAAGGAGGGATTTTTTTTCTGAACCACACATTTCAATCCACTAAACTGAAGAAGCCAAAATTTAAACCATGAAAACAATATTATGAAATCTCTAAATCTCAGCAGTAGTGGCAAACCTTCAAACTTTCTAGAGCCATAAAAAATGAGCAATGTGTTCCAGTTGCACATAAACAGAGAGCACAATAACACATGATGGACCTTCTAAAACAATTGATTATAAACCCCTTCACGTTCAATCAAACTTAGAGGGATTAATCATGTGCCAACATGGCATCCCGTATAAATCCCATACACAATACTTCTATGTTAAGCATTTAAACCTGATTTTTATTGTTCCGTTTCCTTTTCCTGTTCCACAACTCCATGGGAACAGCTGCTTTGGTCTATCATGTTTGACTGTGTCTCACAAATAAAGTCTGAAGAGCAAATGGAATGATTGAAAGCTAATGTTTTTTTAATTGCCACTGTGGTTGGTGATATTTAATGTGGAAAAAGCGTTGTTCTTTTCAAGTTTAATGTCATTTTGGTTTTTCTAAATGACGCAGCACACTGTTGTGTTTGAATGGTTTTAAAGTCATTACTTATTTTATGTTCACAGTATACTGTAAACTGCAATCTGGTCAAGTTGTTGCCCACTGTGGCTTTCCATCTGGGTGGTCAGGAATATTCTCTCACAGAAGAGGACTACATTCTCTGGGTGAGGCTTTATTTTTTTTAAAGTATACGATTCTTACATATTTAGTTTGAAAAGACAATTTTTACTAATAAACTAAATAAGACTAAATACAAGCGGCACAAGGAAAAAGATAAAGTTAGGTGACAAACAAACTACACCACAATTACATTAAGCTTCCAAAAACTTTTTCAATCTTTATTTAAGCAAGTTGGAAAGTTTGAGTTGGAATAGTTTGCAAGAACTGAAGTATAAATACAAAGAGTTAAAAGCAGACTAGTAAGTAGCACATTAAAGGAAAAGGTCACTTGCAGAATGAAAATATCCTGCTAATTTTCTCACCCGTATGTCATCTTTCTTTCTTCAGTTGCAAAGAAAGTTTTTAAGAAAAACATTTCAGGATTTTTCTCCATATAGTGGACTTCAATGGGGATCAATGGGTTGAAAGTCCAAATTGCAGTTTCAATGCAGCTTCAAAGAGCTCAGCACGATCCCAGCTAAGGAATAAAGGTCTTATCTAGTGAAACAATCAGTATTTTCTAAGAAAAATACCAATTTATATACTTATTAACCACAAATGCTCATCTTGCACTAGTTCGACCTCACATATGCAAAGAAAGTCAAATGGCCTTTACAAAAAAAGGTAAAACAACGATGTTGGGCAATTTTGAAGTTGTAGGATAAAATGAGATGGTTTTTCCCTAACTTACATTTTTTAACTGAAGTACTTAGCAGAGTTAGTGCAAGATATGGTAAAAAAGTATATATACAGTCAAGCCCGAAATTATTCATACCTCTAGCAAATTCTGACTGAAGTTACTATTATTCAACCAGCAATTTTTTTTGACCAGAAATGACACAGGCTTCTCCCAAAAGATAATAAGATGTACAAAAGGCATCATTGTGGAAAAAAAATATTTCTCAGCTTTTTACATTTGAACAAAAAGGGGCCAAAATTATTCATACCCTTTGCAAATTTTCACAGTCTATGGGAAAATCCTATACTATAAAAAGTTCTGTACCATTCCAAATAGTCCAAGCTGTTCTAAAGCATCCCAATTACCCTGATTCATTGGGGACAGCTGATTTAATCAACTCCACAGGTGAAAAACAGAAGCTCTCTGCTGTTGGTTTGTGGACAGTCATGGCTAAGACAAAGAACTCACTGAGAACCTGAGTCTGCGCATTGTGGCTGCTCACAAGTCAGGAAAGGGCTATAAGACCACATCTTAATGGTCTGAAGTTCCCGTGGCTACAGTGCAAAGTATTATTAAAAAATACAAGACGTTCTGCGTTCCGCACTGTGAAAAATCTCAGAGTACATGGTCGGAAGGCAAAAGTGACACCGGTGCTGGCCACAAGAATCACCACCAAGGCCATCCTGATGAATTTGGGCTCTGCTGGTGGCAACATCTCATGGTAGACAGTCCAAGGGACACTGCACACCACTGGGTTCCACAGACGCAGAACAAGGAGGACACCACTTCTCCAGATAAGGCACACAAAAGCCCACTTGGCTTTTTATTAGTAAATGACTGATTGTTTCTCTAGATAAGACCCTTCACTGCAAAAAAAGCTTTTCTTACTTATACTTTAAATACTTATTTTAAACAGAAAACAAGATTACTTTTTCTTACCCCATTGGCAGATTATTAAGCTTGTTTCAAGCACAAATGCACTTCATTTTGACTTGTTTTTTCTGAAAACAAGACAATAATTTTTACTCATCTAGAAAATCCTTCTTGTTTTAAGAATTTTTATATATTTTTGGTAAGTAAGAAAAGCATTTTTTGCAGTGTTATTCCTCAGCTGGGATCGTGTAGAACTCTTTGAAGTTGCGTTGAAACTGCAGTTTGGACCGTCACCCCATCGATCCCCATTGAAGTCCACAGTATGGAAAAAAGTCCTGGAATGTTTTCCTAAAAAAAAAAACAACAACTTAATTTCTTTACGACTGAAGAAAAAAAATCATCTTGGGTGACATTGGGGTGAGTAAAGGATCAACAAATTTTTATTCTGGAACTGAACTTCTCCTTTAATGTAATTTCTATTGAAATCTATATGTAATTACAATGTAATAAATATTTTGTAATTTGTAATGAATTTTACAATCTATTTAAATTTGGACTATTGAATAACAGTTAAAATCAAAATCATGTAGTGTACTTAAAGGGGTCATTGGATGCAAAACTAACTTTTACATATTGTTTGCATATTAATGTGTGTTGGCAGTTTGTGTACACAACCACCCTACAATGATGAATATCCACCCAGTGGTATTTTTTCATCTTTAAAAGCAATATCCCCTTTTTAAAATCAGGACATTCTCAGCTTCTTGTCTGTGTTTCTTAATAATGTGCTTATTGTCAAGTTTCGCCGCTAAACGCAGTTAAATGCAGCTAAATGCAGCTAAACGTGGCTTAATGCGGCTAAAGTAAACATTACAGCTCATCATCGCAGGCAGAGAGGGGCGGGGCGAGCAGAGCTCATTTGTATTTAAAGGAACATGCAATAAAATGAAAAGATATTTTGCAGAGCTGATTTTGACAAGGTAAAAGGGTGTTTTTTTACACTACTATTGAGAATTTTTAACCAAAGTATATTATAGACTTTTCATTAATACCCTAAAGAATCATATGAACTTTTGGAAAATGGCCATCAGATGACCCCTTTAATTAAAGGGCAACCGACAATTAGTCATACAATTATTTAAAATGTACTTTATAGTAAAACGTTTTTGTCATGTTTTCAATTTTGTCTAGTTTAGCCATAATTTTTTTTAGAAAAACATGAGTGGGTTGATTAATTACCGATGTGATTTATGCCATTAAAATAAGGCCATTGCCATTTCTACCAACACTATGTCAAGAAAAACTATTGACTGTGCCATTAAAGGTATAGTTCACCCAAAAATGGAAATTCTGTCATTAATTACTCACCCTCATGTAATTCCAAACCCGTAAGACCTTCGTTCATCTTCAAAACACAATTTAAGATTTTTTTTATGAAATCCAAGAGCTTTCTGACCGACGCAACTACCATGTTTATGGCCCAGAAAAGTTGGAAGAACATTGTTAAAATAGTCCAATCACTATCAGAGGTTCAACCATAATTTCATGAAGCTACAAGAATACTTCTTGGGTGCAAAGAAAGCAAAAATAACTACTTTATTTGACAATTTCTTCTTTTCCATGTCTTCTACATTAGAACGACGGCTCCTGGGTCAGCAGCACCACATGCATGTGTCATGGTACTCTTGTGAATGCGCGTTGAAGACAGACACAGAAAAGAAGAAATAATGAAATAAAGTCGTTTTTTTTCTTCTTATTGCACAAAAAGTATTATCATAGATTCATAAACTTAAGGTTGAACCTCTGATGTCACTTGGACCATTTTAACAATGTCTTTACTACCTTTCTGGGCCTTGAATGTGTCAGTTTCGTTGCTGTCTATGCAGGCTTAGAAAACTCTCGGATTTTATCACAAATATTTTAATTTGTGTTCTGAAGATGAATGAAGGTCTTACAGGTTTGGATCGACATGAGGGTGAGTAATTAATGACAGAATTTTAATTTTGGATAAAGTATCCATTCAATGTAACTTAGCTACAAATTATTGAAACAGCTTTCTTTCATAGTTGTGTTAACTATGTAAATATGATGATAAAAAATTTTAAAAGCTCCCTTACTTCACATAATGGAGACCCAGTAATGTAGGCCAAGTTATTATTGTTGTGGTATCTTTCACAGCTTCACTCAGATAATGCTTAGCTTTGTCTGAAGTGTTGTTTTCATTATAAATCCTATTGCTGACTCTGTATTACACTGTCAGTTTGGCATATCATTTAGCACTAAAGTCTGGGATCAATTCTACTAAGTGACTTTTTTCATTAAGTACAAAATGCCACATGTTGTATATGCATGCTATTTTTTCCAGATGACTTCTGAAGTGTAGCATCTGTTTCGAGATTAATCAGTCTATGTTACAGATATATGGACTTGCCCTGGGTTTTCTAATGTCTCTTTTTCATCTTTTGTTCTGCCTACAGCAGTCAGAGTTCGGGGAGGACATCTGCACTGTGACGTTCAAAGCGTTGGATGTGCCGCCCCCTACTGGTCCCATCTGGATACTGGGGGCAAACTTCATAGCTCGATACTATACAGAGTTTGATCGAGGAAATAATCGCATCGGCTTTGCTCGAGCAGTCTGAGAAACACTGGGTTTTCTGTTATCTTATAATCAGATAGCTATCATATTACAAGTAACACATAGGCTATTTGATTTGTCACATAAATAACAGGTAATTTATGTTACAGCTTCATTTATGAACAAGAAGTACACTTTAAGTATAATTTTAAAAAGTACTTATTACAGAAATAATATAATTTAAAAAAATTGACATGAGTGCAAATTGAATGTAATGTTTTCAGGTACTTAAATACATGTGTTATAGTTTAAATTGATGTTAAATGCAATAAGTTGAATTTAAGAGTGTTTTTTTGACCCACGTAAGTACTTGAACACATTTTATATGTAACTGTATAATTCTGTTATCTTTGAAATATGGTAAAAATGTACTTCCAAATGTTTTAAGAAGAATTTATATTAAAATAAATATACTTTAATGTCATTTCTAATGAAACTTGTATGTCAAGTATTGAAATATTTAATGGTCAAATTTAGTACATTTAAAATATGTACTAATATAAATGTAATATGACGTAAATGGCAAGAAAAATTTTATTTAAAATATAATTATTTACTGCACTTTTTAAAAGTGTAATGAACTACCTGATCTCATGACGAAAACGTTTCTGTGGGAACGTTTTCGCTAGACACGAAATACTTACCAATAAGTACATACCACTGCAGTTTCCAACAGAAATGAACACTAGAGGCAGCAAAACAGAAAGCACTTGTAATCGATTTTGTACACAGTTATGATTAAAGCTCCATATGTTGCGCTTTCCAGATGTAACAAGCTTGCTCAGTAGCTCAGCTGGCACATGAAAAACATGACTTACTATAAAAGAACTGAAAAACGGGAGTTCGAAAGACAAGCTAAAACTGCATGATTGCGTTTTTTTTTAGGTTTAGGTGTAATGCAGATGGTATGTTATTTTAAATGTCACAGATCATTAGAGTTATAGCGCCACTCAACGAAGGGGGGGCTATGTTCAGCAATATAGTTATGAAAGTGTTTCTCTTTAAGTACACATAAAGGAATAGTTCACTCAAAACTGAAAAATCTGTCATCATTGCCTCACCCTTCATCAAGATAGATAAGATACAGATAAGACCTGTTTTCTGGGTTTGGTCAGGTGATATTCGA
Organism: Garra rufa; assembly: GCF_049309525.1. Lineage (NCBI taxonomy): Eukaryota > Metazoa > Chordata > Actinopteri > Cypriniformes > Cyprinidae > Garra > Garra rufa. Next base: position 10,408,046 of record NC_133375.1, read on the forward strand.
CATATTCCCTATTGACCCTTTGCAGGGAGTTTGATTGACAGGCGATTTGTCCAATTACAACGTAGAATCTGCCATTTTTGTCCGACAAACAAACCAGACAGGAGAGTAGATTGAAGGAGTCGTCTTATGCTTTTTCACTTATTGAATTTTAGCCAGTGTGTGGTGTGGTGTGGTGTGCAAATATTGAAAATATTTGGTTGAATTTTAAAAAAGCAGCGGCAATGTGAAAACCAAAGATTATCAGTGATCTGAAAGCTTTTTGAGGTGAGGAATGGACCAAGATTGCAGTAGAGAGGTGACAGAAGCTTCTAAGCACTTCCAAGCTGCGTTTTTTGGTGGTTTTAAAGAATAAAAGATTCTGCACCAGATTTTACTTTTGGGGGTTGAATAATTTTGAACATGAATGTTTAGAGCCAATTTTTTTTTTTTCATTAGTCATCAACTTACGTTCTCAAAATTACTCAAATGTGTATGAATAAACTTTCTCTACTAGTGTACTGATGGCTTTGTTGAATTGTTTTCACAAAATTTTGTTCTCTGCAGCAAAATGTCTTGCAGGTCAAGGGGGTTGAATAATTTTGATTGCAACTGTAGCTTGCGCTAACAGTTGTCCATGGAACTTGCTGCTTTGGGAAGGGGCGTGGCAGGACTGAAACGCCGTCTAAGCTGTTCACCAATCGCAATGCAGTGGGACTGCTAACCAATCACAACACATTTCATTTTTCAGAAGGCGGACCTTCATCACACCAGGAACTAATCAAGCCATTGGTGCCAGCCTAGGGAGAAAGCTATTGTAATAATGTAAATTTTGTGAAAAATAATGCATTTTTCGAACCACCAAGCATGAGAGGCATGTTCTAGCGCACCCAAAAAACAAAATAAAGACTTTGTAAAAGAGTATAATAGGTCCCCTTTAATATCGGTGGACTTGAACTTGAAAAACGCGTACTGACATCTTTCCACGATTGAAACAAGATGCTTTCTGATGTTCATTCATGTTTATTTTGTGCTATAATAAATAGTAAAAGATGAATGGTTCACGTGCCGCTTTCTTACAAAAAGTCGAAATTTGACAGCTGAGACTTTGTTTCGTACCAGAAGCAACCATAGACTGTAAAAAATCTGGACGTAGTGTCCGTGAGGTCACCCGTAGGTTTCTGAAGAGCATTTTTGAAGCCTATAGTGGGCGGGATTCGGCCGTCGCCATCTTGGAATCGCGTCACCGCGCATCACTTCCGGATAATCAAAAATGGGCAAAAAGGCGGGACGTGGGTGCAGCTGATTGCTGAAACCATGCAAACCTAGCGCAATCCCGTCACTCAAGTGGCCACGCCCTTAATTATGCTGAACTTTAAGGCTTAATATAACTTAAATGGATGAGTTATAAAAAAAAAATCACCCCCTCACAGTTGACATGAAGGGCAAAACTAGCTATATAGACCAAAACCACTTTTTGTACGAGGCTGTAAACATACTTTTTTTCTGCTGTAAATTTGGCCATTTTACCATTGACACCCTTTTGCAGCCAGTCTCTAGTGGCCAGTCGATGAATTGCAGTTTAAGTCACTTTCGTGTTGGTTTCAATAGAGAGAGCGGGAGGATGTTTCACTGTGTGAGAACATGATATGTGGTATAAGAGCATCATGGCTTGTTGGACAGTTCAACAGTGAAAGGACCGACTCACTGGCACGAAAACAGTCCAGCGATCTGGTTGAAGGTTTATTGCATGTTCGGTCTTTTTACAGCGCTTTAAGATTTAGTTTCAATTTTGATCTAGCTCCGTTTTAATCTGCCTCCAATTTTAAGTGATCATAAAGTTAGTTGTGTCATAATTTAGATACCTGATTATTTTGGACGTGCTATACTTTCAATTATTCGTTCATTGGGGACCTAATGTCGTCTGAGTCTGGCGTCGGCCGGAGCGCCAATCTCGTAACACAAAATCGCCAGCCTGATAATTACTCAGAGGTTGTAGGGGACTAATACCCTCTTGGCCAGCTGCCTACTGCTCGCTTCATACAAAAGTGTAGTTTACTTAGTCTTTCCCATGCACAACTTGTTAACTCCAGTGATAAGCAGAAATCAGGAGGTCTCAAAGAACGTGCCTACTGCTCCTGTTCATTCCCGAGCCTTCAGTTTGTCATATCCTGGCCGTATATTTATGCGCACAAAAGCGTCCTCACAATTTACTAGTCATAATGATTTCAGGACGTATCAGAATAGCCGAATATAACATTTTATTTGTCAGGTAAAAATGTATCATGCCAATTACACAATTAAACAACGAGAATCCAATTCATTTTCAATTTAGATAAATACATAACCTCAATGACTTAAAGATGTATCTAAGAATAGGAAATGCATACCTGACAGAGAGACACACTGCAGCATTAGAGACCCGGAGGTTTTAGCTCCAGAGCCGCAGTGTGGGGGTTTTGACTACAAAGATCCCAAAGTTGTGTTTCATCACTTGCCTTATATACCAGACCAACACAAACAAATCTTCTAATCAGTTGTAAAAATACAAAGACCTTTTGGTCTTTCAGGAGTTCTCGCAACCCCAGGCTCGCACCTGGTTGGGGGTTCACATTTGCCCCTAAAGGGAAAACACACCCAATGGCAGCAAACCCAATTCTATGGAAGTTTTCAATCTTTCTTACAGTATATGTGACTGCTATGAAATTGAGACCATTTTACCAATCACACAGAGACCATTAAAATGATATCAAACATGAAGGAGAAAAACAACATATTCACAAGATATAACATGTGGATGATCTTACTGATTTTCAGCAAAAGCTTTTAGGAAGAGAGGTGTGAGAGTGAGGGGCGAAGAGAGGGGGGTCAGGGTGGAGTTCTTTCTTTCTCTTTGAAGATCGATTCTCCTGATTACAGTAGTTTTATTGCTTTATTGCATGGCAGCTGTTTTGAGTTCCTGTGTTTTAATTCCATGAGGAGATAATTTCACTCCTTACAACAGTAATGAAGAGAAGCGGACTTTTGTTAAGGGTTTCACAAGGGGTTCATGGGTGATGGCTGATGTTACTAAAACTCTAAAGTACTGATTTCAATAGAAATTAATTAATACGTTTATTTTCCCACGATGCACAAGTGAGTCTAGACAAGAGGCTGTTCTTCGGTCAGATGTGTTGTCCTCTGTCAGAAGAGTTTTACAACACTGGAACAAATGTTTTTATAATGCCTTTGAACTAGCTCAGAGAGAGAGAGAGAGAGAGAGAGAGAGAGAGAGAGAGATAGAGAGAGAGAGAGAGAGAGAGAGAGAGAGAGAGAAATGTTACATTCCCTTCAACAACTCATTGTGGGTTTCACAGACCATGACATTTGGTTTTAGTTTAACTGAATGTGTATTAGTAGTAAGCCCAACTCAAAAAGACCAGCCCGTTATAAAAGTTACACAATATAATATAGTTACATCATATATATATTTATTATAGTTATGTCATACATATTCAAGTTACATAAAACAAATAATTGTAATTATGATTGTTACATATAAGCAAAACCCATATATTCGAGAAATCCACTAGCATTAAAATTTACCACTACTATAATCACAACATATTGACTGTTAATGTTTTAAATAATAGATGCAGCATGAACTGATTTTGCAGGTTTTTATCAGTATACTACAATGTTTGAATACTGTGAACACTGAATAAACCAAAAACAACTGGAGGGTTTTTAGCTGGCAGCACTTCTTTCAGAACAACACAATCCAAACACGCATATGAGGCGCATATGAGGCAAAGGCATTGTCAAGATGGATAGAGATAACGCTTTTTTAAATACATTTATCCCTTTTGACCATCCTGTTAACTGTCCCATTATGTACTCTGGAAGCTTCTACAAAAGCCTAGGAGCAACCGCGGAACATCTTTATTTTGTAGAACGCTCTTCCTTTTGAACATATTGACTGAAGACAATGTTTTTGTCTCTCTGTCCCAGTCTTTGCGTGTTTATAAACTTGCTTGCGTTTCTGTTGAGAAGGTTGTGAAATGGAATGTGAGATGTGATCTCCTGCTGTTATAGTCACGCTGAAGACGTCGTCCTCAGCAGGAGCTACAGATTTTATCACTATTTTGTCTCTCTATCTTTTTCTCTTTCTCTCTCCCTTCATTCCTGACGCACATTAAGCTATAACAGATGTCCACATCATACCGGATTTATTCAATCGTAATATTCTGGTGGATAAAATTTTAAATGCTTAAGTGTGTTTGAAAATGTTCCAGGGAATACTGTTAGCAATTTCACTTATGCGCCTTAATATCACTTTTTATCCTGGAAATCTTTCATAGTATCACTTCAGAAAGAGTTACATAATTACACTGTCCAACAGGAAGTGACACCAACAGTTTTGGTGGGAAAATAATTAATTCTGGGATTTTTTCTGTCTTTCTTGAAATTTGGGATCAGACATGTTTAAGAAGTTAATACTACTTAATACTCCTCAGTCAGGATGCATTAAATGGATCAAAACTGGCAGTAATGACTTTATAATCGAACACATTTCTGTTTCTAATAAATGCTGCTCTTTTCAACATTCTCTTTATCATAATTCATTCAGGGGCAATGACATGACAATCACTTACATTTTCTGTCCGACTGCATTTTTTCAGTTAAAAAACTGGTGTAAATGCATAAAAAGATGCCATATTATTTATGTTCCCACTTTAAAAAATTAGTTATTTGTAATTTTTTCTGTTATTTAAAGTGTCAAAATATTACGTGGTGCGACTGTCCGGCCATAACCGCTGTTTTAAATGCATTTTTCAAAATTAAGATTAATTTTCTGCACTATTTAGCATGATTTCCAAACTGTTTTGTAATCCTGTATAAAATTGCAAAGCATTTGCATTTATATTTCTATCATAATATACAAACTTTGTCCGGTGATTTCCATTTTATGAAATATCATGTGGTGTGACCATCAAGAAACTACCATTTTGGTACTTTTATGTTGAAATCCATTCAAAGACAGGAAATTGCACCATATACCAATTTGCCAAGGACCCATTGAAGCATCAAGTAGGTTTATAACTGTCTTTCAAATCTGAAAAAAAAAAACAACTTTTTAATGGCTGGAATGTAGTTTGCATGGAACATTTGGGTGTCATGTGGTATGACCTCAAAAAACAATTAATATCAAGTATTTATTTTTATTAAAAATTTCAGAGTGACCTTTTGTGGGAAGCTAGTTTGTTTTGTTTAGATGGCCAATTCTGTGCTTTACAGAATACATTTTTGAATTTGAAAATATTGTGTGGTACGACCACTGGAGAGTGTTTTTCATAATAAATATTTGTCCCAGATTGGTAGTTTTTGTGTTTTTATATTCAATTGATGGTTTATATAATTCAGGGATTTTTTTCAGGGTTGGAACTAAACTTTGCAGGACATTGGCACTACAGGACCGACGTTGCCTATACCTGATATACATAAAATACTTAATTTTAGTATAATTTATAATAGATGAATATAATTAATATAATAGATGATACCAAAAAAATTGAGCATGTAATTTTAGTATGGAAATTATGCATTTATTAGTAATTTATTATTTATTTATTAATAACTATTTAAATCTATTTTACTAGATTCCACTGCCAAGCAAAGTAAAAAAAAAAAAAAAAAAATACACTGGGTCAGCACTCCCGTCAATGCCATGCCTAATTACATAATGCATGAGGTTGAGCTAGTGCAAGACGAGCATTTGAAAGTATATGAATTCGTTTGATTTATTTAAGAAAATGACTGATTGTTTCATTAGATAAGACCTTTCCATTCCTCGGCTGGGATCGTGTTGAGCCCTTTGAAGCTGCACTGAAATGGCAATTTGGACCTTCAACCTGTTGGCCACAACTGAAGTCCACTATAAAGGGAAATTATGACACAATTTGTACAAGCTGTTAAATCTAATAGAGAAGGTTTTAGTAAGCAGGAAAGGGTGCAATATTTCAACAAACTAAAGTTAATAGGTGGTAAAAAAAAAATATGCACGAGCAGTACTATTCAAGATATTAGCCTAATATTTCACTTTACTGAGCGGAAATGATGAGAACAAACACAAATGTTGTCCAGATTCTTGCCCTGGAAATCCTGGTTCAGTTTGGTCAACCACAAACGCCTTTTGTTCCTCAGACAGTTTTTCTTCATGATTTGTTATAACTTTTGTCAGTCCATTAGTACTTTAAATGTTTTTCCTGGTCCTACTGATTAGTACAGCCCAAAACATGACAATAATTCACCGCTTTCAGCAGCAATAATCAGCAAAATATGCGAGTTTCGTTCCATTTGGTGACATTGTTTATGTTTAGGCGCGTCCTAAAAACCCTCTAAATGCATGCGCTGTCAGAGGCGCGCACACATGAAGACGGTTCTTATAGAGCGCGGGAGTATTTAACAGAGTTATTTTTGAGCTTTGAATGGTTAATTACTCACTCTTGTATGTGTCAAAATCCCCGTCCTTGCAAGTATCCTCGTAAAACAGCAATTGTGGTCTTAAGTTAAAAGCAATCAGCTGAGAAAGAAAACACATGTGTAACAGTAGCTATATTGCATCCGGGCAGCTCTTAAAGTGACGCATGTTATTCAAACAAACAAACAAAAAAAAAAAAAAAAAAGATAATTTCTCACTGCTCTTGACTATATCACTTTTGTAACTTGAATAAGATGATATATATATTAAATTTAAACAGTGAAGAATATGCAGTGTTTTCATACATTTGATTACTTACAAAATGTAAGTAATTTTATTTGTTCTACTTTAGTTTTCTGTACTGTTTAGTTGGCTAGTATTAGTTGTTTGTGATATTGACACTGGTGACAAGAATTAAGAAATTTCTATGTATCAAAAATGTTGATATCATAAAGACAAAATATATAATATTTTAGTCATCCCAGCTCATTTTGGAATATGAATACACCTACAAATGTGACAATATAACAGATGTGGCATCTGGACAAGAACAACTTCTCTGGTCAAAACTGGCTTGTACATCACATGTCATCATTTCCAGACAGTAAGACTGAAACTCAACGAGAGGAAAACTTTGCAGTGCGGAGAGATGCAGGACGAAACCAAAAGATAATTATTTGCTTTGACAAGCATTTTTTAATAAAAACACAAAAGCAAACTCAGAAGAACAATAAAGTTAAAAGTCATATGAAGACAAATCTGATGAAATTTGCCCTGGTGTCACTGAACAGGCACACACTGAGCATTCATCCACAACATCCTTCTATTGTTTCTTACTAAAAGGTCAAACAAAGACTTATCTGAGGTCTCATAACATGCATTTATTGACTACACAGCTACATTTAAAAGAAGCTAGTCACTGATATCTGTAAATATTTCAAACTAGATGGTAGATATGCTGTTTAGGCCGTGCATGTGACATTCCTAAGGGCATATTCTATTTTCAAAGGAGCATTCCAGGAAAATATTAAGGAAAGGCTTATCCAAATCATTTTAAAATGTAATAATAGATAACATTTGCATTCCTTTTCCCTTCAGGCAGCTGCATTTATGAAAGGGTTAGATAGTAGATCTAAAATTTACTGGCTTTTGTTCAGGACAGATATCTCATTGTCAGTTTATTGTTGGATGTAATGAATTCTTTATTAGTTGTGAATGAGCAAAACATTATACATACTAATGTACTAAAAAATTCTTAATGATATAAACATAGTTGGGTTCAAAGTAGAAACCCAAAATGTGTCTTTTGTTTGCTGATAACTGATAACTTCAGTGCCCTAGATCAGATTGTCCTTAGATCAAGTACACATGCAAGACATATGATCTGCTCATCTCATGCTCAGAAGTGCTTAACACAGCATTCTGTGTCCTCCTCATTTGCAAAAGTGAAATTAAATACTGCAGTACAAAAAAATAAATAAACGAATTAAAAAATGAATTGAAATAAATTACTATACTCTTAAGGCCCGTTCACACCAAGCACGATAGCGATAACTATAACTAAAAGTATAATGTTCTAAAAATCGTTTCAAATTTAAAGGAGAAGTCCGGTGTGATATTGACCTAAAGTGTATTGAATCATGATATATAGCCATGTAAATAAATCACTGTTTTATGCCATTTACGAGGCACAAAGTAGCTCCACACTTCATTGGTAGACTGACATTTAAAACGAGACATTGAGAAATCAGAAAAAGCACCGGTAGTTTATTTACAAGAAGATTTATACAGACATTCCCCTTAGTAAAATCACCGGTCGCCGCCATCTTGAATTTAGTCACGATAAGTCGAGTGACGAGCAGGAAGTTCCTGCTCGTCACTCGACTTATCGTGACTAAATTGAAGATGGCGGCGACCGGTAAATTTCTTGCAGGTACTGTCTGTATAAATCTTCTTGTAAATAAACTACCGGTGCTTTTTCTGATTTCTCAATGTCTCGTTTTAAATGTCAGTCTACCAATGAAGTGTGGAGCTACTTTGTGCCTCGTAAATGGCATAAAACAGTGATTTATTTACATGGCTACTTCGATGCCCTATTCACCCTCATTGACAACCTGTTGTTAGCGTCGGCTAACTGACCCCAGATTTCGGACTGCAGGACACAAACCGAGATGAGATATGCAAGGTACGTTCACACTCGGTATCATGATTCAATACACTTTAGGTCAATATCACACCGGACTTCTCCTTTAAAGGTCCACTGAAGTGCCTTGAAACACACAGCGTTCTTCTATGTGGTGACGTACTTTTAACTGAAACAAAAACAAATCGCCCAGCCCCGCCCACTTATTTTGAACAGCCAATAGCGTTCCATTAATATCTGCTCGGGCCAGAGCCGTTGAGCTTGGTAAAGCCGCATTTGTAAGCTTATGACAGCCACAGACTAATAAATTACCCCACAGACTCAATATTAAACTCTTGCTAAAACGAAATAGTGATCATAATCGTGCTGAGGTTGTGTAGTTTACATGCCGACCGCACATATGAGCGCATATGATCTGCTCTGTGTATTGCGTCTCTGCGTAGGGGGCGGGACACTACGGACTCTAGAGAGCATTTGATTGGACAGAACGTTTGATGAGAAACTGAAGTGCACGGTGATATCATCCAAATCCTTGATTCATATTGGCGGAAGTGACGAGACTGTAAGTTTTGAATGCCCATATCTCGTAAACGCGAATTTTGTCGTTGTTTTGAAGCACACTAGCATATAGATAATCTTAAGGCTAATATATTCATACTAAAAGCCAAAAAATTTTAATTTTGATTTCAGGGGGACTTTAAGAGAATAGCAGTGTTCACACAACAACTATAACACGCTCGAAAAATGCATGCTGAGGACACCTACTGGTTGAAGTCGTGTAAATGCAACAAAAACAGACAGTTATTGTTTACTTGTGCGGACGCAAACATAGTTAGCGTTATTGTTATCTTTATCGTTATCACGCTTGGTGTGAAAGGGCATTTAGTCTGGGACTAAACTTAAAGCTAACATATTCATACTAAAATCCAAAAAACATCAATTTCGATTTAATGGAGACTTAATGGAAAGTCTCCATTAAATGGAAAATGGAACTTTAATGGAAATCAGGCATATATTATATAATTCCAAAATGAAATTACTTGGATGGTTCCTTAAAAATAATAAAGTAATGATGAATTTGCCACTATTCTTTTGATATATAAGTTATGTAGTCACTGGGTAGCAAGATGTTATCATCTATAGGATATAGATAATAATTTGGACTATTTTAAATTGTTGTTCAAATAGTTGAATAGTTTGAATAGTTGTTCAAAAACTTCTGAACTATTGGTCAAAGGTTCAGCAAAGTATGATATTTTTTTAAGGAACTAATATTTTTATTCACCAAGGATGTATGAAATTGTTCAACAGTGACAGTGAATACATGTATAATTTTCCAAAAGATTTCTATTCCAAATAAATGCTGTTCTGTAGAACTTTCTATTAATCAAAAAATGCTGTAAAAATGATCATGCTTTCCACAAATATATGAAGCAGCACAAATATTTTGAACATTGATAATAAACATCGGTGCCGATAGCCTTGTGGGCAGCATGCCGACGACATACAGCACCGTTACACTCCGGGAGTCCCATGTTCAAATCCCGACTTAAGGACCTTTCCTGATCCCGCCCCACAATCTCTATCCCACTTTGCTACCTGGCATTTCTGATCTGTCCTATTACAATAAATGACATTTCAAGGCATTAATGTTTGCCTACAAAACCACCACTGGCTCTGCACCTCTTTACCTAAATTCATTCTGCAAGTGAACAGCGCATTATTGTGCCACCCCAAAGAGGTACAAAATCACTTTAATGGACTTTCACATTAAATGTACCCTTCTGGTGGAATGACCTGCCCAACTCGATCCGAACAGCTGAGTCCTTAGCCATTTTCAAGAATCGCCTAAAAACACATCTTTATTTGTCCCTCTAACTATAGCACAATCTAATTATATTCTAAAAAAAACTTGCCCTTTGAGACTTATACTCTATTCTTTCACTATTCAAAAACTAACACTAGCTTCTCTGTTCTTGTTGTATTCTATCTATCTATTTTTAGACCTCTAACATTAGCTTGCTTTTTCCTTTTTTATATCTATGTTTGTTTTATTATATAATAAAAAAAAAACCTTGACACATGTACTTCGTTAGGCTAAATGGGACTTGTCATAGTACTTGCATTTTATTGCTCTTTTGTATGTCACTTTGGATAAAAGTGTCTGCTAAATGTCTAAATGTAAATGCTTCTAGAGCAGCAAATCAGCATATTAGACTGATTCCTGAAGGATCATGTGACATTGAAGACTGAAGTAATGGTGCTTTGCACCAAAGGATTAAATTACATTTAAACTGTAATATTATTGCACAATATTACTGTTTTTATTGTGTTTTTGATTTTAAAAAATGCAGTGTTAATGAGTATACGAATAAGAAACGTCAAAAACGTTAGAAAATCATACGAAACCCCAAATCTTTGAACAGTAGTCCACTTAATATAGATAACATGAATTCTTAAATCATACTTGCAGGTTGCAGTCAACAGTGGAAACCAGGTGTCCTTTCATGTCTCATTGGTGTGAGAATGAGCACTGAAAATGCCAGTTCAGAAGCATTTATGATTGACACCTCGTCCTTTAATCTTAATGAAGCCTGTGGAGAACACAGTCTTTTTCTCTCTTGAGAGCAATGACTTTTGCTCTGTCAGTTACCATGTTAAGATGTCTCTCAGCATGCTTCAGAAGGTTCAACTCTATCCCAGGAACATGAAGAACATCTCTGCCCACAAAAGAAAGAAAAACATGAAATGGCGTGAGAACTTTGATCACAAACAGTTGGGTGAACACATTTACAGTTGGACGAGTCTATTCTAGTCTAAATAAGAGTAAAAGGGGGATACAGAAAGATCACGAGTCTCAAATCAAATAATTCATTGCATCATGTTTAATACATAGGCATGCCAAGGATTTAAATTGAAAAAGACACGGTGAGCAGGAAGCCTTGGTTTCATAAACCCATTTTGAAACATGAGAACGTAAGAAAAAGAGAGGAAGAGAGGTGTGGGCACAAAAAGGCGGAGAAGAAGTTAATGAAAAAGGCAAAAAGGGGGCGAAGGGAAAGGGACAGAGAGAGTTCCTGTGAGACGCAAGTTGTTTAATCACTGTGCTTGTTAAGAATGTGCTATAAATTCACAGCCTGCATTTATTGCGTTCGTTTTGATGGTGGGTCGATTCGTTTATGAGCTTTTCTGTCATTCCGCTTCACCTGGATCTGCTCAAATGCATCTAACTGAGGATTGTAAACTTCTCCTGCTGGATCGGTGAGCCAGATGAACAACCCGACACCCCTTCACTTCTACAAAACCAAGGTAGGTTTGAAGGTCTTAAGTGGAGGTTTACTGTCTGGAAACTTTAAAAAGAGAAACAGGAATTCTTTTTTACATATTCTCATTTTCTGGAGTATGTTGTGATGATTTAGAGGAGTTGAAGTGGTAGCGTTTATGCATTTCTTTGCTCCAGGACATCTGGCATGTTTTCAAAGATGCTTCTTTTGAAGAAATGTTCACATTCATGGTGACGTCACCACATCAACTGATATGGTACATCTGTTTGAGTCAGTTTACCTTCAATTCAACAGCTAAAACATCTCATATAAAACAAACGTTTAAAAGATTTTGTATTTTATTGGGGGAAAAACAGTGACCAGACTGTGGCTAAATAAGTCTCTCTAGATGGGTCTTGATCAGGATTAAACAAATGTTACTGTTTAGTGTATGCTGGCTGTTAGCGTTATTGAATAAAATCCAAAACATTTCAAAAAGATGGAGCAGATGGAGAAATATCAAAAGCAGCAGGATGCAGTGCTGACAGAGAGATAAAAACAAAGATAAAGAATGAAATAGAAAAGATATATTGACAGTGAGGGAAAACAGCTTGCCAGTGACATACCTGGCAAAAAAAGACAGTAATTCTTCATTTTGACTTTCCAGTGGTGAGCCCAACTTGCAAGAATAACTTTCATGATAGTAGTTAGAAGAAAATACTGAAGCGGTCTCCTTTTTTTTAATCAGATGTATTGATTAAAATATATATATATAATAATAATTCCATATACACTGCTTCAAAAGTTCAGGATAAGAATTGTATGGTTTTCTAAAGAAGTCTCTTATGCTCTTATGCTGCATTTATTTGATTTTTTTTTTAAATGTAATATTGTGAAATATTATTGCAATTTAAAATACTGGTTTTCTGTTTTGATGTACTTGATGTACTTGATGTAAAATATAATAAGCATCCTTACTTCAGTCTTTAGTGTCACATGATCCTTCAGAATCATTCTAATATGATGATTTATTATCAATGTTGTGCTGCTTCATATTTTTTTGGAACTGATACTTTTTCAGGATTTTTTGATGAATAAAAAGAAATCTTTTCTAACAATGTAAGTCTTTACTATCACTTTGTATCAATTTAACAGATCCTTGCTGAATAAAACTATTCATTTATTGTAAATATGAATAAGAATACAAATGACTGACCCCAAAGTGAACAGTAGTGTATATTGTTACAAAAGATTTATATTTTAAATAAGTTGTTTTCACTGTTTTATTCATCAAAGATTCATTAAAAAAGGATTACAGGTTTTTAAAAAAAAAACATTCCAACATTGATAATAAATCATCATATTAGAAGGATTTTTAAAGGAGTAATGCAGAAAATTCAGCTTTGCATCAGAAATAAATTCTATTTTAAAGTATATTCAAATAGAAAACCATCATTCTAAATTTTAACAATATTTCAGAATATAGTTTCTTCTATAATTTGGATCAAATAAATGCAGACTAGATGCGCCGAAACATTACAAATCTCACTGAACCCAAACTTTTGAACAAAAGTGTATATTTAATAAAAATACAAATACGTACATATTCAAAATATTAATTCATATTTACATTTATCAGACAATTGCCACGAGAAAATTTGCTTAATAAAAATAAGCTCCATTTTAAAATACAAAATTGTTTATGTAAGAGGTATGTTTAGGTTTATTCTATATAAAAGTCACCGATAATGAAAAAACAAACTCCTGTGTGTATGTTTCTCCGCATGTCACTGTAGGGGAAGAATGTGTGTGTTCTCATGCTACTGTGTGTTCCCCTCTCCATGATGGACATTCCTGGTCCTTGCAAACATGCCATAACCATGGACCATCTACTTCAACTCAAACAACTGGTGAGGAACCAGATCACAATAAAGCTTCATGGAGTCATTCCAAATGTAACACCTCTGTCTTTTAACTATTCCTTTTTTTTACTCTTTAGATCAGTAACCAGTTGCGGAATGGCTGTTCAATCACATATACATTCATAGAGAGAAAACACCTGGTAAGAGAGTCTGTGCTCTGTTCAAAAACAGACAGTGCTTTTTTTTTTTTTTTTTTTTGTTCATAATACAAGTTTATATGCCAAAGTCTTCTGTTTTGAATCTGGCTCTGGATATCCAGCGAAATGAGAGGTGTGTTTTCAATTAGATGCTCACTCCAAATTGTCATCACTCATTGCTGATATTTCTATTATGACACTCTTGACATGGTTGATTTCAGCATGCATTTTGATAAAGCTGTTATTTTGTAAGTTGTTTAGTAAAACAGTTTTTTGGAAGACAGTCTGAACTTCGGTTTAGTCTCTTAAATCTAAAGCATACCATCTTAAAGAAGACAGTTTACATAGTACAGAGTAGTACTGATATTATATGAATCACTGATTCACTAAACCTACAATATAAACACCTGCAAAACTAAAGCCAACTATCTGATCTCTTACGAAAGCCAATAAATGCACACATGCTAATGTGCCAGTTTTTATTCTCCAGGTTTTTCCGACCTGTCTTATTACTAATTTATCTTCTTTGTTTTTTAGAGCGTGATGTGTTATGTCAAAGCTACTCTGCCAAGGGTGCTTGAACTGTTTAACGTCCACTTCAAATACACACGGGGCTCAGGAAGTGCTCAAACAGTGGTCTCCATACAGAACCTCATTCTCAACATCTACTCCCAACACTGCATACCTTCACTGAACGAGGAACTGGAGGTGTGTGTGTGCACTCACACTCATTGCTGGGGAAAGTTACTTTAAAAGTAATGCATTACAATATTGCTGTACTCCATAAAAAAGTAACTAATTGCAAGCTTAGTTACTTTTTATGGAAAGTAATGTGTTACATTACTTGTGTGTTACTTTTTGTCACCTGGGTTGCTTTTTTGTTTCGTACAGCCTGATCTAATGGCAAAAATGTACCTGTGGGAACTTTTTCGAACTGAGTGGCACTCATCTTTTTCCCCCAAGACAGATAAACGTACATAAAACGTAACATACACTACCAGTCCAAAGATTGGACACACTTCCCCATTAAAGAGAGTAGGGAAGTGTGTCTAAACTTTTGACTGGTATATGTTACATTTTATGTGATGTTTAGTTCTGACTTAAATTGTCCATTAAGTAAGGGATAATGTACAGGCAGCCGGTAGTTATCGCAGAAATAAGCCCCGACAGTGTGATCAGGACCCGACGCGAAGCGGAGGGTCTTGTATCACACTGAAGGGGCTTATTTCGCGATAACTACAGGCTGCCTGTACATTATCCCTCTTATTACACGGCTACTTGCCACATAAGGAAGAAAACTGGACATGAATATGAATTTGAAATCTTTTATTGGCATATTTATTTTAAATTAACATTTTTATCCTTCCGCGAGACGATATAGTACCACGTGACTAACATTCAAACTATGTACGTTAGAAAGACAATTTAAATAGATTAATGTCGAAATTTTCCATTGTTGTGGTTGTCCAGTGTTTGTCACAAGATGGCGCCAAACGGTAATCTTTGTTGGCACGGAGGGATTTTAAACATACAAGTAGTACCGGCTATGCGTTATTACTTTGGAGCGGTGATTATTTGAAAAGAACAAACCTGCAAATGTCTCAACTGACCAATCAGAATCAAGCATTCCAAAGAGCTGTGTAATAAATGGTGCTATAACTCTAATGCTTGTGACCAGGGCCTAAAATTAACCCTCGCCAAGCACCAAATGCGAGTAAAAATTTCAGTTTCAGTCACCAGTTGGTGGGTAAAACTTTTACGAAATATAACGAGGCAATGTAATAAAAACAACAGACAGTTTTTTAAAGAGATTTGCTGTTTCTGACATAGGTGAATAAAATAATCTTTTCCGAAGCCAAGATCATTGTGATTAGCTGTTCTGTCATAATCGACAAGAGCAAATCAAATAATAGGATACACAGAGCAGCGTGATGGCCAGCCTGTCCCTAGACATAGCCCGGGTGAAAAAAAAAAAAAACAGCTAAAACCAGCCTAGCTGGTCATAACTGGTCAGCAGGCTGGTTTTAGCTGGTCAGGCTGGGAAACCAGCTAAAACTAGCTACTTCCAGCTTAAACCAGCTAAAACCAGCCAACCAGCCTAAGCTGGTTTTAGCTGTTTTTTTTTCAGCAGGGGGTTCTAATACCTTTTACCTGAGAAGATATTGCTGCTTCTTTTTTTTTGAAGATTAATGTGGCGACAAATACCTGGTGAAGTACAGTGAAGTATTATGAAAGGTTGCACGTTCAACATTTAGCCGCTTCAGACAGCGCACTAGTGGTGCTTCAGTAGACGAAAACACACACAATTATGTCAAAATGTGCTGTTTTGGCGAGTTACCTCGTAAACATAGTCTTAAATGAGTTATAAAGTCATAAATGACCGTAAAGACTTGGGAGAAAATCAAATATGTGTTGGATTCGCGTCATATGCATCAGATTTTAAAGAGACCAAGCTACTTTTAATGTGAAACCTGCTGAAGTCATTGATGGAAATCAAAGAACAAAAGGAAAAGAGAAATAATAGCTTTAAATTGTACTGTAATGTCGAATAGCTATAATTAATGGGTAAAATTGAGGGAAAATGCATTTAATAGAGACACCAGTAGCAAGACAAAATACAAACATTGTAAATATGTTTAGTCATTGTAGTCTAATAACTGCCTGTTTTTGCAAAAAGCGTTTCATGGCAGGTAAAAAACATTTTGGCCGGTAGATTTTATCACGTCATCGGCCATTGGCAGGTGTGCCAAAAAGTTAGTTTAAAATAACGTACCATTTGCACTACACCTTAACCTACTCTATAGTATGAACAAAAGCGAATTTGTTGTAAATACGCAATCGCAAGCATGCCGTTTTAGCTTGTTTTTCGATTTTTTTATTTTCCAGCTGAGTGATGTTTTTCATTGGATTTGTACCCAAGGATTTCGCTTTCTAAGTCCAATTCTGTGCCGGCTAAGCTACCGAGCAAGTTTGTTACGTTTGGAAAGCGAAACATATTGAGCTGTAATCATAACTGTGTACGGAAACTATTACAAGTGCTCACTGTTTTAATGCCTCTAGTGTTCATTTCTGTTGGAAACTGCAGTGACGTACTTTTTGGTATATATTTCGCGTCTTGTGAAAAAAAAGTTAAGAGGTACCACAGGTGCATTTTCGTCATGAGATCAGGTAGGTTTTTAATTACAAAAAACCCATAAGTTATATTTTTGGCATGTGTAAATGCGCATTCTCAAACGTGAAATTAACAAGCCTCAGACTGAAGGAAGTGCCTCTGCACCTTACTCCGAATTTCTCTCAACACAAAGACAGGAGAGTTGTCAGTGAATGAAAGAGAAAACAAAATAACTTAGGTTACTTTTTTTGATAAAAAAAACAACTCAGATATTTTGTTGTAAATTTAAAAGTAATGCATTACTTTGCTAGTTACTTGAAAAAAAGTAATCTGATTATGTAACTTATACATATACATTATACTCCCACACCTTGATCCCATGGACAAAAAGCTCCATTTTACTTCTAGATTTCTAGAATCTTACTTCAAGATTAGTCAATGAATTGTCATGAACTATCAATAAACTATTTTTTTGATAACACTTCACAATAAGGACAAAAATAGAGGTTCCTTTATTGCATTAATGATTACATGAAGAACACTTAATTAGAATCATTCTTCAAGAAGGGGTAATTCCTCAAAATATCTTAAAAAGAGGGACCATGTTTCATAACACTTCAGTTTTGAACCTCACATGGTTAGTTTTATTATTTCAAGTTGAATATAAGTCATGATTTTTCCACTGTAACACAATAAAATGCCTTTGAAGTAATAAGGTAATAAGGCAATAAATACGTAACTATCCTATTTAAGCTCTATACCCTCAAGGTCTAGCACCAAGGATGGCTATTAAGGAATCAGGATCAACAGTAATACCATAAAAATGTTCAAAGATCTTTCTCCAAAAGTCTGGGACAAAACCAAAACATATGAGCTGTTGTGGCAGGCTGGATAAATCAGACAGTGAATATTGTATTTATCTGGCTTAGAAACATTCCAGTAAACACTGCTAACAGAAGTATTAAAATGGGAAACAGTTACATTTTAAAGCATCTATGTGACAACAAACCAGGAAGGAAATGTGAGGATTTGGGAAGAAAAAGTAAAGATCTATTCCAGTGAATTCCAGTGAATTATTCAAGGGATATAATTGTAAATCAAATAGGGAGAGCAGACCACAAACATGCAAAAGCAAAAAAAGTAAATAAGAGAAGAATGCAGCAGACTGAAAAGAGCTCTTGCAATATATTCTTGTAGAGATACTATAAAAACATGTTAGATTAAAATATCTGACATTACATTATTCTCTTGAAAATCAATCATTCAGTCAAACTTAAAGATAAAGATTATTTGTAGCACAACCTTTTGGATTATTAAAATCTTTTTTACAGTACAAGAAGTTCTTCAATAGCATCAAAAAGGTTTCTTTTTTCATTCTTAAAGGGAACCCTAAGATATGTATGGCTTAATATAATGTAAATGGTGTCTCTTATTGAAATATGTAGTAAAAAACCAATGAGCTATTTACGTTGTTTAAAAACTCCACATCGTTTTATACAGATTTTGTGAGCTATGTGAGCTACTGGCACTACCTGTTGCTATTTTTACCACAACACAGCTCGGAAAATAAAATACTGATAAATTGACCATATTGTGTGGCTTTTGGTTGTAATCTTCAGTCAAAGGGCAACATGAGAAACAATGATTACGTTTACATGGACACCAGTAATCTAATTAATGACCTTATTCTGAACAAGACAATAATATGATTAAGGTGTTTACATGAGTTGCTTTTAGTATATTCCTTTCATGTTCCCGTTTTACACGTTATAGTACATAGATCGATTAATGACACACATCATTACGTCCACACGCAACGCTATCAGTTCATCTTCGTTATAGACTTTTGGATGTTTCGGTTTTAATTTTACAAAAGCTTGCAATGGCTCTGGACATATGCAACAATTTTTTTAGAATGTGTGAATTAAAATTTGCCGTGGTCGCATTTGTGCGAGTGCATGCTGCGCTGCTCCAAAGCATCTGCTCCATACAGCAAGCATTTCAGAGCCAGTCAGTTTTTAGAAAAAAAAAAAAACACACACACGCAAGCACAGTCACTGAAAGCCAGTTTAGTTTTACTTTTTTTTTTTGTTTTCATTTTGAAAACCCTGTTATCTTTGCCGTTTACCTCACATTACGCTTTGGAGGCTTTCTTTTATTTATTTTTTAATAATTAATTTGATTGCTCAGTGTTTGCGCGCCCTGTAATAAATTGTTTAGTCGGCATATAACACAGCATGTGATGGAGTCCATGCCTCGTCTTATTAGTTTTTGTTAATAAATGCTATATAAGCTAGTTTTATTTTATTGTTGTTATGCTGTTTAATTAAAAATAACAAATCCATCTTTTAAGAATTTGTTTTAATCTTAAAATTGATAGGTGTAGCCTATATATTTAAGCAAAACCAAGATCATGAATTTGAAAGTAAAAGTGAAAAGCATCCTAAGACATTCCAAAGCGGAAATCCCGTTCATGAAATTATAATCACAAATAATAGTAATGAAAAATAACGGGTTGAATGTTAAATACGTTTCCATAAAACTATAAATTATGATAACAGACAAACTATTTATCAGCAATGAGCATTGATTAATCCCATGTTGTAGCAAAAAATAAATAAACAAAAATGAAACCGAAGCATATGCACGTGCGACCAACTGAGAGCGTTATGCCACGTTACAGGCAACCCGTTACCCGTGTTTTTCCAAACTTCTACCCGTGAAAGTCAAACCCGTGAATTCCCACCCGTGAACTCGTACTAGATCGAGTTCTGACGTGACATAGCCCGCCAAACAACAATAAAGCCTCTAGGGGTGCGGTGTTTATGCAAGTGGCACACGGTGGAAAAATAGAGTTTAGGACAATATAACGTTGCAATCAAATTATTAATAATATAAAAATAATAAATGCTTGGCGTGACTTGCCTGGAACGCTACAAAGTCCTGAGTCGTGGTTTGAAGACGTGATTTACGAGCTCAAAAACCTGCCTGGAATGCAGCATTAGTGTGTATCCTGTCGCAAAATGTGGCGAAAAATCCTACACAAGGGGAATAGTGTGATTAAGGTGTGTACATGTCTCCCATAATGCGACTAAAATAGGAATACTCCACCTGTCTTAATTCGATTTGTGTTTACTCCAATTATGACTTTAGTCGGATTAAATTAATCAAAAATATCAGTTTACATGGTTGCTTCTTAATCAGAGTATTGTTTTAATCGCGTTAAAATCGGAATATTGTTGTCCATGTAAACATACTCAGTGTCACTTCAAGTCTCTTTTTTTCCAGTGATAAGTAGAGGAGAAAAGAATGGGAAGATGTCTGTGTATGAATAAAACTTTCTAAAGACCAGCGTTTTTGTTCTCTCCACTTGAGCCCTGATTCCTTTTACGCTTTTAGTAGACCACAGCTACAGAAAGTGCTTACAAACAGCAGAGACAAAAAACGCTAGATGCCATCCTGACAGGATGTAAACATGTCAGCGCTTGTCATGACGCCGCAGCCACTAAAGGAGTTTCTCTACGCGGATTTCTCTCGATATCCAAGGGCATTTGGACCCCTTGTGTGTACGGGATTTGCTTATATCCTTCACCTCCTGCAGCTCTTTCAGTAGCTGTGGTCATCGTATCAGTATTTTATTTTCCAAGATGTGTTGTGGTAAAAATAGCAGGAGGTAGCAGTGTTGTTTTCGTCAACGATGACGATGACGAAATCATTTCGTTGACGCCACTTTTTTTCATGACGATAACGAGACGATGACGAGATAAAAATGGCTCGTTGATGACTAAAACATGACGAGACGTGTGTGAGTTTTCGTTGACGAGACGAGAATAGACGAAAATGTTAGTGGGTGGTCCGTCAGACGTTTAAAATGCATGACATTTCTGCTTATTGTGCATGCCAATCAAAACTTAAAAAGTATCTGCCGCTATGGCAAGCCGTTTTAGCATTAAATACTCTTTGCTATACTAGTATGGCAAGCCGTTTTAGCATTCCATCCTTGTTTGTCTTTTATGTTCTAAAACATTCCTTCATTATTGTAATTATTGGTGAAAATAGTCGATCCGGAAGCTCACATTGTGTTGAACTATAGATCTGCTATTTTCAGAACTTATAAGTGACACTACCCAACAGCAAAATACTTACTGACCTACATTAATTTGTTAAAAGACTACTTTTTTCCCTTTTTTTTGACTAAAACTAGACTAAAACCTTTTTGACTTTTCGTCGACTAAAACTAGACTAAAACCTTTTTGACTTTTCGTCGACTAAAATTGGACTAAAACTATCACATATAGAAGTGACTAAAATTTGACTAAAACTAAGAAGCATTTTAGTCCAAAAGACTAAGACTAAGACTAAATCTAAGATGGTTGTCAAAAACAACACTGGGAGGTAGCGCAAATAGCTCACCGAGTTCAACCATTTCATGTCAACGAAATAATGGTATCCTTCATGGGTTTTCTACAACGTTTCAGTAAGAGACATAATTTATGTTATATT
Source organism: Garra rufa (assembly GCF_049309525.1). Classification (NCBI taxonomy): domain Eukaryota; kingdom Metazoa; phylum Chordata; class Actinopteri; order Cypriniformes; family Cyprinidae; genus Garra; species Garra rufa. Next base: position 10,429,562 of record NC_133375.1, read on the forward strand.
AAGCCATACTAGCCATAATACCCAGAGTTCCCTTTAAAAGTGTAGTTAATATAATTTATTATACCTAAATTATACTCAAATCTGGTCAATTCAATGGTCTGATATTTTGTAATACTTGCTGTTGTCCATAATTTTGGACAAATTGGTTAAGTCAATGATTAAATGACCCATTCGTTCCTGAATCAGAAACCATTCTAAATTGCAAACAAATCAGTTAAATGAACGACTCACTCATTTAGACAGTGAACTTAGATGCACCTTTAAAAGTATTGTATTTGAGTTGTGCTCTGTATGTAATATTGCTAAATTACAACATGAAAGGCTAAAAGAAACATCACTCAAGCATGTTTTGGCTCAAATCTGAGGACATTATTAAGCTTATCAACCATTGTTGATTGGATTACTTACAACAGTTGTAGTTATTTTCATTTATCTGATATAATGTTTCTTAAAAATTTAGCTTGAGAATTTGTACATCTGGCAGCTGGTGTCGTATATCAGTTGTGCGTGAGAAATGTGGTTCAAGTACAAGAAGTACAAAGAAGTCATGCTGTTACTTTGTCATACTTCTAATGTGAAAAAGGCATTTTACAGTCTCTGTACGTACTTCCAACATATTTTCTTTTTCTTTTATCCCCAGTAAGGAGTGTAATATAATGCTTTTACTGACCATGTCATTCCTAATTGAAACTGCATGCACCAAAGTGTGGCATGGGGAGAAAATCTCCTTTAACAGCCTCTTCATCTAAACATAATCTATCATGGCATGAAGCAAAGCATGGGGATTACGGGATGCACTCAAACAGAAATCTCTGACTTTGCTGAAGATAATACTTAACAGACAATTTGTCATCATTGGGATTCCCCTTTCAGATCAAAAGGAAGAAACATACCGAGACTAATTTATACACTAGCTATTTTCTTCAAAATGTAAACTTCCGAGACTAATTTATAAACCAGCTGCTTTCTTGAAAATGTAAACTTCAGTTGTATTTTTGCATGTGTAAATGCAGCCTTGGTGACCATATGAGACTTTTTTAATCCAGAAAACATGCTATATTTTTTAAAACAATTGTTATTATTTACTATAATATTTGCAGGTTTATCAGAAACAATTTTTAAAAATTAAATAAAAAAATTATTTGTAAAGATTTACTCACCTATGTTTTTTCAAACTGTGACGTTTTTTTCTGTGAAAGACACACAAAAACGAATTTTTACGACATAAAAGTATCTGAAGCTTTAAATTTTCTGTGAGAAACAGGCTGAAAATTAAAGTCATTCATCAGTTTTCCCTTCCAGCCCAGCCAGTTAGCTGAATGTGAGATCCACATATTTTGTGAACAAATCATTCGGACAGGTTTTGTGAACGGTTTGGATTCAATAAATAGATGTAAATCAAAAGAATGATTCGTTCACCAAACTGACCACTACTTCTTCCTCATGACTCAAATAGCAAAGTTAGTGTGGATGTCAAGATATTCAGTGAAAAATTACCTTCATTTTATTTCTGATCCTCAAACGAGTCATATCCTTTCTGAAAAGGCAGTACACTTTAGCAAAATTAAAAAGAGCACTTATTAAAGATATAACATAGTTTAAAAGAATAGACTTAAGTGTGAACCGATCAAAATGTTTTTGAAAACGTATGTGATTTGAACTTAAATGAAAAGGTATTATACTTGGAAAAGTTTTGACATGCCCTGACATTTGTGTTTTTTTCAGGATCTTAAAACATATTAATGGCTAATCTCACTGAAATAAGGCCATAAAACAAATAAGAACATTTGTTCACAAGACTTTTGAGAATTGGATGTGGTAGGCTAGAGTTTTGTTCTACAAAATGATGTGAAAATCATCTCGTTTACTCAGAAAACAGTATATTTATTACAATTTTGTAAGACTTTTTTTTTGTTAGGAAGTGTTATGCGAGGGAGTGACAATAGCCATGAATATTTAGTGGTTCACAGCTGAGATACAAAGGGCCCTCTCCTAATGGCCCATCAATAAGACTGTAAATGTCAGGTAAGAAATAATGTGAGATGATTTAAATAATGGTTGATTATTTTGTATTTTATTTACAATACAGTATAATCAAAACATATAATGAAGGTCAAAGCCACATTATTTGTAATGAATTTAATTTAAAATTTATTTATTAAAAAGCTTTATATGTAATAATCAAATAACACTACAATACAGTACTAAAATCAAGTACTTTATACAAGTTTGGGATCAATAAGGTTTTTTATGTTTTTAAAAATAAGTTTCTTATGCTCATCAAGACTGCATTTATTTGGTAAAAAATACAGAACAAACAGTACTATTGTGAAATATTATTGCAATTTAAAATAATGGTTTTGTAGTTTAATATACTTTAAAATATAATTTATTTCTGGGATGCAAAGCAAAATTTTTAGCATTATTACTCCAGTCCTCATTGCCACATGATCCTTCAGAAATCATTCTAATATGCTGATTTATTTTCAATGTTGAAAACAGCTGTGATGCTTTTTTAGGATTCTTTGATGAACAAAAGTTAAAAAGAACAGCATTTGTTAGAAATCTTTTGTAAATTTCTCTCTTTCTTTTTTTTATTCAGCAAGGATGTGGTAAATTCATACAAAATAATAGTAAAGACTTATATTGTTAAAAAGAGTTTTATTTTGAATAACGTTTTATTCATCAAAAAAAAAAAAAATAATCCAAAAAAATATGAAGCACCACAACTATTTCCAATACTGATACTAAATCAGCATATCACAATGATTTCTGAAGGATCATGTGACGCTTAAGACGTAAGTAATGATGCTGAAAATTCAGCTTTGCATCATGGGGAATAAATTATATTTTAAAAACTGAACTGGTATTTTAAATTGCAATAACATTTCACGATACTACTTTTTTCCGTACTTTTAATCAAATAAATGCAGCCTTGGTGAGCATAAGAGACATTGACATGAACAAGCGGTCAAGAAAAGTCAAGTACACAAAGTGCCCTTTTATTTCATTAATATTAGATTATCTGCAAGTAGTTAAGTGCACATTTAGTACAATTCAATTGACTTAATTCACAAGGGATGGACCGTATTTTTGATTCTTTGATGGTAGTTGTTTTTGAAGCTTTCAACTTTGTGCCCTGCTGAAAAAAGGCATTTTTGGTTTTAGCACAACATGAGTTTATATAGAAGATGACAGAATTGACATTTTTTGGTGAATAATCCTTTTGAAATCCACCAAAAGAATGTTAAAAAGAGCCGAATGGCCCAACCCCATTCATTTGTATTTATTCTTGTGTTTTTTTTTGTTTTTTTTTTCACTCTCCGCAGGAGGACCCTGTAGCATTCGAGAGGCAATACAATGAGTCTCCTGTCCAGGCACTTCAAAGAGCCGAGGAGGTTCTAACTCTCTACTTGCACCTCATCACAACCACAAACACTCCTGTTAACTGGACCTGCGAACAAGAGTATGGCAGTAATCTACCCCCTACTGTAACACAGTTAACCACCAGCACAGGTGAATGCACAGACACACACGCATACACTCTTAAAAATAAAGGTGCTTCACAATGCCATAGAAGAACCTTTTTGTCTAAATGGTTCCATAAAGAACCTGTTACATCTGAAGAACCGTTCTCTTCACAAAAGGTTCTTTGTGGCAAAATAAGGTTCTTCTGATTAAAAAAAGGTAAGAAAGAGATGGTTCTTTAAAAAACCTTTGACTGAATGGTTCTTTGTGGAACCAAAAATGGTTCTTCTATGGCATCGCTGTGAAGAACCCTTTAAAGTACCTTTATTTTTCAGCTTTAGGAAACATAAACAGGTACAACTAGTAAAAGCTGTAGGCTAGACTGAAATTATTTTCAAAAATACCCACACACCCAGAGCAATGATTAAAGCCACATGTTTGTCTCTTGAAAGAGGCTGCGGTGGGATTATTCGAGCAAGATGCTCAGGAGTCCTTTAGCGATGATTTCTACAGACTGGGTTTCATTGCAGTCTCCATCTGTGGAGGATTTCTTCTTCTACTCACTGCCTACTGCCTCCTACAGAGAAAGGTATGGTACTCCTTCATAAATGTAGACATAAATGCCAAATGCATTTCAGTCCAGAACTTTTGTACACAATATGTGCTAGGTTTCCATTAGGTCAAATAGGCAAAGTAATGACTTTCACACTATGATGTACATTTGATCATTTCTCAGCAGCATTCTATGTGTATGAAGTTATATGTTCTGGTGCTTTTGTTCCCATATATGTGTGACAAACATATTTTTGAGTTATTGCAAAGGCTTGGCAAGCTTCTTTGTAGTGCATCGCGAGGAAAGACCTCCAGCCAGCATAATGTTCTTCACCTCAATCTGGTATCGATTTGTGGTGCTGTGTATGTCCAACACAAGAAAGCCTTTGGTTCTTATAGAACTTGGGTTGGACTATTAATGTCAGATGAAATGAACAAAAAACAGCCTTATGTGATGAATTTTTGTTAAAGTAATTTTGTTTAAAGATGAAAGTGTTTTTTTTTTTAAAGATGAGTGATTCTTGAAGCATCAAAAAGAGACGTGCAACTAATTATTTAAAAGTGATTTTTATATTATTCTCACATATTCAAAAAATTAAATACTACATTCTTCATAAGTAACTATGTAAGGACTAAATTACTTTGTTGCAGAAGTTAATAAAGTCTTTCCGATGTAATGTGGACCAGAAAATTTCCTCATATTAGTCATCTTAGGAAAATCAGACCCAAAAGTCATCTAGCAAACCATATGCTAGCACCCGCTGATGAAAAGCAGTCCCACAGCATGATGCTATTATCGCCTTACTGAAACTCTCTGCAGATATCAGGTGTAGATGTGTTTCGCCAAAAGTATGACTGAATTTGCACTATAAGATTCTTATCTTCAACTGAACAAAGAATCAACAGTGCATGTTTTGTAGTAATATCCAACTAAATTGTGTTTTAATAATCTTTTGCCATGCTTTAAAGTACTTATTTTGATGTGTTGTCTAACATACTAAAACACATGTAAAATTAAGTTAAAAAAGACTTTTGGTAACACCTAAAAAAAATTAAGTTGACCCAACTGTTCACTTATGCAGTTGAATTAAGTTAGTCTAATGTAAATATTGTAATAGGATTGAATGAACTAAAAGTATGTAAGTGTGATTGACCTAGGAAAATGAAGTTAATAAAATGTAATAAACTAAGTTAAAAAAAACCTTAACATTTTTAGGTGTTACCAGTTGAAGTATTTTTTTTAAGTTGATCCAACGGTTTACTTTTTACAGTGTGAAGTTTTTGTTTATAGATTTTACTGTAGTCTGTTATTGTTACAGCTCAAGTTAATATATTCAGTTCATTCAGTTCGCATTTTAGTTCTTTTATATTTACTTAAGTACTTTTTTAAGAGTGTGATAAAGTGTAAATGTATTTGGTCTTGGTGGGATAGATCTGCTATGCTTCAGAGCAAGTGCAAAGACTTGCTACTGCCAATACATCCACACCATTCTGCTGTAAGCATGTAAAAAATACTGCTGCTGCACATACAGTCATGTGAAAAAGTTAGGGTACCCTATTGAATTTCATGGTTTTCCATATCAGGATATTATTAAAAAGAAAATCAGATCCTTGGCTGGTCTTAAAATCTGGAAAATAAAACCTCAGATGAACAACAACACATGACAAATTGCACTGTGTCATCATTTATTGAACAAAAATAAAGCTAAAATGGAAAAGCCATGTGTGACAAAGTTAGGTCACCCTTACTGTTAACATTTGAATAAAGAGGGTAAATAACAGTCAAGGTAAATAACAGTAATCAAATACTTTCGATTAATTGATCACCAGCAGGTTTAAGCGCTTCTATAAAAGCATGACAAAGTTCATGACAATACCAATACCAGTACAGTTTAGGTCTGCAAAGTTGCATCTGAACAAAACAAGTCTTCTAGAATAATGTCCTTTGAACAGATGAGACTGAAGTGGAAATGTTTGGCCATAATCCATAGCACCAAGTTTAGTGAAAACCTAAAGAGCATATTAGCACAAACACCTCATACCAAAAGACAAGCATGTTGGTGGAGGGCTGATCATTTTGGGCTTGTTTTGTAGCCACAAGACCTGGGCACCTCACAGTCATTGAGTCGGCCATGAACTCCTCTGTATATTAAAGTATTCTCGAGTCAAATGTGAGGGCATCTGTCTGACAGCTAAAGTTGGGCCTAAATTGGGTCATGCAACAGGACAATGATCCCAAGCTCACCAGAAAATCTACAACAGAATGGCTGAAAAGAAAAAAATCAAGATGTTGCAATAGCCCAGTCAAAATCCAGAGCTCATCCTGACTCAAATGCTGTGGTGAGAGCTGTGCATAAGCGAATGCCCCAAACCTTAATAAACTGGAGCAACGGCGAAAAGAAGAGTAATCCAAAATTTCTCCAGAACAATGTGAGAGACTGATAAAGTCACACAGAAAATGAATGCTTCAAGTTATTGCTGCTAAAACTGGACCTACAGGCAATTGACTCATAGGGTGTCTTAACTTTGTCACACACAGCATTTTCCTCTTGGCTGTATTTTTCCTAAATAAATAATGACACTGTGTGATATGTCATGTGATGACGTTTATCTGAGGATTTATTTTCCAAATTTTAAGACCTGCTAAGGACCAGGTAATTTTTTATTATGTCCAAAAAACCATGAAATTCAATAGGGTGTCCTAACTTTTTCACTTGACTGTATAACATACATGAAATAACCCCCATATAGCATACATGAATCACCATGTAGCAGATCTATACAGGTGGAGCTGGGGAAGGTGGAGGGTTTATAAAGCATGATGCAAACTGCTAAAGCAGGCACTTGTTAAATATTTGAATGTTGAGCAGCGAGCTCATTAACTACTGATAAAGGAGAGAACCAATTAGCTGCGTCATGTGATAATGATGTCATTATGTCAGGTTGCGATCTAGAGTTCATCTCACTGCCAGTTGTTTAGCTGGAGCATGAAGATTTTTTACCCAGCCACCCGTGCCATTGATGCAATGTTATTGCTCACTTTGGAGCCACACAAAATAGTCTAATTGGCTGATACACATGTTCTTGTCACACTGGGGGACTCGGGAGACAGGCGTTCGGATCCAAGTGCAGGCTTTATTAAGAAGGCGTGGTACACAGACAGGGTCAATCACCGGCAAACAACAACAACGAGGATAATCCAAAGAGTAGTCAAACACAGGCAGAAGGTCGGGGCTGGCAGCGAGAATCAAAACACGGGGAGGAGTCCAGGAATCAAACACAGAGAAAACAAACACGGAAAGAAACGCTCGGAAATAATGACCAGATGGAACAATAAGACTTAGCCCGGAAGTGTGTGTGTCTGTGGCTTAAATGCATGTGGGTAAATGTGAAACAGGTGTGTGCAGCAATCAGTGTAGTGGAAAACGAGGAGCAGCTGTGTGCAGTGACTGGTGCAGTGGCTTGTGGGGAATGCAGTCCAGAATGTGTTGTGCAAGAGTTCATGAAGACAGGATTGACCACATACGTGACAGTTCTAGTCAGCTCTAGCTGGTAAAATAATTGTTCTCCATTAACAGCTACTAAACACTGTAGTGTGTAATGTGATAATACAGATGGTTTTTTGTTTGTTTGTTTGCTTTTTTGTATTTTTTTATAGATGTTTTGCCAGTGTTTAGTTTTTGTAGGCCTTGTAATAGCATGAAATGCATTTGGAATGGATATTTATTCATGTCTGCTGTTTTCCTAAAAATTAACACTGAAGCCAAAAACAGCTTAAAATGTTTTTTCTTGTGTCTTACTTTCTTTCTCATTAGATAAAACAATTTTAAAAAGTAATTTTATCTCTAATTCTGTTTCCTCAACAGAAGCTACAGCGTCAGCTTGACAGAACAAGAATGCCATCAGACTGGGGGTAACTTTGCATTTTATGCTACTATTATCTTGAACAGTTTTTTGCTGCACACTGTTTACATGTTATTATGGAAGCCCAGTTCTGCCACTGAATAAAAAAATTAAAAGGTAAAAGTGACTTCTCACAACTACAAGTTTACAGAATTTTCAGAATTGCTTGGTACAAAAGATATAAAGTCACAATACCAAGATATAAAGTCAGAAATGTGTGATATAAACTCACAATTCTGACTTTTTTTCCATGATTTGTTAGTTTGTATCTTCCAGTTGAGTTCTGACTTTTTTCCTCGCAATTCTGAGATATAAACTTGCAACTGCGAGTTATAAACTCCAATTCTAAGAGGAAAAACGATATTTTCTTAGAAACATGAATTTATATCCCACAATTCTGTCTTAGAATTATGTACAATATCAAAAAAAACCTGCAATTCCGCAAGTTTTTAGCAATTCTGAGGAGTTTAAATCCCAAATTTCAGATTTTTTTCTTACAATTGCTAGATTATATCACACAATTCTGAGAAAAAAAAGTCAGAACTGCAAGATGTAAACTCACAATTGCGAGAAAAAGTCAGAATTGTGAGATAAAGTTTTTTTTAACCTTTCATTTACCTTTTTTATTCAGTGGTGGAAATGGGCTTCCATATGTTGTTGTTATAAATGTTATATTTTTGAATGCTTTATGCAAGCCATGACATAATTCTATTGACAAAATTGTCAAAACTATACATCTAGCCAAGGAATATCTCAATTTCTCTTACAGATTACAAGTTATTGAAAACTTTGAAATCCAAGAGGAAGTATGTAAGTATATGATTAAATAGTAAATCTTTAATTGAGTTTACAATATCAAAAGTGACAATATATAAATAAATTAATAGCGATATACATCACTCAATACTTAAAACAGATATGTGATATTTGGGTTGTTGATTTATCAATATTTCTTTCTTGATTGAAGCTGCAGCATCTTACCTGACTAAAGGGGTCATGAACTGCCTTTATTATTTTGTACTGTTCTCAGAGGCTCACTTATAATGTTATCAAGATTTTTACACCAACATCATAACTTAGAAGTAATAGGCTATTTTCTGTCCTATTTTTTAATGTTTAAATAGTCAATGGCAGATTGTAGATTCAAAAGTAAATGGCCACCGCTATTATTGGCTAACAGTTGTGTATGTTTGACATCCTACATCCTTCATAAATGGACGCTGCTGTGATTTAGGTTAATAACTCATAAATACTCAGTACATATAATAAAAACAGTTACTCACTTCATATTTTAGTTTCAATCTTTCTGAAAACCCTGTGTCGAATTATGCTTTGTTTGTAAATGTACTCCATAAAATGAAGTGAATAAGTAAGGAATAATTGATGACGGGCCGTTGAATTCTTAGAAAATAGTGCACACCCGAGGTGTTACACCTATTATTTTCGTAGAATTCTATGGACCAAATTCAATTATTCCACTCATACTACAGTTACCACACCTCAAGACATCGATCAGATGATATATTTCAAGACATTCGTCCCATTTTTATCCTTAAAATGCTACTGTGAGTAGGATTCATTTCTTTCACAGCTCATCCAACAGCTTCGTTGCTAGTTCCAATATGTCATTTTAGGCCTAGTAACTACGCTTGAGCCGTTGATAGCAAACTAATGAAGTTAATAATGAAGTTTAGACAGACCGACAGACAGGCAGACAGACAGAAAGAGAGAGGAAGAGAGATATTAAGTGCATGAATTACCTCTCTCAAGTCTGTGTCTCTCAGAGGTGACTGGCAGCATTTTCTCTACTAACAGTTAAACTTTAAGTTCATTTTCTTCAAGACCATGCCGTTGTTACCTCGCGTGTGTAAACTGTCATGTCGTTTTTAAGTTGTTCATTGTCAGAGCAGCGCTAACAACATTAGCGCGAATGCTAACGCGAGTGCTACCTGTATGTGTGTGTCTGTGAGGGAGAGAGAGCGAGAGAAATTTGTGCTTTCCATACTGTACATAATAAAATGTAATATTGTGGAAAAACATGGAAATAATCTGTCGTTTTTATCCTGTTGTTTACTGTATTTATTTGTTTGCCCAGTGTCATTGTGGGTTTTTGTTAGTTTGCTGTTTTGGGTTGTAAGGACCTTTGAAATAACTGAAATCGAAGTGAAGTGATAAAGACGTAATGCGGTCAAAAGCTGCCTCAAACTAAGTTCGCCGTGCGTTTCCCAGAAAATAATGCACACCATTAGAATGTGTGTCATCCAATCAGATTCAAGCATTCAATGGCCCTGTAGTATAATGGACCTCAAGTTCTTACTGACGCGGTCTGGAACTTTATAAAAAAAAAAAAAGTTCATCCACTTTTTTCTAACATTGGAATCAGAAGGAAGGCAATGCAAAGACTTTTTCTACATTTTGGCCCAGGACAGCACCCTGTTATCTTCGGAGCCATCTCAATAATCTTTTTTTTTTTCTGCGTAGATCTGCATTTGCCTCTCTCATTATTTACACTTCATGTCCAAATCGGTGGGCGGGGCTAAACAAGCAGTGATTAGTTTATCTTTTTCTGCGGAAGCAGGGTTTATCCACACTATTACATCATTAAGTGTCACATTCCACAACCTCTTGTTTTGGCAGACTGGCTTCAATATAAGCTGTTTTTAGACTAACAAGAAGAGTTCTGAAACTTACAGGATGTTTTTATAGCACAATGACCTCTTATATGTCAAAAGATCAATGGGATTTTGATTTCTCAGTTCATGACCCCTTTAACTGCTGATGCTCATATTTTCAGCTTATCTTCAGCACACAGTCAGTGTTTCCACAAAAGTAGAAAACATGACTGAATATTGCACATAGTGACTGATAAATTATCTTAACAATAACTATAGCACATGTGCACTGATATACTAAAAAAAAAATCCCGTTAATTTACTTACTCCCAAGTCATCCAAGATGTTCATGGCTTTCTTTCTTCAGTCGAAAAGAAATTCATGCTTTTGAGGAAAACATTTCAGGATTTTTCTCCATATAGTGGCCCAAATTGCAGTTTCAATGCAGCTTTAAAGGGCTCTACACAATCCCAGCCGAGAGATAAAGGTCTTATATAGGACATGATTGGTAATTTTCTTAAAAATACAAAAATGTATATACTTTTTAACCACAAATGCTCATCCTGCACTAGCTCTGCTATGCGCATTTGCATCTTCACGCATTACATAATGACTTCGTCTGTGTACTTCGGTTCAAAAAGATTGGGGAGGATGAAAAACTCAATCCAAAAATCATCCAACATTGTTGTTTTACCTTTTTTTTTTGTGAAGAACATTTGGCTTTCTTTGCACATTTGCTTTGTAAACACTTCTGCCTACATCATGTGTGCTTGATAATGTAATGTGTGAGGCTGAGCTAGTCCAAGTGAATATTTGTGGTTAAAAGGTACATCAGTTTTTTTTTTTTTTTCTAGAAAATGACAGATTGTTTCCCTAGATAAGACCCCTATTCCTTGGCTGGGATTGTGTTGAGCACTTTAAAGCTGCAATAAACCTGCAATTTGGACCTTCAACTCTTTGGGAACCATATAAATAAATTAGATAGAGAAATATCCTTGAATGTTTTTCTCAAAAACCCCAATTTCTATGTCACTGGAGAAAGAAAGATATGAACCTTGGATGACATGGGGAAAACATTCAGGAAATTTTCACTCTGGAAGTGAACTAATCCTTTAATTCTTCTTCTTTCCATCTTTTATAGACCAGATGAATGACCGACGGACACAGCTTGGCTCACACCTTTCCACTGCCTTCTAACTGATTTAATCTTTCTGGATGCTCATGAGAGAGTATAAACAGTGAAACAGACTGCCTTACACTTCTGATCTGAAGAAAAAGAAAGAAGATATATTTTCAATCTGTCAAGATAACTTGCCTTGGACCTTGTACATATGTAAATATGCATATCATTACAAACATTTAATTCTGGACTACTGGAAAAGTCAAAGTATTGCATGCTCAGTAATGCTACAGTTACATCGATCCTCAATGCACCTACTGTAAAAACTAGAAAAGGAATCAGTCATAGTTTGTTTCATAGTTGGATTCAGTTGTCAGTGTACTACATTGATGTTATTGTTCATATGTGAGCAGTATCTTACAATAAAGGCTTAGCTTGTCGATACAGAATGGTTTGTTAATTTCTTTCAATTTCCAATATGAAGTATATATATATTTTACATTTTAAAGAGGTTGAGCTAAAACAATTATTGGTTAAAGTATGTAAAGAATCAGTTTACCAAAGATCACTTTTAACATCCTTACCCTCAAATTGTACTCATCCTCAGGCAGAAAAAAAATTTTTTGTGAAATTTTTGTTAGCTGTTTGGACTCTCATACGGACGGCACCCATTCACTATAGTGCATCCACTTGTGAGCAAGTGATGTAATGCCAAATCTGTTCTGATTAACTATTTAATCTACATCTTGAATGTATTTTTATTTTTTGGTAAACTATTCCTTCAAGATAACACTGTCTTTCATATCTGCCTATTTTTCAAAAAGAGGTCAAAATGTTATCTTTTTTGCTTTTGGTGACATGCTGACACGCTGTTTGAGCTGATGACAGTACATTTTACAAAACTGTTTTATTTTAAGAAGGGCAATTTTACGTAAGTTGCTAAATGGGAACTTTCTTTTGGCTTGCCACACAAAGCCAAAATCCAGCAGGATGATTATTATCTATATTATCTACTATAACAAAACTGATGAAAACAATTCCAGACACAAATGTTTCCGGGAGACCCACTTTTCAATTAGCATTTTGTTTCTGAGTGTGTGTCACTGCTTGGCTAAAGCATTAAACATTCACAGACTTCTCCCCAAATTAAAAACAAAGAAATGTGGTAGAGATTTTCAGATGTCTGCTAAAGATTAGAATGTGCCAGTCTTCTTAGTAAAAAGGAAGAGGTTTTAGTTAGTAGGAAAACAGCATGCAGCTGGCTTCTTGTGAATGAGATTTAAAGGCCTGTTCTTAACCTTCTGGGCCTCCTCATTAATACATTTTTGTTCAATAATATTTTGTAATTATTATTTAGAATTTTGAGCATTTTTTATGAATCTATGCAATATTTATACAGTTTTAATGAGCAATTTTTTCCCACTAGAATTATATTTTATATTATATTTTTTAATTTAATTATGTATTTATTATTTTTCAATAAATACAACATTTCACATTAAAATAGAGTAAAAGCATTTAAAATCCATTTTTTTTAAGTGAAAATTGCACCATCTAGTGGCATAAAAAATAAAAACTTGTGTAATGCCATGTAAACTCCTGTATCTCCCTATATACATATATACAGGGGCTTTGGGATTCCTATTTTTTTTTTTTTTTTACTGTTTCTTCATTTAAAAGATTCTAAAAGATTACTTTTGGCAAGGTTTAGATTTTTTTTGATTGGATAAATATCAGGTTTTGCATTTTTCTGCTTATTTCTGTGTGTGTGTGTGTGTGTGTGTGTGTGTGTGTGTGTGTGTGTCTGTGTGTGTGCGTGTGTGTGTCAGTTCTGTACTTTTGTTATTTTAGAGTGTCAGTCCTTGCTTGCTGAACACTTTTTTTCAGCACAGTGGCTGATTTGTAGCTTGTATTACCAAAAGATTATCTGAATTATCACATTTTTTCATATTTCCCATTCATTTCCTATGTCGTGATTTTTGACCGCGAAGGAGCCAAGTGGGACTAATTTTTTTTTGACCCTTTAACATATCCGAATCATGTCACTGATTTTTTTTTTTTTTGTACTCACATAGCTAATGCAACAAAAGTCACCAAGTGTCATCTCATTCTGATGAAGCTACGATTTTTAAAAATTCAAAACATAAAATTTTTCGGTCAAAAATGACCGAAGAGGCCCAGGAGTACTTCACTTTCAGAACAAAAATGTACAGATAATTTACTCAACCCCTTGTCATCCAAGATGTTCATGTCTTTCTTTCTTAAATTGTAAAGAAAAGTTTTTTTTTAAGGAAAATTTTCAGGATTTCTCTTCATGTAATGGACTTCTATGGTGCCCCTGAGTTTGAACTTCCAAAATGCAGCTTCAAAGGACTCTAAATGATCCCAGCCGAGGCAGAATGGTCTTATCTAGCAAAATGATCGGTTATTTTCTAAAAAAACGTACTTTTTAATCTCAAACGCTCGTATTGCCGATCTAGACAAGACAAGCATTTGAGGTAAAAAAGTATATAAATGGAAATTAAAAAAAAATAATAACACAATTTTGCCAGATAAGATTTGATGCTGCATTTTGGAAGTTCAAACTTGGGGGCATCATAGAAGTCCATTATATGGAGAAAAATCCTGAAATGTTTTACTCAAAAAACAATTTCCTTATGGCTGAAGAAAGAAAGACATGAACATCTTGGATGACAAGGGGGTGAGTACATTATCTGCTAATTTTTGTTCTGAAAGTGAACTACTCCTTTAAAGATAATGTTTTGGTGTATTACAATAGCAATTACACAAACAAAATGAATATTCTCAGAACAAATCAAATGCACCAGCTACACATGAAGTCCATTTTCATGAAGTGTTATGCATGTGAAATGAAGGTTGTATTTTTAAACTAAGACAGGTTTAAACTAAATCAATTATTAAAAAGGAGAAACCAGAATTGGTTGGCAGATGGTAAATTTCTTTATTTCTGTATTGAGTCCTGTCACAAAATATAATCTGAACGTTTGATTTAAGAGGTCAAAACCTATCGTTGACAAAACCTGTCTATCCTATCCTATTTTAAAACAACACTCCTCTCCAAAATAATCACATAAGTAATATCATAAAACGTCTCAAGTTACGTATGTAACCCTGATTCCCTGAGAAGGGAACAAGGCACTGCATCCTCTAGGGGTCGCTATGGCAGAATGTCTCTTTCTTGACCCGTGTCTGAAGACTACATACAAAAATCACAAAAGTATTGGCTGGCGACAGCCTATGACATCACTTCCTGTGCGACTCGTTGCCACCAGAGCATCAATACAGGCACAACTGCATTGTATAAAAGCACACTGGGTGAACACATCATTCGCTTCTTCGTCTGAAGCCCAAAAAGTTCTCAGGGAACCAGGGTTACATACGTAACCTGAGATGTTCCTTTCATGCTGCCATGCTGAGGGGAGTGCAAGCCAGACATTAGACACAAACACTAAGTACCAGCTCCACCCAAGGTGAGGAAGCTACCCCAATGATGTCCAGGTGGCTGTCTGTGACGTCGCCATCTATGTGCTTGCGACATTGTAACAACGTAGAAATGTAAGACGCGAAAAGACGTTGTTGGGCGACATTCATCAACTGTGAGGTGACGTTTTTACTACATGTATTTTTTTTTAAGCCAGATTATAAATATTTCCTTTTCTGCATGTTATATCAGACACAGAATAAGTATGTAATACTTTTACACACTGTTTAATATTAAAAATCGTTCATTAATATTTAACTTAACATCTGCTTGTGTGAACTTTGAATAAAAACCTTGAGTAAAAATGCCATACAAATTCATATAATCAAACTTTATTTCATACCAAACATTTCATACATAACAAGGATTTTTATGTGCGTTACCATTTGGGAAAAATGCAATATAAAGTATGTATTATGTATGTAAATATTTTAAGTCATTTAGTTTAAGTATATTAAATTACAAATAAAAAAGCAAAGGCATCTGAGAACATTTATTAAACAAAAGTCAAACAACGAAACAGCTGTCACCGGCAGATGAGGTGGACTCTGGACGGGAGAATATGGCGGACAGGTAAGCATACTCAAAGGAAAGGGGGTAGGGAGAAAACAGTCCAAGAAAGATCAACAAATTCAGAGAGCAGAGGCAAATGCAGAATCCAGTAGGCAGGCACAAGTCTACACCAAACACTAGGAAGGATATCTGAATACTGAAAAAATATAGTTAGCATTACACCAAACCCAACTGCAAACTAACACTCCGTATGTGAACTATTAGCTATTCTGTTCATCCAACAGAAAATATAAATCTCTCATTTGACATGAAAATTTTAGGTTTTGTGTGGATATTTACATATTTATCTGAAAGAAATCAAAAGCAATACTCACATATCCAGGTTTGAAGAATAATAATGGCACAATGGTCTGTTAAAATTTAAAATGCTCTTCGGAACAGTGACGAGTAAATGTTGTACAGTGGTTGTCCAGACAGCCTAAGCACAACTTTCAAAAATGGCCCTGAACTGTGGTGGAATGGCAACATTGTGACAACATAGTAACAACCCGATGACACAACGTAGAACCAACAACCTTTTAGCCATGTTGTTACAATGTTACTAAAAGGTTGGCTATGTTGAGGCAATGTTCTGTGTTTGTTGGGTTAATCCCTTCTGCCAAAGACCTGAGCTGCATACCAAAGAACTTACCTGTAAGGGCAAGGTTAATAGAAGCCTGACCCTAGGGCAAAGCTCAAACTTGGAATCAGCTAGCAAGAGATTCCTTTAAGGAATATAACCAGTTGTCTAGGAGAGTAGTCTAGACCTCGGCTTGTCAACTAGGGGCTTACAGCTCTGCGTGACATTGCTCAAGGAACTGGCTGGGCAGGCCATGCATCGGCACCCTGTTTCAGAAGTATCATCGAGGATACATAAGTCAAGTGCCCGGGGCCTGTCATCTCGAGAAAGCGTCCGAAGCTAAATGCGTAATCCCTACCATACAGGATTTTAGAAAGAACACAAGAAACTAGTTTGCGTCCTTACCACAACATGGATTTTAGAATGTGCCCGGCTAGCATGGACACTTAAATACCGTTCACATCATCGAGAGGCTCTGGGAAGCAGAGAACACAATTCCCAAATTAGAGGGAGGTTGAAGCTCTCAGGGAGACAAAAAACGGTCAGTGAAGACGAAGAAGAGGATGATGTGTTCGACCAGTGCCCTTTTATTTTTACGAAAGAGACGTTCCCCCATAGCGACCTCTAGAGGATGCAGTATCCCGTTCCCTTCTCAGGGAACCAAGGTTACATACATAACCTGAGACATTTTATGATATTATTTATGTAATTATTTTGGACAGGAGTGTTGTTTTAAAATAGTAGGACAGACAGGTTTAGCCAATGATAGGTTTTGGCCTCTTAAGGCAAACGTTCAGATTATATTTTTGTGACGACTGTAGTGACGCACCGGTGGCGCCAAGTCACGACGGAAGTGGGGTCATATGCTGTTTCCAGCCAATACTATTGTCGTTTTTGTAATGTAGGCTTCAGACAAGGGTCACGAAAGAGACGTTTCCCCATGGCGACCCCTAGAGAACGCAGTTCAATGTTCCCTCGAAAGGGAGCTAATATTCTGTACACTATCGTTAAATGTTTGGGGTCATTAAGACTGTCGCTTTTAAAAGAAATTAATAAATGCATTAACTTGTATAAAGGGTGATGGTAAAGACATTTATAATGTTACAAAAGATTTCTATTTTGTATAAATGCTGTTCTTTTGTATGTTCTATTCATCAAAGAATCCTAAAAAATGTATCATGGTTTCCAATATTAAGCAGCAATATTAAATGTTAAGAAATGTTTTCTAAGCAACAAATCACCATATTAGAATGATTTCTGAAAGAATCGTTTGAAACTAAAGACTGGATAGAATTCAGCTTTACAACCAAACCACTGAATTTAATTTCATATTAAACACATTAATTAATAAAAGATCAAACAACAATTTTAAATTGTAACACAATTTACTTTGTTTTCAGCGTTGGCGAGTCTTTCAAAACATTAAAAAAACGTGCTGACCTTAATTCTTCGAAAAGTTACATTTTTTTCTGGGAAATGTTAAAAGCTTGTGAGAAATTGTAAGAGTTGAAACAAGGTTAGCACTTTGGTTTGCACATGGAATATACAATTAAGTAATTCTCAGTTATTATTTCCCCATGGGGAAAATTTGCATTATTTTGCCGCAAACAAATTAATTAAATGCATGTTCAATGGCCCTTGACTGTGTATTTGCACATTGTTGGCTTACATCAATATAGCACACGTCTGCTAGAAGTCTTTTGAAGAATATTTCACCTGGAAAGCATCTGCTGTGTACAAACAAGTGATAATGTTTTTAAAAGGCGTTTTATATTCATTCTAAATCACAAGCATCATAGGCTTTTTTTCTAAATATGTAATATCTGACAGGAAATGTCCTAGACGAGCAAACAATTTAAAAAATAATGCATCTTAAATATGCTTACTATGTAAACATGGACATCAGGGTTACACAAGGACGAAGATTAAAAATCTGTGCCAACCAGTTGGTCATTTATTGCAGTTGCTTCTATCACAGACGTCTGCGGACATCAAAGTGCTGTTTTTGATAACCGCTGGTGTTTTCCACATGGATTTTTCCTGTAGAGCGTTATTGCTCTGCTAGCGCTTTCACGAGGGAAAACAGTGTTTGGCTCTCCATAGCTCTTTATTAGGAAATTCTGTTGTCCAGACTTTTTTTGTTTCTCAAGCTGCCCAGCACAATAAAACAAGCAAATAGGCACAAATGACTACATGGAAACTTGATTTATGTCTTAAATGTAATTTCCTAAACGTCAAATGTGGAAAGAGTTATGCTTACCAGGTAATGGAGGAGATGGTATAAACAGGCTCACAGCTCCCTCTAGAGGTCTTCTGCTTAGTAAACATGGCTAACAAAGTCAACTCTACAGAACATAAACCTTTACACGTGTTGTGGATGTATTTAGTTAATAAGATTTTATAAAAAAGAAAGTGGTCTCTCGCCAACAGATTTTTGGGATTCAGTTTCAGTCCCATGCTAAGATGTAACTAGCATACCTTATACGCTTTTCGCTCTTTAGGGAGCGCAGCCATTTTTACCTTTAATGTGCGAGGCTTCCGGTGTCCCGGGCATTCCCGGGATTCGATAACATTTAAACTTGGAATATATTTTTAACAACGACAAAATGGGATTGGTTTAAAAAGGATTTTACTCAGAACTTGTTATAAAACAAACACCTACTGCTCATGTGTCCCTGATAACAATTTAATGATAAATGTAATATTTAGGCTATCATTGTTCTTTTTTTTCTTTTTTTTTTTTTTTACATTTTTACAGGACTGAAGCTTAAAATTACACAAATGTGTGTCTATGGTCTCTTTAATTTTGTAAAAAGTTAGAATTTTAACTAAACTACAAGGTTATTTAGTCCTATGTCAGATAGTAAAGCAAGAAATGCTTTCATTCTTAATTTTATTCCATGTATTTTTCCAAAAATATTATTAAGACAGGGTTGAAGTCTGTAACACATATTAAGGGATACATTCACTTTTTAAGTTTTGGTTTAGTTTCCCTTTCATATCGTCTCCTTATTTCTGGGTCAACATATCTGCAACACGGTCTTTCTGTTGCAAATACGGGTGCAATTTCTGATTTAGGCTGCTTGTCAAGATTTGTGGACACATTACATCAAAAAATCGAATGAGTTGTCATGATGCTGAAAGCATTACTATTTTAGATTTTTTTTTTTTTATTAAAATGATTATTAAATGAAGTAAATAACTCAACTCTTGTCACATAACAATGAGAAATATACACTATATTGCCAAAAGTATGCGCTCACCTGCCTTGACTCGCATATGAATTTAATTGACATCCCATTCCTAATCCATAGGGTTCAAAATTACATCGTCCACCCTTTGCAGCTCTAACAGCTTCAACTCTTCTGGGAAGGCTGTCCACAAGGATTAGGAGTGTGTTCATGGGAATTTTTGACCATTCTTCCATTTGTGAGATCACACACTGATGTTGGACGAGAAGGCCTGGCTCTCAGTCTCCGCTCTAATTCATCCCAAAGGTGTTCTATTGGGTTGAGGTCAGGACTCTGTGCAGGCCAGTCAAGTTTATCCACAGCAGACTCTGTCATCCATGTCTTTATGGGCCTTGTTTGTGCACTGGTGCACAGTCATGTTGGAAGAGGAAGGGGCCAGCTCCAAACTGTTTCCACAAAGTTGGGAGCATGGAATTGTCCAAAATGTCTAGGTATGCTGAAGCATTCAGAGTTCCTTTCACTGGAACTAAGGGGCCAAGCCCAGCTCCTGAAAAACAACCCCACACCATTGCACTTGGTGATGTATGACTTGGATGCAGCTGCTCGGCCATGGAAACCCATTCCATGAAGCTCTCTGCGCACTGTTCTTGAGCTAATCTGAAGGCCACATGAAGTTTGGAGGTCTGTAGCGATTGACTCTGCAGAAAGTTGGCGACCTCGTCGCACTATTCGCCTCAGCATCCGCTGACCCCGCTCCGTCAGTTTACGTGGCCTACACTTTGTGGCTGTGTCGTTCCCACACGCTTCCACGTTCTTGTAATACAGTTGACTGTGGAATATTTAGGAGCAAGGAAATTTCACGAGTGGACTTGTTGCACAGGTGGCATCCTATCACAGTTCCACGCTGGAATTCACTGAGCTCCTGAGAGCGACCCATTCTTTCACAAATGTTTGTTTTGTAAAAACAGTCTGCATGCCTAGGTGCTTGATTTTATACTCCTCTGGCCATGGAAGTGATTGGAACACCTGATTCCGATTATTTGGATGGGTGAGCGAATACTTTTGGCAATATAGTGTATATATTTGAGGCGGTTGAGGTTTTTCACTCAAAATGGCCACTGCGCCTCATGTAATTATGAGAGTAGACCATATGTGACCCTGGACCACAAAACCAGTCTTAAGTAGCACAGGTATATTTGTAGAAATAGCCAAAAATACATTGTATGGGTCAAAATTATCCATTTTTCTTTTATGCCAAAAATCATTGGGATATTAAGGAAAGATCATGTTCCATGAAGATATTTTGTAGATTTCCTACCGTAAATATATCAAAACTTAATTTCTGTTTAGTAACATGCATTGCTAAGAACTTCATTTGGACAACTTTAAAGGTGATTTGCTCAAGATTTAATTTTTTTTTTACCTTTCCCAGATTTCAGATTGTCAAATAGTTGTATCTCAGCTAAATATTACCCTATCCTAACAAAACATACATCAATGGAAAGCTTATTTATTTAACTTTCAGGTGATAGATAAATCTCAATTTCCAAAAATTTACCCTTATGACTGGTTTTGTGGTCCAGGGTCACATATATGGCAGCATAAAAATACAAAACCATAGATTATATAAAATATCTTGCAGTTTTTAGAAAAATATTCTTCACAAGAAAGGAAGACAAATAAATGCTTAAATTAATGGGAAAAATCACAGACACTATGCACATAATTTTGAGTTGAGTACAAACTCAAAATACTGCCTTTAAAATACTTGGTTTAAGACAGATATAAGACATTATTTTATGCTAAAAAATATTTTAAAAATGTAATAATTATTTTTATTCATTATAATAGGCATACCAAAAAGTGTTGTGAGAAAAGCTTCTAACGATTAATTCTGGTGAAGCACCACTTTAGAAACTCTGGAGGACTGAAATAGGCCTATTACAGAATCCCAGCAATGACCCTAAATCATAAACAGTGGTTTGTAGCGCAGTTTTACTATTTATTGCACTTTTCTTGTTGTTGTTTTCATTACGCATATGAATCGGAAGTCTCGGACTTGCAGTGTAAATAGAAAACTCTGCCTTGAAAAATAAGGTAAGTACTTCACTTGAACAGCTGTTTTTGTACTGATATCCTCGTGAAAACGTCGTGTGCTTACTGTATTGAATGTGAATGTAGCCTACTTCAAATCTTAAATGTATATATTTTAAAAACTGTACTTGCAGATAATATTATAATATGAACACAAAAGAAGATATTTTAAAGAACGTGGGTTGCTGGTATCCATTGTCTTTAATAATACTTTTCCCATGCAGTGCTGCCATTATGCGTAAAAATAGCATCTTTAATGTTCAGCAACAACAACAAAAACTCATACACGTTTGCAATAACTTGAGGGTGAGTAAAAAGTATTCATTCGTTTTCAATTTTCCATAGAGTATTTTCACGACGCGTCATCAATCAGCCGTGTTGGCGGCACTAAATGTAAACAATACAACTGAACCGAACAGAACACGCATATTTAGCTGATCATTGCTGCTGAAAATAGTCAATTATTGTCTTGTTTTGGGCTGTACTATTCGGTCAGACCAGGAAAACACATGGAGTAGGCTACTATAGACTGCCAAAAGTTATAACAAATCAAGGAGTAGAAAAACAGCACAAATTAGCAGAACAACGTATTAAGTACATTAACCGTACAATCAATGCTGTTGTTTATATCCGAGTATCTCCAATATAGTAAGTTTGAATGCTAACAACCCCTTGAATCTAAAGATGATGTGATTCTCTACATCATCAGATTTGGAAACTGAGGCAGACTCGACTTCTCAACATGAGCTGCCAAATTTGTTTTTCAGACTCACTGAGATGTCTCAGACTGACTGACAGATCATAAGGTGCTTCTGAGACCTAGCCGATTAATTTCACATTTGATTTACTGCCACAGATGGGAAGTAGTATTCCTCAAAGGCAGTAGATGGATATACAGAGCCAAAACCCCCATCTTGGCTGCGAATGTTATGTCATGGTGTGTGGGGTTCTGGACACGTTACAGAAGTTAGAACTCCAGTCCACCAGTCCACTGAGAGCTGACGTAAAAGCTGAAAGTTTGAACATTGTGTCCTCTGTCAGTGGATGTTTCTGTAATCTGCATGAGGTTTTTACACCTGAACCTTGTCCTTTGTTGTTTTAGATACTCGCATGACGTATATGCAGCCACTAGATCGGTCTTTCTCAATACTGGTCCTGGGGGTTCAATAATAATAATAAAAAAAATATATCAAGAAAAATATCTCTGTTTTTGTCTGTGAAAATAAAAGTCAACGGTACAAAATGGTTATCAACATTCTTTCAAATATCTTCCTTTATGTTCCAGAGAAGAAATTCATACTGGTTTGGAACAATGTGAGGGTAAATAAATAATGAGGATTTTCATTTGGATTTAATACATAAGAATTATAAAGTCTTTCTGAACACTTTATTCTGATTGGTGAGCAAGTTGCTCGCTCACAGAGACAGTCTGTACTACCTTTCAGCCAGGACACATCCCATTTGACATTATGTACACAATATTGTCTGGGAAAGTTGGAATATAGCCTATGGCTGAGCTGGTTCATCCTGGGATTGGAAGAGAAGGTTTGACTTTAGCTGCTCAGATTTGTCAGATTTGAATTACTTCCTGAGGCGAATTCCCAAGGTTTATTCCCAGTGTACCTCAATATATAGACTCCTGAGATGTAATTACAGTGATTGAGGGCTCAAGACATATTACATTTCACATCTGTTGAGAGAAACATCCAGCCGAGTTTACATGTCAGATTAAGGTTAATATTAAAGTTAACACTGAAGTTGCACCCTTGAAGATGACTAAAGGAGGACAAATTCTATCATCTATACCAGACAATGGGGGCCTACTTTGATTTTTAGTCACATATTATTCCAATAGTTTCATTTGTATGATTTACAGTTATTTTGGTATACATGTTTTTGATTTTGAAAAAAAAAAAACATAGTAAAATGACTTTAAAGTTTACCAAAATAATAAAATCCTACCATACCGTATACTCACCCTCATGTCATTCCAAACCTCTCACTTTGTTTGTCTAAAGAAGACAATATTTTGAATAATGTTAGTAACCAAACAGCGTTGGTGAAAAATAAATAAATCTTAAAATATCTTTTATATTCTACAGAAAAAAAAGTCATACAGGTTTGGATTTAGTGGGTGTGTAAATTAAGACAAAAATATTATTTCTGTAAGTTGTTAATTGAATTCAATTGTAAAACATACTAACACCTCCAGTCAAATGTTTTTGAACAGTAAGACATTTAATGTTTTTTTTAAAGATGCCTCTTCTGCTCACCAAGTCTGCATTTATTTGATCTGAAGTACAGAAAAAAAACAAATATTGGTACTAATTAAAATAGCCGTTTTCAATTTAAATATATTTTTAAATCTAATTTATTCCTGTGATTAAAGCTATTAAAAGAGTCTTTGATGTATTGAAAGATCCAAAGATCAGCATTTATCTGAAATAAAGCGCTTTTGTAACATTATACATAAGTTTGGAGAAAGAAATTACAAAGATAAATACTTTTATTTAGCAGGGATGCTTTAAATTGAAAAAAAAAAATGATGGTAAAGACATGTATAATGTTACAAAAGATTTCTATTTCAGAAAAATGCTGTTCTTTTGCACTTTTTTATTCATCAAAGAAACCTGAAAAAAATTCTACTCAGCTATTTTCAACATCATAAAAATAAAAAATGTCTTTTAAAGTATCATGTGACTGGAGTAATGAGTAAATTCAGCTTTTAAAATCACAGGAATAAATTACATTTTAAAATATATTCAAATAGAAAAAAAAAGATTTTAAATAGTAAAAATGTTTCAAAATTTTACTGTTTTATCTGTACTTTGAATCAAATAAATGCAGGTGAGCAAAAGAGACTTCTTTAAAAAACAAAAAACCTTTTGACTGGTAGTGTATTATTACTAAAACATACCTACCAACCCTTCTTAACAGCACGAATACAAAGACAGAACTAATTTTTACACAGTGTTGTGAAAGTCATTTAATCAGTAGAAGATTTTAGAAAAATCAATTCTTGATTATGAAAAGTTATAAATTCAAAGATGTTTTAGAAAGCTAAACAGCTCAAGTAGACTCTCCAAAAAAGAAAAAAAAAAAGAAAAAAAAAAACAAATCTCAATTTTTTGGTTGCTTAAAAGCGAAGAAACAAAACAGAGAATGAACCAGTAGTTCACAACACAATGTCTGTCATGGAAATATGAAGACAGATGAAAACTTTCTTGACCTGAAGACCAAACAGCTGAGAAAACCTTACCAAACAAACAGAAAGACACCTTTCAAAAAACAAACAAACAAAAAAACCACCAGAATCTCCTTCAAAACCGGTTTTCAGGAGTCAAGAGCTCATCTAGAGAGGGCGACGGTGTTACAGGTTTTCACGTATCAATAGACCACTGTACTTAAAGCCAAAAGCTGGTCTAAAGCTTGCTTTTGCCATTACAAGCGAGACGCAGAGAGGGGGATTCTAACTGTTGATCAACACCCCTGCTAAAATACAATACGAAAATACAGTCCAACTGTGAAATCTAGCTTCATACATTAGGTGGCCCTCCATGACAGGACTGCCTCTGGCCCACAGCAGTTCATTTGAGATAGGGGGTGTAGGGTAAGCGTACGATTCCAGACGAAGCAGTGTCAGTAAGAGGCAGGGGGTCACAGGATGGATCACCGGTGCATTGGCCTCAGGAGCTCCGTGGCTGTGGCAGCATCTGGAAACAGGTTATGATACGTAGGGAGAGGCACGTAGGCAGCTGTGATCATTTTACCTGTTAAAGGGAAGGAGAGTGTGATTAATGTCATACCAGCAACACAAGGCAGTCTATACAGAGAAAAGATTGACAGATGGGAGAAAATGAGAAGCGTTTACCTGCAAACCACCGGCCGTGCAGGGAACTGACAACAGCCATTGCTACTGGGATGGTTGGACATTTTACATAAACATTTCCCTGCCAAACAAGAGCAAAAGCAAGCATTAGACTTTTTGTGAAATAAATAAAGTCAATAAAAATAAATAAATCATAATAAAGAATATAAATTTTGTGACAGAAAATATAAAATATAACTAAAAGACCAAAACAAAATACAGAGTACAAGTATAAATTAAGATCTCTAAAAACCCATTAAAGTCTGACCAAATTGTTTTGTCTATCCATTGGCGCCATTCACTTTAGCCACATTACACTCAAGAAGAACAATATCCAACAAATAAGACATCCAATTAGACATACAGTGACTTGCAAAAGTATTCATAGTTCTTCATTTTGTTCGCATTTTGTTACATTGCTTTTTTAAATTACTTTACCCCCACATCAATCTACACTCCACACACCATAATGGCAAAGCAACCAAAAATAAAAACAGTTTTTTTTTTTACATATTTGCAAAATTATTAAAAATAAAATATCTTGGACAGTTGAAATTTAGCCCAGGAGCATTCATATTTCCTGTAAATGTTACCGCACTTTGAATCAAGTTAACCTGTGGCAAATTCCATTAAACTGGTATGACTCAGAAAGGCACACACATCTTAATAAAAGGTCAAACAGCTTAAAATGCATATCAGAGGAAAAAAAAAAAAACACAAAACACTGACACAAGACTGCTTTAAGCCACACATCTGGGGAAGAGTTTAGAAAAAATTGGATTGAAGGTTTACAGAAGCATGTTGTCTCCGTTACTCTTAACGGAAGAAGTTTGAAACAACCATGACTCTTCCTAGAACTGAGCAATCGATGGAGAAGGGCCTTGGCTAGAGTGATGACCAAGATCATATTAGTCACTCAACTTGAGCTCCATGATCATATATGCAGATTGGAGAAACTTACAGAAGGACAAACATCACTGCAACACTTCACCGATCTGGGCTTTATGGCCAAACTCAATCCTCTTCTCAGTGAAGAAGCATTGGAAACGCTTGAAATTTGCAAAAAAAAAACCAAAAAAACAAACAAACAAACACCTAAAGGACCTTCAGACTGTGAGAAACAAGATTCTGTGGTTTGATGAACCTCAAATCCAAGCATCATGTTTGAAAGAATCCAGGCACTGCTCATCACCTACCAAAAGTAAAGTGTGCTGGTAGCGTGCACCAAAATATAGAGATAGCCTTAATGAAAACCCAGTCCAGAACATTCAGGACCCTTAGACTGGGCAGAAGGTTCACCTTCCAGCAGGGCAATGACCCTAAGCACATGAGAGAGTGGCTTATAGACAACTCTGTGAATGTCCTTGAGTGTCTCAGCCAGAGCCTGGGCTTGAACCCAATCAAACATTTCTGAAGAAACCTGAAAATGTCTGCCAGACCCCATCCAAGCTGACAGAGCTTGAGAGGTGAAGAGGTGAGGCGAAGAATGGCAGATAATTGCCAAATGTTGATGTGCAAATCTTGTTGCATCATAATCAAAATGACTTGAGGCTGTAAATTTAATACATTTGAGACAATTCTGTTTTTGCTTTGTCATTATGGTGCATGGAGTGTAGATTGATGTGGGGAAAACAGGTAATGTAAAAGAATTTAAAATGTGAAAAAAAGAAAGGGTATGAATACTTTTGCAAGGTACTGTAGCTGGATTAAACCATAGATTCGAGCAGCAGCAGTAAGAGCAGGGTTTCCATCCAAAGTTGGGATTTTAACTTATGCGCAAAATTGGAATATCGCATAAAAATATTTGCGAATAAGCACTGTTTCCATCCAAGTCAAAGAGATCAAAATTGTCACTTGCCCATAAACTGGCAAGAAAAGTAGGAAAAGCTTCGGAATACAATAATTTTCATACACTGTATAATAAATTGCTTGCGTATCAGAGCGAGCAGATGAAAAACTGTCATTGTTTTCAGGGTGGATGGGCGTGTTTGGGAATGCAATCGTGTATGGCAGACGGTTCTGGGATTGCCTGGGTGTTCCCATGCTGCCTTGTGCGCAGCGCGATTTATTCACGCTGCTAGGCAGCCTGGAGTCCATGGACCAAATTTTCACCTCAGATAGGGAACCAATCACAGAACGGGGAGGGAGCAGCAAGACGATGACGCCTTTTATGTGACTCACCGAAGCAGTTTGTTTATAATTATGGATCCAGCATGGCAGCAGACGCGAAGTTATCTTTCGATGCAGCCTTAGATAGTGTTCTAAGTAGTTTACTCTCTGACTCTCTGATTTCTGTCGCTCTACATACCGTCATCCGGTATAATTGAAACGATTGGCTATGAGCTACGCACAGGCGCATTTGATAGACATTCGTAGCGCCCAATAAACGGCTCTGGGCATTCGTAAACCACGCCTCAAATACGAGAAAATTAACATGTGGTTCCCAGACCACGAATAATGACGTTTTCATGACGTGGTTTGGCATTAGCCAGGCTACTTCTGGGAAGCAATTATATAGAAATACTTTGTTGATAGACTTTGCTCAGGCATTTTAGAATTACCATAATATCATTCCACATGCTGTGCAACAAGATCAGTCTGATTGGTTTTTTAGGTTATGCAGTCCCATCGTGCAAAGTCGCATGACTTTTTTTTTTTATACACATGGAGGAATTTATTTGGCAAATGTGTTTCCATCTCCCATTATTCGCATGAACTCTTCATCGCACGTGGCACCTCAAACAAGTTTCTTAATTTGGTGTTTCTATCACTTGCTTACTAAAAATAGGTTGTGGAAACATTGCTACTGACAATGCAGGGCCATCAAGTATCCGGACTTGTGCTACTACACAGGTGACAAAAAAGGGTCATGCTTTCTTTTCATCTTATATAATTAACAGAGTGGCATGTGCCTTATGAGTTAACTTATAATAAATAATTTGATGAGCCGGATTCTTTGAGGTAACAAAACAGTTTCCCAGTTCCCCAGACTGTGTCCCAGTCAATCACTATGTTGATTTCTCTCTCCCAGAAGCCCATCACTAGACTAAGCATTGTTGTATCAAGTGATTCATAAATTACACTCACTGTATACCTCTAGAAGCCATACTAGAATCTATCCAATTTATTATCAGATGAGAAGCTACCTTATTTGACCAGGGTACACCATAAGCTTTCGGCGCAGATCTTAATCTCACAAAACAAAAAATCCTGGTAGAGAGAAAACATCTTTTAGAGTCTGGAAAGACTTAAGACCGTAAACACTGAACAGATCTTTTAAAGTATAAAAACCACACTGGGCCCTCATTACCCGTACACAAATTACTATTATACCAAAATAGGGTTAGAACCACAGTATGAGTCTAAAGCTCCAATGATCTTTTCTTCCGCTTCCCAGATTTAATAAATGGCATATAATTGGTAAAATTTTCCAGAGTTTTCAAAGATATTCCAGTAAAGTGTAAATCCTGTAAATGCAACGAATAAGCAACATTTTCTAAGGCCCGCCATGGCACAGGAGAATTAACATTGATCCCAGTCCTAAGAAGTCTCATTTAAAATGCTACATAATAGAACCAAAAAACTGAGCGATACACCACCATGGTGCTTCAGATGGTGCATAGTTTTTAGACTAATTCTACGCCGCTTGTTATTCCATACACATTTTGTTATTGCTGAATTAAGTATATAGTAAATTAAAATAACCAGGAGCCAAAGGTAACACCGAGAATAAAAAGTTCATTTCTCAAAGTTCTCAGAAGTGTTCATTTTATTAGTGTCTAGCCTACCACGAAGGGCCAAACAAAGTAGATACCAACACATTCAGAATAGATTGTTTTTACAGCTAGCAAGTAAAACAGGCCAAACCCAAAATGCTTCTAAACCGACCACAAATAGATCCATTTAATTCTATTGAAAGCCTTCTCTGCATTCAAAAATAGGACTGCAGAGAAAGCTGTCTAGGAGCATGCTTGAGAACAATATGAAGGAGTTACATACGTTATCTGCAGCAAGGCTAAGAAAACCTGAGTGATCATAATTGATCAAGTCCCTTATACACTGATCTAACCTTAAGGCTAAAACTTTTGCCATTAACTTTGATTCTGTGGATAGAAGGCTAATGGGTCTATAGCTGGATCATTCAAGGGGATTCTTCCCTTTCTTCAGCAAAATAGTTATTAAAGATGTACTTTGGTTCCTATGCAAAGCACCATTTTCTGAAGCAAAATTAAGAGAATTAAATAACACGGGTGGCACTATGTCTAATAGAACCCTCAATAACTCAGAGGAAATCCCATCTAACCCAGGGAATTTATTATCGTTCATGGAATCTAGGGCAGATTTTTGTTCATCAGTTGTGAGAGGGCTATCCAATTTCATGCTGAGAATCTTCTACTTCTACTCATTGATTAATAGCAGATATTGGTCTTAGATTTGCTCTCCTTCAACCTTAGAGCAAACAACTTAGAAGGGCCCTTACCATTAAAGTAATAAGATTGTCTAGTACAACACATTATAAATTCAGCTCTATTCAAATGGATAGATTAGTCCTGCCTGAAGAACATTTACTTCTTTAGCATTTATCTCACAAATCTAACCTTTTAATTCCTTCTCTAGTAGAGCTGTTTTTTTTTTTTTTTTTCTCAAGTTAATTTTTTTTGGCTCTCTTTACACATTTTTCTCTAATTAAACATTTAATGGTTTCCCACAAAACTTGGGGGTTAGAGGTTGAATCGCTGTTCAACTGCAAAAATTCAGACAACTAGCTGAATTACACCACAAAAGTAGAGTACAAAGTAGAGTATAAAATCTACAGCGGTTGCATCTGGGGCCAAAATACTGGGGTTATAAAAGTAATTATTGAGGAAGGATCCAATAAAAGAAGTGGCAAATATCAAAATAACTAATTAAGGGAAAAAGAAAAGGGGACATAAGTAAATAATCAATCCTTGAAAAACTCTTATTTTGAGTTGAAAAGTGTGTATAATCCTTTGCCCCATCATTTTGCAAACGCCAGACATTGCATATGTTCGAATGTCACAAAAATGAGTTAAAAAATTCAGAAAGAATAAAATCTGCCTTGGAGGTATGAGATCTATCCAACTGAGGATCAACACGGCATTAAAGTAGCCCTATACAACCACAAGACAATCCTCTAAACTCGCAACCAAGCACAATTATTCTTGAGAAAATAAGGGATCACCCTTTTTAGGTGCATTTGTGGACACAAAAACATCTTTAGTATTACTCAAGAAATCAACCACATAAGTTATTTAGCCTTCTGTATCTCCACTTGAGCGTGTCATTTAGAAGTCAGTATAATGCTTAGATACTCTCAATACCTCTTTTAATTTTATTGACGCCTAGAGGCGGCAATCAACTTTATCCACAGCACCTGGAAATTTGCTCCTCATCCAACTTGGATTCTCTCATTATGGAGGACTTTGCACCAGAATCCAACCTCCACCGGTGTTTCAAGAAGTGAAATCTTCAAATGGTAGGAAACTTTCAGCATCGTTGGATAGATCAGAAAGTATGATATTTTCAAAGAGTTTGTCTGCATGTTGCCAACGTTGTGTCTGATCCGCTGAACATTATATTCCAGCACTCTGAATCTATCTGCGATCGAGCTGAATTCTTCCTTAAACAGTTCCCAGATGAAGCTTAGACACAACTTTAACTCATCAGCGACAACAGCGTGAAGTTCTTCCTCAGGAACCCAATTAGGATCTTTAACTGGTTTTGCCATCTCCACTCATTACACCATCAAAATAACTACCAAAATAATTACCAAAACGAGGCAGGAGGTGGGTCATGTGATCTCAGGCAGCTTTAAATTTTGAACCCCTAGAATATACATTTGAGGTCAAAAGTTTACATACACCTTGCAGAATCTGCAAAAATTTTAATTTTTTACCAAAATAAGAGGGATCATACAAAATGCATGTTGCTTTTTCCTTAGTACTGATCTGAATAAGATATTTCACATAATTTTTTTTTTATTTTTTTACATATAGTTCACAAGAGAAAATTAGGTAAAAAAAAAAAGAAAAATGTAATCTTCATTCTATTCAAAAGTTTACACCCCTAGCTCTTAAAGCACTGTTTTTCCTTTCTGAAGCATCAGTGAGTGTTTGAACCTTCTGTAATAGTTGTATATGAGTCCCTTAGTTGTCCTCAGTGTGAAAAGATGGATCTCAAAATCATACAATCACATTGGAAAGGGTTTAAATACACAAAGATGCTAAAAATAAAACTAATTTGTGGGACCTGAAGGATTTTTCTGAAGAACAGTGAGCAGTTTAACAGTTTAGGACAAACAAGGGACTTGTGAACAACTATCACTAAACTAAATTTAGCAGATTCTGCAAAGTGTATGTAAACTTTTGGGTCTGGAATTGCAAATCAGCATATTAAAATGATTTATGAAGACTGAAGTAATAAAAGCTTTACCACCACAATAATAAATTACATTCTTAAATATATATTAAAAAATGTTATTTGAAATTGTAATAATATTTCATAATATTGCACAATAAATGCATCCTTTGTGAGCATAAGAGACTTAGTTATACAGAGCTTAACCTTTTGACTGGTATATGTAAAAGTAAAAATCATTTCAATTCTATAATATTATTGCTCCTTAAAACAGGATTAATTTAAAGTAAGTCGTATTTTTCTTTTTTTCATTCATTTTGATAGGAAAACCTGGCCATGTTCTCAAAAGATTTGGTCATATTCAACTACTGTGACTATAAACGGTTTACACATCCTGTTAAAGTTGGTTTTACTATTGCAATGAAAGTGGTGGCAAAAATGACATTAACAGAGGTGGGTGATCACTTACTTCAGAGGAGTTCTTGTCGACGTATATGTGAACAATGCCTCCGTGTTTTCTGCACTCTTCGATGACATCATCCTTTATCTCCAGGTCCCAGCCAGGTTCGCTTTCCCTACAAAGCAACATAAGAAATTTCATTTTCAATCTTTATTTTAACCAAGACACATGCCATTTGAAATCACATACACCATATGTGACCCTGGACCACAAAACCAGTCTTAAGTCGCTGGGGTATATTTGTAGCAATAGCCAAAAATACATTGTACGGGTCAAAATTATTGATTTTTCTTTTGTCAAAAATCATTAGGAAATTAAGTAAATATCATGTTACATAAAGATTTTTTTGTAAAATTCCTACTGTAACCCTATCAAAATGTAATTTTTAATTAGTAATATGCATTGTTAAGAACTTAATTTGGACAACTTTAAAGGTGATTTTCTCAGTATTTGGATTTTTTTGCACCCTTAGATTCCAGATTTTCAAATAGATGTATCTCGGCCAAATACTGTCCTATCCTAACAAACCATACATCAATAGAAAACTTATTTATTGAGCTTTCATACGATGTATATATCTCAGTTTTGTCAAATTTAACCTTATGACTGGTTCTGTGGTCCAGGGTCACATATAGTTTTAATAAATAGTGCAACTTACATCTGTGGACTGAACATGTTGGACAGCTGTAAGCAGTGCGTTGCCAGCGGCTGGTTTGGAAGGTTCATAGCTTGGTTCATCCCAGGACAGGGATGAATAGGTTGTGTGGTTGAGGCTGTAAGTGGCACAAAAAGATAAATAACTGTTACTGTAAGCCTTCTGAAGAATCAATAAATGGTGGGAACAGGACAGCAGGTCAACCAGCTCTACTCAGATTTGTCAAATCTCTCCTCAGCGCACTTCAAATTTCATTCAACTCAATGGATTCAAAGACAGGAATATGAAAATGACTCAAATACACACCATTAGCCAGATTTCCAAAAGCCACAGAGCCGCTCATCTGTAAGGCCTGCTTGGCAGCAGCAGGAATCTGCAGTCCTGTACCTAAAAACATCCCAGAGACGTATAAATGACTTCAGAATAATGCAGTATCATATGAAATAACAAATACACAAGTAGTTTGAATCAGGGTTCAATCTGTACCTTCTGCGAGTCTTGCCATCAGCTGAAGTCGACCTGTTGTGCCCAAGTCAATGCCAGTTCTCTCCAGTTCATCACTGTCCAAGAAGGAGCTTGCAGAGGATGCATCCGAACGCTCTGTAACATGACCCACCTTCATAGGCCGTCCAGCAAGCTCGAAACCATTTAGCTGCTCCAGGGCTTTTTTAGCACATTCTGCATCTGCAAACTGCACAAATAGACAGTTAATCAGCATCGGATTTATGATGCAATTGCAAAAGAGAACCGTGATTCTTCAAATGTAGTTTTGCATTATGTAGATAGTTTTATTTACCGGGCACAACATAATATATGATATGCTTTGTAATGAGAAGTGCCTATAAAGAATAAATAGGTACGTTTTAAGGCAGAAATAAAAGCTTGTTGATTTATAGTTTTGAAATGACGGTACAATACAAGACATAATATTAGCCCAGCAAAAATTCAGCACTAATAAAACAAATTTCTTATATACTAGACTTAATCTTACAGTAAAACACTACAATAGTAATAATTCCTACTGTGTTTAATAATTTAAAAATGACAAAAGACATTAAATATTATTGATCAAGCTTTTAACAATCTAAATGAATGATTAAAAAGCATTTTAAAAGCGATCTTCCTAAAACGTAGCATGCTTGTTTAAAATCGCGTGTCGCAAGTGCTTACCAAGTTTTGTGAAGTTTTCCGTGAAAAGCATAGAACTAGTTTGCAGAAGTACGTTTTCTACATTCATTTAATTTCATTCACAGGATTTTTTTCAATCAATTAACGAATGGTTTGTTTGACAGCAGTGGTTCTAGAGGCAAAGTTGCAATATACAATCATTTACACCCTTGCAAAATGCAATATCATACCCAGTGGCCAATTTCTTTCAAATATCTCACAGACCTTTAAGGTCCATTTTAGTTTTTTCCCTCTTGTGGTATCTCAAAGTGGCCAAGTTCAGCAACTTTTTTCACATGACCTCAAATTTAGAGCTTACTTTGTGAACTTTGGTGAAGTTATCCTATTCCGTTCAAAAGTTATAGCCATTTTAGTAAAAGCAGCCCTGCCCCATTTAAAAGTTTTGGTATTCCTTTCCTTTAGATAATTATTGATATTCACCGTCAAGAGAATCTTCCTGCACTGGTTTTGTTCTGATTGGACAAGTTCGCAAAAGTAATTTTTTCAAAAATGCCAAGTACCACAACATTTCGGCAGGGTGACAGACAAATCTGTCGAGTTATGAGCGATTTCGTATTTCTGATCCCTGTAGCACCCCCGTCAGGCCGATTGAGGCAAGCCTTGGTGACACTGTAGATGATAAAAGTACTGCCATCCCTCCAAGTCTCAAGTCTCTACGACTTAAGGTTTGGTCTGCCTGATTAGTTTACGTGGAGATTGCTGATCCTTGGCCATTCTAACAATTACAATAGGGTTTGAACCCCTAATTACTACTATCATACGGATAATTAATAATCAACTTTTTGGCCTAATTGTGCAGCCCTATAATCAAGCACAGCAAAGCTGGATCTTAAAATGTCAAATACAGCCTTAGTAAATCGAAATTTTGATGAACTCACTGATATGAAGCCGTATCCTTTCGACCTGCCAGTCTCACTGTCCATCATTAGCTGGATGCCCTCGATCTGAAATAAGGTGTAAAAAAAAAATTCAAATTAAATAGATTCACTCCACATTAGTTTATATATAGCTTATATATGCATGCAACTCAATTCAAACGCCAACCGTACCTTTCCAAATGGTTCAAAAATGCCCCTCAGCATGTCCTCAGTTATATTGAAGTGCAGGGAGCCTACGTACAGTCGCATTGGTCCTGCACCACCTCTCTGGAGCATGCTGGCCATGGCTGCTGCCCTGTTCTTCTCAGCCTGAAATATGCATACAATTCAACAAAATGATTCAAATGCACTGGATTAGGAAGCAGAGAATGGATTTGCAGTGTGTTGACGGTCTGACCTGTGAAGCCTGGACTATGATAGGCACTCCCAGAACCCGCTGTCCTGTCAGGCCGATTGCCAGCGGTACCGATGTAGAGTCCACAAACTCAACGTAGGCAATGCCTTTTGACCTCCGAGAGTTTCTATCTGAGATCATCCTTACATCACGGACCTTAAACAATGGATAAAAAAAGCTCTCATGTTTTATCTGCCATTTAACATCAGTGAATGGAGAAGAAAAACAAAAAGAAACCAAAAGAGTTTTAATCAGGAGCATCATACTTTTCCCACCGCAGAGAAGAAATCTTCAAGATCTCTGGGTCTAATTCTGGCAGCGAGCTGCATGCAGAACACTGTACGGGCGTCTCTCTCCTCCGGGCTCAGATTATCTATTGGTTGCCTGTTTGAAGAAACACAGGTCATCAACCACTGAAACACAAGTCATTCCTTCTGGAAATATATATATATATAAATATATAAACAACATATATACATGCAAGTGCGTTTACTTATATACACATAATAAACTTACACAGTACACACACATTTTTTGTACACAAAAACGTTCTTTTGGATGCGATTAATCGCTGCCTAGCAGTAAAGTAAAAAAAACTCAATACAAACATTACATTTCACCTTTATATGGGCTTTGTATGTTTTGAAATAGTGTGCAAACAATGCACTCCAGGGATTTATAGCCTAAATATGCCAGATCAGATTTCAAATTGATACAAATTGATTTCAAAACTGAGACTCTTTAGGAGTGAATGAAGGTAATCAATATTATATTAGATTAGACTAGATTAACCATGACTTAATATTCATGACTTGACCATAATATTCTCTATTAAAATGACATTGTGTATCTTAATGGACCATTTTGAACAATATTAATGAATTTAATAAATTGCACATTTATGTACATCTTATAGCAAGTTTTCTAAGAGCTGTAGGCTTTAATTGCAGTATTACTGTGAGGCAGAAGAGTTAACAGTGTGTCTAACACCTTTTAAAAATAACTGCACCCACTTCCTCTTCTCAGCCTAAGTGCACTGAAATGGCAGATTTTCGCTTCCTCTTAGTGTCATGTAAAATAAAATGCCACATGTGGTTATGGATTAACCTGCAGTGATACTTCATTCTTAAAAAAATAAAGATTGCAAAATACTTTGTTATAGCAATACAATGGAACTACCATTTCGGGTTTCCCAAAAAATCTTTTAGTGAATTTTTTTTTTAGAGTGAAAAATACTTTAATAATCTGAAGAAAATGTTTCCATTATAAAGAATAATTTGTGACCTGGAAAGGTCCCATGGATGTTACACGGACTCTTCACAGAACCACCAACACCATTAAAGAACTTTTTTTAAAGGAATAGTTCACCAAAAAAATAAACATTCTGTCATGAATTACTCCCCCTCATGTTGTTCCAAACCCGAAAGACCTTCATTCATCTTCGGAACACAAAATGAAGATATTTTTGAGCTCATTAAATCATTAAGTAAAGTCAATTATTTCTGTTTTCTTTGTGCAAAAAAGTATGCATGTAGCTTCATGAAATGATGGTTGAACCACTGATGTCACATGGACTATTTTAACGATGTCCTTAATACCTTTCTATGCCTTGACTGTGGTCATGCTGACCTTGCCGTCTATGCAGGGTCAGAAAGCTCACGGGATTTAATCAACAGTATCTTAATTTGTGTTCCAAAGGTGAGCAAAGATCTTACGGGTTTGAAACAACATGAGGGTGAGTAATTAATATCAGAATTTAAATTTTTTATGGAACTACCCCTTAAGAGTGTTCAATACTTCAGTCCTACAGCAGAGTCAGACAGTAATAAGCATCTTACCTGACAGGGCTTTTTTCCTTCTTAAACGGGCTTTTGCTTCGTGAGCGCCTGCGACTAGAGAAAGAATATTCCATCAGCCTGTGTTTATCACCCATCCATGTATGATTACTCAAGACAGATATACACATCAGCACACAATAGCACACAACATGCAGCAATAGTCACAGATGAGATCACCTGTGTTTGGTGAAATGTTGTGGGCCGGTCTTCCCTCCGGGACCACCGTTTAATTTCGGCCCCATACTATGACATAAAACAAGGGTTTGTCTCAGTGTTAAACCAGTCAACTTTTAGCCATTGTGGCCATGCAAGGGCTACTACATACTGGTGCAAGAGGGCAAGTATCTAGTGAAAACCCAATGCAAGTCATGGCAAAACTATGGATTCCTGAGGTAAAAAAAATGCCTTTTTTATTGATACTGTAAAAAAAGGCAGACCCAACATGAGTTATGTGATGATATTGGCAGAAAATCACAAGCGCGATCTCAACTTATTTAAAAATGATGTTAAATAGTCAAATGTAAGTGTAAAACCCCTAAACCACAACCCATAAACCCAAAAAGGAGAACCTATTATTATATTACTACTTATTATGTTGTATTATTATAGTAGCCCATGTGTTGTAGAAAAACACAGGAAAAAAAATACTTCCGGAACCAATATTTTTGCAACCATGATCACTGAAGAAGTGGGTGATCATTGTTAGCTCTTTAAGGGCATTATATTATATGCTAAATATATGCAGAAACCCAATAGATAAAAATATATATTTCTGCAATCAAGATCACTGAAAAAGTGGGCGATCACCGCTTGCTCCATAAGGGCATGCTGAGTCATGTGACTGCAACTGGCTAATGAACTTGTGGCTAAGAGGCCCCCATGAACCAGAACACAGTAGGCCTGGATGGACGTCGCGCCTCCAGGTTTTCTATTCTCAGAATTCCTCAAAACAAGCACCAGGCATCTTAAAAAAACACAGCAATGTGCCACAGCGTAAAGGAATGCAAGATTCAAGCACTTCTGCATTCTTAGCAAAGCAGATGCACATTTAGCAAGACTCTGACCACTTTCAAGTTACAACAAACTAAACCATGTTTCCCAAATACACAACATGTGACATTAAATTAAAATCGGACTGTCGTCTGTGACAAAAATTAAAATTCATTTTCATGAAAAATCATTTACTCATTCGGCATGACTTCAACTCATCTTTGAAACATACTTAGAGCTCATCAAATATGGTCAATGGAAGTTTAACTGGGTTTACTTGCTGGGTAAAAACCAATGAGGGTTGTACAGCTGGGAATTAACACCTAAATGAAATCTGTTTGTCAAAACAAGTGTCTCTTTAGAAGACTAGTCCACTTCCAGAATAAAAATTTCCTGACAATTTACTCACCACCATGTCATCCAAGATGTTAATGTCTTTCTTTCTTCAGTCGAAAAGAAATGAAGGGTTTTTAAGGAAAACATTCCAGGATTTTTCTCCATATAGTGGACTTCAATGGGGATCAGCAGGTTAAAGGTCCAAATTGTAGATTCAATGCAGCTTTAAAAGGCTCTTCATGATGCAAGCCGAGGAATAAGCGTCTCTAGTGAAACAATTGGCAATTTTCTAGAAAAAAATAAATAAATAAAATTTTCTCCTCCAACTTTAAAATCATCCAACATCATGGTTTTAGCTTTTTTGTTAAAGGTGTTTAAAAAGTATTTACTTTTTTTTTTTTTAAGAAAATGACAGATTGTTTCGCTAAATAAGACCCTTATCCCTCGGCTGGGTTCGTGTAGAGCCTTTTAAAGCTGCAATTAAATGCCAATTTAGACGATCAACCCTTTGGCCTCCACTGAAGTCCACTATTAGGAGAAAAATCTTGGAAAGTTTTCCTCACAAAAACCTTAATTTCTATTCGACTGAAGAGAGAAAGACATGAACATCTAGGATGACATTGGGGTGAGTAAATTGTCAGGAAATTTTTATACTGGAAGTGAACTGATCCTTTAAAACTGTACAATTTATATTAATTACTTTTGTATATGTCTTTAGAAACCATGTCTTTATAAAGTTTGGAAATTTAGCTTGAAAGGATATTATTCTTTATTCTTATGGGTCAGTAAATGATGACAGAATTTTTTATTTATGCATCAACTATTCCTTTAACTACTGTGTTGTTGATGACTGAGTGACAATTTACAATCCTGAATTCGAAATGCTGACCTATACAAATGAAACATAGCTTCTAAATTGAACGATCAGGTGTTAAACTCACAAGGGGCTTTTGCGTCCACGATAACGTCCACCACGTTCCTTGCTGCGAGATCGCGACCGCTTACGCTCTTTGCTCCGTGAACGTTTCCGCTCGCGGCTACGGCTCTTGCGTCGCTCGCGGCTCTTCTTGCGGTCCCCGCTTCTACTCCTCCGGCGGCCTGGGCTCGGACTTCTGCTCCGTCTTTTCCTATGTGGAAAAAAACATTCATTCATTACCAACATACGTACTTAATTTATCTGAAAAGCTTGAAGTAAAGCAGAAAGAAAGGTTTTTGCTTACTTTTTGCTGCGTTCCTCATTATGACCATTGGCGCTAGAAGACTTGCTTTCACCCTGAAAAAGGATTGATAAAAGAACAACATGAGGATGGAGAGGAAATACTTGAAATAGAGAAGGGAGGGGGATAAGAGAAAAGACAGAAATGCTACTACTTTTGGCTCATTTTATCACTTTGAAAATTGAATGTAATCAAATGGTCTGTATTAAATAACCAGAAGGTAGGGGGCCTGACTTTAACTTTCGTTCAGTTAAATTCAAGGTCTTGACATGCTAGGCCATGTGTTTTTAGGGTAGTATAGATACCCTGCTATTTTTAGCCTAAGTCTTGCTGTAGCCATGCTATAGAGCTGCTAAAGGGCATTCCTGAGTGGAGGCTGTCAGTCCGTGTGATCTTCCCCCAGTTTGCGCTGTTGGACTGTGAGAGCTCGATGCCATCTCTGTCTCACAGCTTGTCCTGAAGCAGACAGGGATTTACACGGCTTAGTCATATCGCCTCCCAAAAGACACCGCATCAAAGTCAGCCAAAAAAAGATACAACTTAAAACCTCATCAAAAGATTTTTTTAAGGGTTTTTTTTCCCACATTTGTCTCAATTTGACAACGATGACAGACATTTATTTCTTTTAGTAAAAGACAAATAAAAATTCTATTTATGTCTAATCTATTTTTTTACTCATAAAAATGACTGGGTAATGCATTTTTGAAATAGTAAACAGTTTTATAATAAAGAGATATTACTTAAAAAGTACATGCACAAACCAAATGGCAACGGTTTTAGAGAACATCAACACACTGGGTAGAGAGACAGTATTCATATTTAGAAACTTAAAACTCATTTATTGGACAATTCTGCTCTTTTCAGGTTTGAACACCGAGGCTGACCTTCAGTAAAGGTCGAGTTCAACCCAGGAATTCAGGGTTTCAATTCTTGACTCCAGGTCCAATAAGAAGGCTATGCCATATGAAATGCCATTTGCAATAAATATTACATATACGTATATAACATTTTATCTTTTATATATTTGGCAGGGGTTGATTTAATCCGTTTGCAACGTACGTCTACGGTGTGTAGTATGTACAATACCATTCAAAAGTTTGTGGTCAGCAAGATATATTTTTTCTTAAAGAAATTAATACTTTTATTTAGCAAGGATGTATTAAATTGAGACGTTTTATAATGTTACAAAAGATTTAGATTTCAAAGAATACTAGGAAATAAAGGAATCATAAAATAAGGAATCTAGAAAAAATAAGCAGCTTAACTGTTTTTAACATTGATGATCATTAGATAGTTTCTTGAGCATCAAATTAGCATATTAGAATGATTTCTGAAGAATCATGTGACACTAAAGACTAGAGTAATGATGCTGAAAATTCAGCTTTGCCATCACAGGATTAAATTACCTTTAAAAACAGTTATTTTAAATTATAAAGCTATTTCACAAACCAAAATTTTACTGATTTAACTGTATTTTTAATCAAATAAATTATTTTCAAAACAACACAAAATCGTACCAACCCCAAAATTTTGAACAGTAGTGTCTATTTTTCTGCCACTGCATCAGATTCATCTTTATCAAATTTTGGTGACATGGCTGAAACCTGAATACTGTCTCTGCTCCATGTCACGTTTAGTTTCATCTATTGGCATTCATTCAGCGTTGATTTAGAGGTGTATGATGGCGGTCTATTTGTATTTTGGATCAAAGTACATTAATACATTGCGCAATTACTACCTTACTTTTTTTCACAGTTCACACTGGAATCAAAGATGTATTCAGGGGAGTAGAGGTGAGATATCATTAGGCAAGTCTATAAAGAGAGATAGATGGGCATTTATTTGTAATTCAGGATATCACACTACAAAACATAACTCTCTCTCATAAACATTACACAATCTTA
The DNA here is from genome assembly GCF_049309525.1 of Garra rufa. Classification (NCBI taxonomy): domain Eukaryota; kingdom Metazoa; phylum Chordata; class Actinopteri; order Cypriniformes; family Cyprinidae; genus Garra; species Garra rufa. The sequence goes on from NC_133375.1 coordinate 10,471,242, forward strand.
CTCTATAGTCAGGCACAAACAACAAAAGCAGGGTTTCTGAGTAGCCATATGACAACACAACGAGTTCAATTCACACAGAAAAAAAATCTGTCATCATTTATCTAATATATCTTATCAACCTTCTTTGTTCTGAACATAAAAGGAGAAATTTAGATTTTTTTTCATTTGTTTTTTTTAATAATTAAAATGAATGGGCACTGGGGTTAAAGCTAAAAAATGTAAAAAAGAAAGAAAAAAACACTATAAAAGGTATTATAAAGATTACTTAGAAGACTAGCAACAAGCTGAATTAAATTACAAACTTCAAATTAAATTAGTATTTAAAAAGTATCTGAAAATCAGAAAGACTGTAATGTGGGAAGAACTACAACCCCATGAGGCATTGAAAATGACAATCAAACTAAAAAAAAAAATTCACTTTTTTAATTTTAAATGCAGAAAATATACATTTTACATTTATCGCAGTATGTACAGTTGAAGTCAAAAGTTTACATACACCTTGCAGAATCATTCAGTCATTATTTTACCAAAATTAGAGGGATCATACAAAATGCATGTTATTTTTGTATATAGTACCGACCTGAATAAGATATTTCACATTAAAGACATTTGCATATAGTCCACAAAAGAAAATAATAGTTGAATTTATAAAAACGACCCCTCTCAAAAGTTTACATATGCTTGATTCTTAATACTGTGTTGTTATCTGAATAATCCACAGCTGTGGGGTTTTTTTGTTTAGTGAAAGTTGTTCATAAGTCCCTCGTTTGTCCTGAACAGTTAAACTGCCCACTGTTTTTCAAAATATGAAAAATGTACACATCTTCATTCTGTTCAAAAGTTTACACCCCTGGTTCTTAATGCATCATTTTTCCTTCTGAAGCTTCAGTGAGTGTTTGAACCTTCTGTAATAGTTTCATATGAGTCCCTTAGCTGTCCTTAGTGTGAAAAGATAGATCTCAAAATCGTACAGTTATTGTTGGAAAGTTAATGCTGAAAAGCCAAAGAACCTGAAGGACTTTTCTGAAGAACATCGGGCAGTTTAACTGTTCAGGACAAACACGGCCGTAGCCAGCAATGAGGTCACCGAGGTCCGGACCTCGGCCATTTTTTATATTCAAAAATAAAATGTTAAGCTCTCTGAATGATTATTTAGCCGTTTAAACCACCTCATATCACATGAGTGTTTGCAATTCATGTTGCTGCGAGAAGCTAGCGGAGTGAACGGGGCTTGAGAGCGTGTTGAGTGAGAGCGCGGGTGCAGCCTCCGTTTGTTGCCAGATCCACCTATTATACGTGTTTTTTGACTCGTTTTTCCAATTTAGTGTGACACTTTGGGACGTTTATAAAGTGGAAAGTTGAACGTTAGTGTTAGTGATATATTAATCATATTTACAAAACACAAGCTTTGAACTTATTTCGGATATCTTTTTCTTTCTTTTTGTAATTGCTTGTTTTTCGTAGCAATATCTGGCAACATTGTACATTCATAAAAAAGCTTTTAGACAATCTGCAACTTAATTGCTGACAGGAAGATACCACAATCACTAAGACAAACGCAGTGATCATCGTTAACATCTGAAAGAAACGTATAACACTATCAAAAACATCTGTATGTTACAGAATGAAATAGGCTACTATGCCAAATAACGTTACTGGCCAGCAGGAAGACGTCTCATGCTCTTTAGTTAACCTTAAGTCATCAAAAACATTAATTAAAGCAGTGTTTCTCAACTGGTGGGTCGCAAAAACGTTTTGAGTGGGTCGCGGAGTGTGCAGTCAAAGAAACAACAAACGTAATTCTGTTTTTTTTTTCTGACGCTAGACTATTATTTTGAAAGACGTGCGTTCTAAGTACCTGGGAAAAAAGCTTTTTCCTCATTCAGTATCTACGGTCAAATGAGATGTTGTCAAGTTTTATGTCAGTGTCATTATTCTAACGTTATTTTTATAACTTGTTACAAAATAAAAATTCCCTCACCTAAAAAAAAAAAAGAACTTTCCGGTCCTGTCAGTCATACTGTGCTCTTCAATTACACGCGCAAATTTACCATGGTAACATACCTTATTACTGCATTTGTGGGTGTTATTATAGCACAATTCTTAACACCTTACTTCAGACCTCAATAATTTTCAAACCCTGGTTACGGCCTTGGACAAACAAGGGACTCATGAACAACTATTACTAAACAAACAAAACAAACAAAACATCTGTGGACCATTCAGATAACAACACAGAATAAAGAATCATGTGTATTATTAGTATATTACTTTATCCTGTGGACTATATTATGTCTTTTATGTGAAATATCTTATTCAAGTCAGTACTAAATAAAAAAAAAAATAACATGCATTTTGTATGATCCCTCTCATTTTGGTAAAATAATTAACATTTTGCAGATTCTGCAAGGTGTATGTAAACGTTTGACTTCAACTGTATACTATATAGGCAAATATTTAAATATTTTAAATGCTCTTTTTAATGTGATTCTATTTATAAGTAATGTAGTTTTTCACCAAGAATTCTGCCATTAAATATAATTTAGAAAATAAAGCAGGCTGATAACTTCAACAAAAGCACACACAGATAAAAACCAGCTTACAGTAGGTCTGTCCTTAATAGTAAATTAGTTATCTCCTAAAACCAACTGCACCAAAATGAATAGGATTTTTATGTCTGGAACTTGACTATTTTTGTATTGCTTTTTTCTCTTTCTGTTTCAAGATTATGTTTAAAGCTCAAAAGCTTCAGTCCTCATTCATCACTCATACATGGATTATGGAGCAATCTTCAGAATTTCTCCTTTTGTGTTCATCATTAGAATGATATCCACACAAGCTGGAACAGCACGAGGGTGAGTAAATTGACATATTTTCATTTCGGATGAACTAATAATATAAATGCCTTCAAAAAGAGAAAAAAAAGAAACACACGGCAACTTCCGGTCGTCCACCCACCTTTCTGTAAGGAGCTTCCAGCATGGCCTCAACGTCGAAGTCATCCGCCATCCTGACCTACTGTATATGAAAACAGCAACATTCGGTTTACAAACACAACCAACCTGATGAGTTACAGTTTACGTACTGTTGTTACATCAACAAAGCAAACAAAAAAACATCTCAGCTGCTGTTCTATAAATAACTCGCTCGATTCTGCAGCAAACGCTTCTGAGACAACAACAGCATTACATAAGCGGCTAATTTAGACGCCACAGTCCTAGCTATATATGACAGCATACTGTAATTTATGTAAAACCTACATTTAATTCTGAGTCTAACACTTATTTAGACTAATAGCTGCTTGTTAGCAAAAAAAAATTACCTGGTTTTATTTAGCACTGCGGTTACCGTCGCGACCTCCTCGACGCGCGTGTGAAGTTTGACAATAAACACAACTGCGAAACAAACGGTCGGATCCGGCTGTAGACCAGCAAAATATAAAACAAACAATCATTCAAGCCAAAACAAATACCGATGTATGTATCTAGGGATATTTAATAAGCTCAGTTCAGTTTGTCATGAGGTTCAGGTTTCCCCCACAAGACAACTTCCTGCTTTACCCAAAATGGACGCTGAGAGGGGCAGGGTTTCCTATCGTGTCGTAGTGTGGATAAAAGTCGAGGAAAGGAGAATTTGGAGTTTCGTTTTCTCAGGTGTGGTTATCCTGCAAAATGTACAGTGCTTTTGTTTCTTTGAATATCACCCTTGAAAGACCTGCTTTGCTTTGTTTTATTTTGCACAATTTCCACATTCTTTGGAGAAACTAGTTCAGCGTTTTGTAAACAAGGGCGGAGCCATCAAAATGCTATAATGATAATACCTAGCAAATTAAATTTAGATTAATAATATACATATTTAAATTAAATATTTATATAAATTAACATCTAATATTATTATATTATCTGTATCTATATTATATTAAAATATATTTGTATATTATTTTTCTAATTAATAATAATTACTTAATTTAAGAAAGCGTCAAATAAGTTCATTCAAATAATATTCAGCTTTAATAATTAGTATAATTAGTTTAAGTTTTCTTCTCATTCTAATCTTTACAACTGTCTGAAATATTTGTTCTAAGCTAAATTTAAGGATATTTTTTAAATAAAATACTTTTTAAAATTAAAATATATTGGTCGGTTGACGTAAAGATTAAATAGGCACTCTAATTTATCTTTAAATAGCTTTCATTGTGGTTTAAAGATTAGAAAGATATTTTTTTTTTCCCTTTGATAACTATTGTTAAAAAATCCCAGACCTCACAGCCCTAATAGTCTTGTATGGTAGTTTAATATAGTGTGGTACTTATGAGTGAAAATAGTTTCTATACCATTTTTAATGCACAATTGCACATCAAAAATATTCAATCTATTTTGAGAAAGTGTTAAATCAGCATTAGAACTCTGACCTTGAGCAACCTTACATTACATAATCCTTACTAGCTTAATACAATAATATTATAACCGCAGCTATACATTTTACAGTATGTGCATGCAATAAAACTCTGTGTATATATGCTTCTATATGCTTATAGATTTGTGCATAACTATCTGTCTAAACAGACTTATAGATAGAAGAGAAAGGGCATGAATGACCCCAAAAATATAGTTATCCTGTTAATTTATAACTTTTTTTATCAAGATAACATTCATTACCTGTAAATGTAATATAGTTCATATTTCAGTTTTTGAACTGTTAACTGTTTAACTTTAGTCCTGTTTATCTTTTGTTCAGTGAGGGAGGTGTTGACATTGTTACTCAATGTGAAATACAGACTCCTAAGCTCACAATACTCAGATAGCAATTATCATCCAATTCTAACCTTGTGGAAAAGAAGTGCACTTCATTGTACTCAATGTATATTTGCAGTGTACTTCAAATTTTAAAGTATGTTTAAAAACGAAACTGCAGGTAATAAATTATTACTGAAATGAAAAGCCACTCAAATGTACTTAGAGAGACACACTTTCATGTTTCTTAACACACTTAAGTGCACTTTTAATAAGTGCACGTTTTGTTAATCCTTTGACACTATTTAAATACATGTACATGTAAAGTACTAAATTATACTTTTAGAGTTGACTTTTTGATATTACATTTAAAGTTAATATATTTTAAATGTACTAAATTATATTATCATTACAAGTGACTAAATACATGACAAATTTCAATAGAAATGACATGAAAGTATTTTTTACTTAATACAAATGCTTGTCAGTACATTCGGCAGTACATATATTTCAATATATGTAATTATGAAGTTACACATTCTTAAGTTCAATGAACTGCATTTAAAATTAATTTAAACTCTACTGCATTTTACATAAATTGGTGTCCAAAAATGTTTAGTTTGCACTTACGTATATATATATTATTTCTATAATAACTACTCTTATTAAAAGTATGCTAAAGTGCAGCATACTTGTTTTTCACAATGGTTATCTAAAATGTATAAATGAAAATGGATTAAGTGGTATATCGAAATATTTGTTAATTCATAAAAAATATTCTACAAATGCAACATTTTATCAAAATCAAACGTACACTTTATATATTTTGATGCACAATATACAAACCCATGGAAGCATGTTTCTGCCACTAAATACAAAATGTGACTTTTATCTCACAATTCTGCCTTTTTTTCTTGCAATTGCGAGTTTACATCTTGAGTTTTTTCTCAGAATGGTAAGATATATAAAGTCAGAATTGCAAGTTAGAGAACATCAGCCTTTCTTTTCCCCCCTCAAAATTGGACTTTATAATTGTTTATATCACAATTATATCACAATTATATCTCACAAGTGAAAAAAGTCAGAATCATAAGAAAAAAACATCAGAATCGCAAGATATAAACTTGCAATTGTGAGAAAAAAAGAATTGTGAGATACACCATTAAAAATAAAGGTTCTTTATTGGCACTGATGCTTCCATGAAGAACCTTGAACATCCATGGAACCTTTCCAATGCAGAAAAGGTTCTATATAGTTGGAAAAAGATTTTTAAAATGTTCTTCAAAATGGTTCTTTTAAGAACTGTTCACTAAAAGGTTCTTTGGGGAACCAAAAATGGTTCTTCTATGGCATAACTGCAAAAACACCCTTTTGGAACCTTTATTTTTAAGAGTGTACAAACTTTCATTCCCAAGAAAAAAAATTGCAATTTAGAGTTTATATCTCACAATTCTGAGAAAAAAAATGTCAGACTTGCAAGATATGAACTTGAAATTGTAAGAAAGAAGAATTGCGAGATATAAACTTGCATTTGCAAGAAAAAAAAATGTTTTTTTTGTCTTGCAATTCTGACCTTATAACTCCGTGTTATAAAATAAAATAACTGTGTAAAATAACTGTTTATATCTCACAATTCAGAGAAAAAAAATCCGAATTGCAAGAAAAAAATGGCAGAATTGCGAATTTGCAGTTTTTGTAATTGTAACATACAAACTCACATTCCCAACAACAAAATGGCAAGAGAGAGTTCATATCACGCAATTCTGAGAAAAAATGTCAGAATTGCAAGATATAAACTTGCAATTGTGGGAAAAAAGTATTGAAAGATACAAACTTGCATTTGCGAAAAAAAAAAAAAAAATCGCAATTAGTTTAAATTACACAATTCTGAGAAAACGTCAGAATTGTGAGTTTTTATCTTGCAATTAAAAAGCAGAATTGCAAGAAAAAAACGAGATATAAACTTGCAATTGTGCGAAAACAGAATTGCGAGATACAACCTTGCATTTATAAGAAAATTAGCAAAAATAAATCACAATTGTGAGTTTATATCACGCAATTCTGAAAAAAAAAAATTGTGAGATATAAACTTGCAATTGTGAGAAAAAAAATATTTTTCAGATTTGCGAAAAAGTTGCAAAAAAATGAATTATATAATGCAATTTGAGAAAAAATTCAGAATCATGAGTTTTTATCTCGCAATTCTAACTTTATAACTTGCAGTTGCGAATTTATATTACGCAATTCTGACTTTATAACTGACTTGTGATAATTGTGCATGAGTTCCTTGTTTGTCCTGAACAGTGGCGGAAACAGGCTTCCATACAAACCTCATCCCATCAAAATTAAAATATTTCTTTGGGGTAAATAATATTACAGTTAGCAAGTTACACAGTACTCAATTCTAAAGTTCACAACAGTCCAATACTGCCATTTATTTCTCTTCCCCATGCTCAGTCTTTTTCTTGCTTCACTCAGCATCAATTTTGTTTGTGTCTCTGAGAACATAGGACCATACGTCCTGCGGACCGTTCACGCAGTTGTAATCTGGAGGAACATTAAAGAAGAGCTCATCATCAAAGCATTTCTCATCGCTGGGGGAAGCCAGATACGGTAGCTTGAGTACCACACCAGTCAGCAAACCTCCTACTGCTGCCACCGCAATAGTCCCAAACACAGCAGCCACCTGAAAGAGGGCCTGTTCCTGTGCAGTCCGACCCAAACCCGCTTCCAGATCTGGGATGAATTCCTGCAGCTCCGCTAGCAGAGGGTCTCCCTCTGGAGGGGCCCGATGAGAGAAGGTCTGGTAGAGACTGGGACCATATGTTTCCTCAGTCGCCAGGAGGATAGCGCAGATTCCTGCTAGGCTGGAAATGAGTCCCGTCAGGCCATGCAGGTTGTGTATGCCGCACTGATCCTGCAACCGCAGCCGGCGCGCCAAGAACGGGCTTAAGTATTTATACCCCAGCATGCACGCAATGCATCCCAGGATGCCCAGCACATAAGCAGCAGCCGGCGAAATCATCATGTCCACTGAAGCACCAACAGTTACACCACCAGCCAGCGTTACGTTCTGCACATCAGCCATGCTAATCTTGCCATTCTTGCTGAGCATGCTGGATAAAGCGAAGGCAGTGATTGTGGAGGCACTGAGACCTATAAACGTGTGGAGAACAGCTCGGTGCTGGTCGTCACCCTTGAAGGTCAGTGCTGAGTTGAAAGACGGCCAGAACACCCAGAGGAACAGGGTTCCCATTACAGATAGCATATCTGATTGGTAACTTGTTGTCTCTTTTGGATGTCCCTCGTTTAGGCTGGGCCTGTACAGGACAAAGGTGACACCCAGTCCAAAGTAGCAGGCAAAAATGTGGATGAGGATGGAGCCACCGGCATCGTTGATCTTCAGGTACTTCACTACAACCCACTCGGTGACGCCAAACACAGGGATCTCCAGCAAGGCCATGACCTGCACACAGTATGTAGAAATGTAGAGAAATACAGAAACGTCAACATTGCCCCATGATTTTCTAATAACGAAATAGCTTTGATTACACTCTAAAGTTCAGCAAATTGCATTTAAATTTAAACTATAATAATTTTAATGTATTTGCAATTAAAATTCAATTAATAAAGAGCTCCAAATGATGGTTGGCGTGCTGTCTTAAAAGGAAGATGCTTTTGGCAGTAGACAGTGAATAGTTTTTTTTAATATAGTTTAGAGCCCTAGAGAAATTTAACTACACTAAAATGTATTAGAAATACATTCATTTCATGCAATGTATACTACAATTAAAAAAAAAAAAATATTTATGTACTAGTAAAAATACTGTGAAATGGTACTTTTTGTATAGTAAACTAGTCTACTTAAAGTCTACTAAATTGGAACAACTAATTTTATGCTTTATGCACTTTAATTGTGCGGACATAGTGCTGAAGTCCAACTAAAGATATACTTACAATTGAAGTCAAGAGTTTACATACACCTTGCAGAATCTGCAAAATATTAATTATTTTACCAAAATAAGAGGGATCATACAAAATACATGTTGTTTTTTATATAGTACTGACCTGAATAAGATATTTCATATAAAAGACTTTACATTTAGACCACAAGAGAATAGTTGAATTTATAAAAATGACTGTTGAAAGTTTACATACACTTGATTTTTAATACTGTGTTGTTACCTGAATGATCCACAGCTGTGTCTTATATTAATGCTAGTTGTTAATGAGTCCCTTGTTTGTCCTAAACAGTTAAACTGCCCACTGTTGTGATCAAACAAATTATTTGGTTTTTCAGCAATTTTTTTTTGTGTATTTGAACTCTTTTCAACAATGACTGTATGATTTTTAGATCCATCTTTTCACACTGAAGACAACTTAGAGACTCATATGCAACTATTACAGAAGGTTCAAATGAATTGCACAAGGTTCAAATGCTCGCTGATGCTCCAGATGGAAAAAACAATGCATTAAGAGCCAGGGGTGTAAACTTTTGAATGGAATGAGATTGTTTATATTTTTCTTATTTTGCCTAAATATCATATTTTTTCCATTTAGTATTGCCCTTCAGAAGCTACATAAGATACTTACATGTTCCCCAGAAGATAAAATAAGTAAAATTGACCCTAATACTCAAATTCTAAAAGTTTTCACCCTCCGGATCTTAATGCATCGTTTTTTCCTTCTGGAGCATCAATGAGTGTTTGAACCTTCTGTAATAGTTGCATATGAGTGCCTCAGTTGTCCTCAGTGTGAAAAGATGGATCTCAAAATCATACCGTCATTGTTGGAAAGGGTTGAAATACACAAAAATGCTGAAAAAACAAAGAATATGTGGAACCTGAGGGACTTTTCTGAAGAACAGCGGGCAGTTTAACTGTTCTGGACAAACATGGAACTCTTATTTTGGTAAAACAATTAACATTTTGCAGATTCTTTTTCAGATTAAGAAAACTTTTGACTTCAACTGTAAATATTTGATTGTGCTAAAGTCGAACTATTGCAAGGTACACTTTAAATATCATGCATTTAAAGGCCATTATTATTCATAGATCATTATACAATCCTCATCAATAGTGACATTAAAACACTTTTTAGGCTTAATATTAAGTGTGCATTGTGCAGAAGTAGTATTCAAAACAAAGTTTGATTATAATTGTCTCAGTCAGTCTCAAGTCTCAAGCAATATTTGAGTAAATATGCCAAGGGAAACATTGTGCAAAAAATTTCATGACAGTCTTGCATTGCTTAAGAGAAAACACTAGTGCATGGCAGATCTTAATCTCACACATAAGACAGGTGTTACCTTTTTGTGAAAGAATATAATGTAATATAGATAACAGATTGTTGTTAATGTTCAACACATCTTGCACTGTACCTTTTCAGTGCTGCAGCCATTCGAATGGAAAAGAAGGCAAACCATCTTTTGTAGATTCAGTATCGAATTTCAAACCACCTGCTGCAGAAATAATAAACTTACCAGGAGTTGAACAGGGCTTGTCTTTCCCAGCACTGCTCCGAAAGAGATGAGGACAACAGCACAGGCAAACTCAGCATTGATCAGATTCAGCACACCAAGATGAATCTTCCCATCATAGTAAAACTGAAAGAAGCCCTGGACCAGAATGGCCCACTGAATAGTAAATGTGGCGATTAGGAAATTAAACACCATCCCACCGAAACCATACCGCCGGAAAAAAGCCAGAAGGCAGCCGAATCCGAGAAATATCATCACCTGAATGTCAGCAAAAAACGGATAGTTTTGATACAAAGAGTTCTCCATGGGTCGCGTCTGGTTGTTCTGTAGAAGTGCATTAGCATCATCTTCGTACGTCACAAAGACTGCATAGAGAACCACAATCATGACCTCCAATGCACAAATTAGAGCAGGGAGCCGCACACGCAGATTGGTAGATTTATTCTTCATTTTGACTGTAACTGAGAGCACAGCCAGCTGCCCTGCTTGGCTTTCTCTTCCCGTGACACCTTATTTATTCTATCTACTGTAGTTTGATAAGCAAAACGCTGGCCATTGGCTAAAACACAAGTTACATCATCAGCATGCTGCTTTAGGCAAAGGGGAAGCCAACTGCACTTTGTCCTTAGTAATAACCATTCCCAGGATTTTAAATTACTCAGCAGTTTTTCAACTTAAACAAAGGGTACGGTATAGACTCAGTTTAAATCATATCACAAAAGAGTGATAGATAGAAAGAGAAAGGCATAAAGAAACTCATTAACATGTTTATTGCAAAGATCAATGGCACAATCAGTTACAGTCATGATAGGAGCTCACTGCCGAGTTCAGAGCAATGCACTTTCAACGTTATTGTTTCCTAATAGTGCTGATAACACACTGTAAAATGATCTGCTCATTTGCATTTAAATATGCAAAAGTGTGTCTTTTAGAAAGCAGCGAGATTTCATTTGAAAGATGTTAATGATGATGAAGTCCTGAGAGTAAAAGGAAAATTCAATCAGTTTATAAGTGTGTTTTAAATCTCGTTGAGCTTCAAAGAAAATATTGTAGAAGCTTTATATTGTATGTTAACTGTTGGCCAATAGACAGGCAGACATATAAAGAGATAGATAGATGATGTATATAGACAAAGACAGACAGACAGACAGACAGAATACGCCTTTATTGCAGTTGCTCGCTGATATTTTATTCTGCTGTAGTTTTTTTTTTTATGCACAATATGAATGGTTGTTTGGAAGTTTATGCCGACCTATCAGAACAAGCAGCACCATGTCTGTTTTAGTTTGAAGAGAAGATTATATTCTGTTTATGTAATAAAAGATGCTTGTCCTTGAGGAACATATTGTTCTAAACACTTTTTAACTTTCATGCTTTGTGTTTTGAATTGATTTCCAGGGGCATATTTTTTACATTCATGAGAGCAATTTTTATGATCACCTTATATATGGTGATTATAACCACCATACTATGTGGTCTTTAATGTCAAATACATAGATTTACCCAATTACTATAATCAATATTTGAAACTGTTTAAAATTGTATCTAAATTATACATGAAAAACAAAAAAAACAAAAAACAGTAGCTCATAGGGCTGCAAGATTATGGTTATGATCATGATCACGAATTGACACTTTTCATTCATTTTCACATTTCATTTTAATCAGGACAGAAGAAATACATTGTTTAACTGTGTAGGGGCATTTTTGGCCCTTTGTCCTGAATTTATGGGGGCATTTTTGTTCATTTTGATGGATTTTTTACCACAAGCCCTTGTTTAATTCCTACCCTGGTGAAAATAAATGCCGTAACTACACATAATTAAACAAAATGGACCCCTCAAAACAGAGGAGCATAAGATGAGGAGGCTTCTTCAAGCACTATTGAAAAGTAGTGTCTTCAGATGGTTGATTAAGATATTATAGTCCACTGTGTCAAAGGCTGAGCTGAAGTCAAGAAGAATTCAAATGGAGTACAAGCCAGTATTGGCTACAAGTAGTAGGTCATTTGTGACCTTGGCCAGAGCAGTTTTGGTGCTGTGTTGGAAGCGGAATTTTTGCAAATTAAAAAAAAAAAATTTAAGATTTAAAATTTTCACAGATTTGATTATTATTCATAAAAGAAGTCAGTTGCAAGGAGACAACTTTTAAAATCTAAAATCTTTGATTTTATGTCATCCAAAATTCTTTCTTTCTTCAATCAAAAAGAAATAAGGTTTTACGAAAAATTTTCCAGGTTTTTTCTCCATTTAGTGGACTTCAAAAGTTCAAATTGCTTCAAAGCACTCTACATGATCCCACATCAGCAAAAAGCAAAAAGCAAAAAAAAAAAAAAAAGGATCTAGTTAAACAATCAGACATTTTCTAAAAAAAAAAAAAAAAAAAAAATGCATATTATGTATGCATATATTATGTATCATCTGTGTACTTTGGTTCAAAAAGGTAAACTCTCATAAATAAAGGTCACAAAAGCACTGGGGCAGTATCTTTTCGAAATGAACACTATGGTATCTATTAGGTTCTAATAAATACAATTTAAGTGCTAATATGTACCTATAAGGGACCAAAATTGACCCTTTAGGTACAAATGTGTACCTTTTGAGAGTCTGGGGTAGGGCAAATAACTCTCATTTTCTCCTCCAACTTCAAAATCGTCCAACATCATTGTTTTACCTTTTTTTGTAAAGGGTGTTTGACTTCTTTGCATGTTCGCTTTGTAAATACTGGGTTGGTATTTCTACATGCAAGATGAGAAATTGTGGTTAAAAAGTATATATATATAAGGGGGGGTGACCAATGCTAGATAAGACCCTTATTCTTCAGCTAGGGTTGTGTAGAGCCCTTTAAAGCTGTATTGAAACTGCAGTTTGGACCTTCAACCCGTTGGCTCCCATTGAAGTCCACTATATGGAAAAAAATCCTGAAATGTTTTCCTCAAAAACTTACATTTCTTTTTGACTGAAAAAAGAAAGACATGAACATCTTGGATGACATATGGGGTGAGTGAATTTTTAGGAAAGTTTTATTCTGGAAGTGAACTAATCCTTTAAAACAAATGAGTCTAGAGAAGCCTTCTTTAATAGTGGATAATAGTATAGATAATCTATTGATAAACTAGTGCTTTCTTTGTTTTCGGCTTAAGAGATGAAGTCGGGTACACTGACTCATCATCTCCGCAGTAGTGATGTGCCTCTATGCATGTTTCATACAGATTACATAATATTTGTTTTCTATTTGAATTGGCTTATTTAAAAGTAGACATTTCACTCTCTATAGATATATTTTTCATGTCTGTAAGGCAAGTATACACAGTTTCAAAGTTTTACAGATAACGAGACAAAAGCACAACATTTTGTTGCACACAAATCTTTACAGATTCAAAAGATGTATTACTTCTATCTGTATGATCAAAAATGATGGAGTATTTTAATAAGTGATTGCACTGGTGCCTCCATCTGTCATGCAGTAAGCGCACTACTATTCAGCTTCCACACTCTGCACTGACGCTTGAATAACACACATTTTTCTGGGTTAATATTAGATTGAGCAGCCATGTAAAGTTGCTACTACATATATCATATATCAGATAAAAAGCCATATCATCAATGAACGATGTATTATATTACCACATAGGCCGGCCATTAAATGCGTTACCTCGCCCACTTTCCGTGGAATTTTTTTTTTCATAGACTAAGCTATTAATAAAATGTTGGTTGACCAAGCCTCTTCTTGTCAAATAATGGTTAGAGGACTATTAGGGGGCAGCCCTAGTGGATAAACTGTGGCATGTTTGAAACCAGAGGGGAAAATGCCAGAAGACAGAGAACAGTCAATAATAGCTAAAACATCTGGGAATGCAGTCAGAAGGGCAGATGGATGATTTGGAAAGTACAACAACGCGTTCCAAGGTTGACAGAGAGATTTCATTAAAGTGGGTTAATGTTGAAGGTGAACAGGAGTCAACATCATGTTCTCTGAAATCAATATTAAAATGCTGCTGAATCTCCACTGTTTTCTTACAAAAGTAAATCAGAAAAGTCTGACAGTTCTCTGGAGCACATTCAACTGGCTGGGTAGACAGAGGACCAATGATAAAATGTACGGTTTTAAAAGGATTCTGGGAGACACTGAGTTTCTTTAGGTTTCTTCTTCATTTAACCATGGGAGAGATGAAGTTTTTAGCTTTTTAACTCTGACTGAAGCTACAGAATGTAGAATATTTCTGCAAGAGCTGTTAAAAACACTGAGTAGCTCCTCTACAGAGAGGTCAGGTTTCTCACTAGTGTTAAAAGCTACATTTAAGGCAGTAACAGCTTCACAGAAACATTCCTATTATTATTTTAAGCTGTTTATGCAGTCCCTGGGAATTGAACTCATGACCTTGTCTAACGTCATGCTCTACTGTTTGAACTGCAGGAACACCCTGACATTTAAATGAAAGAACTAAAGGATGGCAAACAACTTAATTATGATAAAACTGAACACAGTATCTAGACGGGTTTGTATTATTATAGCCATTCTATGTATAAGGTAAAAAAAATGGGTGAAACTATGCATGTACAGCATACTAAAATCTCTCTCATATCTTGACTTTTGTATTTGTCTTAACAGCATAAAAAGTCAACTGAACAAGCACATTACATGTACATTTGTTTAAACATATTACCTCTCTGTATTCAGCCAGTATCTGTTTACACTGAGTGTAAAAAGCCAACCCTGTTGGCAAAGGCTATTTTCACTATCTCAACCCAACATTGATTAGATATTTTTACCTTCAACACAAACATCGTAATGCGTCTATTTACACTACGAGTCAAACATTTTTGAACAGTAATATTTTTTATGTTTTTTAAAGAAGTCTCTTCTGCTCACCAAGCCTGCATTTATTTGATCCAATGTACAGCAAAACAGTAAAATTTTAAAATATTTTTACTATTTAAAATAATGTAATTGTAAATGTAATTTATTCCTGTGATCAAAGCTAAATTTTCAGCATCTTTACTCCAGTCACACGATCCTCCAGAAATCATATACATATAGGGAAAGAAATTACATAAATTAATACTTTTATTTAGCAAGGATGCTTTAAATTTATCAAAAATGATGATAAAGACTTTTATAATGTTACAAAAGATTTCTATTTCAGATAAATGCTGTTCTTCTGAACTTTCTATTCATCAAAGAAACCTGAAAAAATTCTACTCAGCTGTTTTTAACATATTAATAAATGTTTTTTGAGCAGCAAATCAGAATATTAGAATGATTTCTGAAGGATCATGTGACTGGAGTAATGATGCTAAAATTCAGCTTAGAAATCACAGGAATAAATTACACTTTAAAATGTACTCAAATAGAAAATAGTTATTTTAAAGTAAAATATTTCATATATTTATTGCTGTACTTTGGATCAAATAAATGTGGCTTGGTGAGCAGAAGAGACTTCCTTAAAAAACATTAAAAGTCTTACTGTTCAAAAACTTTTGACTGGTCTGTTTTAATAAAAAATATTGTTGCTGTGAGGAAAATTCTTACCATGATTAGAAGAAATGACCACTGCTTTCGCTTACAAATGAAAACACAAAAATGGTTGTAATAAATGACTTGAACTTTATTGCATTTTGTGCAGACAAGTCTATAAAATGGCCCAGAGAAACCATTATTCATAGAACATAGAAGCTTTTGACAAGATAAAACAATAATTTAAGATATCTAGTTTAAATATATTTTCATATAACACAACTGAGACACAATTTTCTATTTATTTTTAAAATATTAAACTTGCATGGACACACAAATTAAACAGCTAGGCTAAGATAACTATAATGTGTCATATATTTACAAAAGTAACTGCCACGGTTTAACCTCTCTTTTTCCAACAAAGTGATATATCACACAGTCATAAACATAAAGAAACAGAAACACGCCACCTCTTTCCCCGTTACAGTCGCGCTCGCAAACACGCATCATTTGGACTCCTCGTGAGAACCGAAGCAGAGAACATAAAACACATCACTAATCAAATCACTGTCTTTGGATCTACACCGACTACCATACAAAAAGTGTCAAACTGCCCTCCTATGGAGAAAGTAGAAATGTCGGCTGTGTAGAAACGCTCTTGCACACACTGCTGGGAAAGTTTCAGAACTCAGAAGTATCTGAAAATGTACGTTGTCATTAGAAAATCAGAATCAATGCTTAAAATCTAAAGCAGTGATTGAGGTGAAGCTTGGAGATTTTCAGTTAAAACACCAACATGCAGAAACAGGTATCAGGAGCACTGAATGGATGATGATTAAATTCCCCCGCCAATCTTAAGTAACTGCAAAAGCCTGTTCTTTCTGGTTCACTCCTAAAAATAAACCGACTGGATTTTTGGGTTCCTCAGGATCTCTTTGAACAGTTCTTATTGTGAAAAATCTGCAGAATTTTTGCTATTTATTCGCCCTCAGGCCATCCAAGATTGAAGAAATTTAGCATTACATCACTTGCTCACCAATGCTCACTTTATTCTGAAGTGAATGGGTGCCGTCAGAATGAAAGTCCAAACAGCTGATAAAAAACATCATTTAATCTGTTGTTTTGGCTAAATATGAGACTTTTGTCTATAAAATAGCTTTCTACAGTAAAAAAAAAAAAAAAAGTCATCTTGCTTGAATCAGGAGTGAAATATGAACAGATCAAGCATTGTTTACAAATGAAAACAGCCAAACAGTTCTGAACAAATATGGCTCAAAATTATTGATTATTCTTTTATGCCAAAAATCATTAGGATACTAAGATCATGTTCCATTAAGATATTTTGTAAATTTCCTACAGTAAATATATTAAAACTTAATTTTTGATTAGTAAGATGCATTGCTAAGAACTTTATTTGGATTATTTGTTTTTTTTTCTTAATATTTAGATTTTTTTGCACCCTCAGATTCCACATTTTCAAATAGTTGTATCTCAGCCTAATATTGTTTGTTAATTGACAAACTGGAGTGGTGTGGATTACTTGTGAATTATTGTAATGTTTTTATCAGCTGTTTGGACTCTCATTCTGCCCGGCACCCATCCACTGCAAAGGATCCATTGGTGAGCAAGTGACATAATTCTAAATCTCTAAAAATGATTTCTGATGAACAAACAAACTTATCTACATTTTGGATGGCCTGAGGGTCTGACAGTTCATTTCCACCTAATTTTTGGCTTTAGTTTTCCTCTAAAGTTTGTTTATAGAATCATTGATTCCAATATTGAACTTTTATTTCATACAGTTTAAATCCCAACATGATAAATCAACTGTGGCAACTTCTCTTCCCTTGATTAACTTCAAGGCTAAATAGCTCATTCCATACAAGTCAGCATTCTCAATATTGCACTTGAACATTTTCACACACGCCGCTTCAGCAATCTCTTACAAATATCATTAGCACCTTCTGAAACACCTGCGATTTCAAATTCAGTTCGCTGGTTATTTTATAAGCCCTGTTTTAGTCTACTAGTAACGTTGTTGCAGGATACTTACAAGTCAGCGTTGCATGAAAAGCATCATGATTCATCTATACGCATTCTAAGGGTGTGTTCACACTTGTCATGTTTGGTTTGATTAAAACCATGGTGTGATTGCTCTGTTAGTGCGGTTCGTTTGAGTAAGAGTGAACGTTGCCATCCGAACCCTGGTGCACACCAAACAAGCGGACTAAGACCGCTAAAAAGACAGGTCTCAGTCTACTTCCAAACTAACTCGGTTCGGTTCATTTGGTCTGAACGCTGCCATCCAAGCAAGCGGATCAAGACTCGGTCCACTTCCAGACAAACCCTGCTGCAATTGCTCTGTTAGTGCGGTTCGTTTGAGTAAGTGTGAACACTGCCCAAGCCGTGGTGCGCACCAAACAAGTGGACCTAGACTTGGTCCACTTGTGTTTTTACACCTGCCTTATTTAGTTCGGTTGAATGGCACTAGAGTTAGTTTTCCCTCTTGGTGCGGTTCGTCAGGTGTGAATGTAGCAATCGCTCTCGAGTGTGCACCAAAAGCGGACCAAAGAAGTGTACCGAGACCTGCTTGAAGAGGTGGTCTCGGTACACTTTTAAACGAACACTGGAGCGGTTTGTTTATGGTGAGAACATGAACCGAACTTGAACAGACCCAACCGCAAAAAGTACTGCCTTTTTGGATTAATCCAGAAGCCGTAGTCCACTGCGCTGTTCATTATGGGATGAGGACAAGTATTTGTTGACAGTTAGCGCTTTAGCAACATAGCCCCGTGGCAGCTCGTGGACAAACTTGGAGTTGTGAGTAGGGACGGAGCCTCATAAATTTGGTCTGATGATCATACTAGGTCCCAACTTTCGAAAACTCGCAAGAACACCGCAATCTTCTCATTGTTTAACAGTTTAGAAAATACATTCAATGACACAATCTGGCCAACGACTGTTGTGGATGTTGCCACATGACTACATTTTGGTTAGTTTCAACTGGTTCGGACCAGAGCAATCAGTGTGGTGTGGAACGGACCCAAAACGGCAGAAAAATGCTACAATGCATCATTTGTTGCCCGTGGTCCGGACCAAATGAACTGAACCACAGATGTGAAAGCACCCTTACAAATGAACCCTGGTGCGATTGCTCTGTTAGTGCAATTCGTTTGAGTAAGTGTGAACGCTGCCATCTGTACCCTGGTGTGCACCAAACAAGTGGACTGAGACAGCTAAAAACACGTGTCTTGGTCCCCTTCCAAACAAACCCTGGTGCGATTTCTCTATTAGTGCGGTTCGTTTGAGTAAGCGTGAACGCTGTCCAAACCGTGGTGCACACCAAACAAGTGGACCAAGACTCGGTCCACTAACAAACAAACCCTGGTGCGATTGCTCTGTTGGTGCGGTTTGTTTGAGTAAGCGTGAACGCTGTCCAAACCGTGGTGCACACCAAACAAGTGGACCAAGACTCGGTCCACTAACAAACAAACCCTGGTGCGATTGCTCTGTTGGTGCGGTTTGTTTGAGTAAGCGTGAACGCTGTCCAAACCGTGGTGCACACCAAACAAGTGGACCAAGACTCGGTCCACTAACAAACAAACCCTGGTGCGATTGCTCTGTTGGTGCGGTTTGTTTGAGTAAGCGTGAACGCTGTCCAAACCGTGGTGCACACCAAACAAGTGGACCAAGACTCGGTCCACTAACAAACAAACCCTGGTGCGATTGCTCTGTTGGTGCGGTTTGTTTGAGTAAGCGTGAACGCTGTCCAAACCGTGGTGCACACCAAACAAGTGGACCAAGACTCGGTCCACTTACAAACGAACCCTGGTGCGATTGCTCTGTTGGTGCGGTTTGTTTGAGTAAGCGTGAACGCTGTCCAAACCGTGGTGCACACCAAACAAGTGGACCAAGACTCGGTCCACTTACAAACGAACCCTGGTGCGATTGCTCTGTTGGTGCGGTTTGTTTGAGTAAGTGTGAACGCTGTCCAAACTGTGGTGCACACCAAACAAGTGGACCAAGACTCGGTCCACTTACAAACGAACCCTGGTGCGATTGCTCTGTTGGTGCGGTTTGTTTGAGTAAGCGTGAACGCTGTCCAAACTGTGGTGCACACCAAACAAGTGGACCAAGACTCGGTCCACTTACAAACGAACCCTGGTGCGATTGCTCTGTTGGTGCGGTTTGTTTGAGTAAGCGTGAACGCTGTCCAAACTGTGGTGCACACCAAACAAGTGGACCAAGACTCGGTCCACTTACAAACGAACCCTGGTGCGATTGCTCTGTTGGTGCGGTTTGTTTGAGTAAGCGTGAACGCTGTCCAAACCGTGGTGCACACCAAACAAGTGGACCAAGACTCGGTCCACTTACAAACGAACCCTGGTGCGATTGCTCTGTTGGTGCGGTTTGTTTGAGTAAGTGTGAACGCTGTCCAAACTGTGGTGCACACCAAACAAGTGGACCAAGACTCGGTCCACTTACAAACGAACCCTGGTGCGATTGCTCTGTTGGTGCGGTTTGTTTGAGTAAGTGTGAACGCTGCCATCCAAACCCAGGTGCGCACCAAACAAGCGGGCCGATGCCGCTAAAGAGATCAACCAATCAGGTTGTGAACGTATCACTATGCCTTTAGGTTTGGTATCTTTAGGTTCGCTGTCAAAAATGCCAGTGTGAACACTAAGCGGACCAGGACCAAATATTAGTTTCCTTTTTGGTTCGGACCAAATGAACCAAACGAACCAAACTACAAGTGTGAACACACTCTAAAGATGTTTACTTCGGGTTTCCTACAGCAGCGCTCCATAGCAAGGACATGAAAGAAAGAATAAGTGACTGAATGTAGAAAGATGAGAAAGAAAGTAACTTTGAATTTTCACAGTGCTTATTTCTAGTTATGCTTTGGCCAATTTGGGGTGACTTTCAAGTTTACAGCCCCCTTCGAGGGAAGATAAGGTTTATGGCACTTCTTTATGCCTTCAGCCTTGGGGAAGGATAAGACGAATCTGATAAAATGGTATCGAAAAGCCCTTTGCATCAATGTGAATTCAACCGGACATTATCATCATCATCATCATCATCAGCAGCTGCAGAGTGAAACCTCTGTATCCAACAGCACGCAGCCAATATGGCTTAATCGCGACATTGTCCCAGCATGTTTCTCTTTGCATGACTTTGAATAATGTGGAAAGTTCTCATCGAACTGCAAGTCACCCTGGCAGATACGGAAGCTCTGATTTCAATCTATAATACTTAATAGTACCACTATAAACAATTCAGTAGAAAGTAGTTTTTCGACCCTCAATAAACGTACTAAACTGTAATTGCATAGGACTCCAAACAAGCCAAACTCGTCTTTTGTGTTGTAAATTCTAACGTACAGCAATGCAAAAGTTCCTTCTGATAAGATTATCATTTTAGCTAGAAACATGAGCAATAAACTTGGAAGAATTACGATAGGTAGGTAGCACTTTGCAATTCCTGTTTTGGATAAAAAACAAAAACAAAGATCAGTTGGTTCTGAGCATAACTAGAGTACTGATAAAGAAAATGTACTTAGCTAGAATTCAAATTCTTTTTGCAAACAATAATTTAGTTAAATATCGCTTCTATAACTTATACGCCACGACCAATACATACTACCTTTTCTATACAAGCGTGAACTTTGACAAGACAACGTATGAGGTAAAATGAGGTACGCTTGAGTATTAGGACAGACTGATGGTGGCATTTACATTACATCCTGTCTCTGAGAACCCTGTAAAACATCATGTGAAAAATTACTGGGTCTCTGAATGTAATACACTTTGAATGTGAATGCAAAAAAATCTATAAATATTTATTTTTATCTTTTGTTTTCAGTCTTATGTTTTGGGGGAGTGCAATATATATATTTACATTTTAATGACGGTAGCAGCCTCAGCACAATTTGAGTTTAAATTTTAAAACATACAGTTAGTTATTTTCCTTTTTTAAGTCTCACAGTTACACAAGACGATAGAGTGTACTAGTCTATTCAGTAATCTAATATATTCTTTTTTTCATCGTTGCAATTTTACAAAAAAATAAAATAGTTCTTTAGATAAATGTTTTTTAATATCTTCTATTTCTACCACACATGAACTAAATAATATGCTCGTGCTCGTGAATTGAACAGTCGGCATCAGTCGCTCACAGATGCTGCTTAAATGTAGCAAATTAGTGTTGTCTTTACAAATGTAAAAATAAAGGAAAATTTCAGACATTCATGACAAACATGTTTGATATGATTTTAAAATACTATGCGATTAAAATATGCTTTTGTTCACAAATTGGATTTGGTGAAAAAGGATGATAAAATGCATCTGCTTTATAAAGTAACTGCTAATATCAGACGCATGATATGTTTTAATGGCGTGACCCAGCACTGTCCGTTTCTTGTATGAAAATGCGAAAAGATTTTATTTGTTTGTGTTTTTTTTTCGTCTCATATGGCACGGTTTATATTTAGTGATTTGGCAAGAGATGTAAATACCATGTTTTTTCCATGTTTACAATCAATCAAAAATTGCTGGATGAATAAATAATTTTCTTTGTAAATAAATATTTGAAATATAAATACTAATTCTTTTCTATTTACATTCCCTTAATATATATGTGGTATTACTAGTAAATGAGATTATTCAGGATTATATCTGGAACTGTATATGTTTTTTCAATTATACAGCAGTTCTGTTTAGACTCTCTTCACAGTATGTACACGTGTGTGACTGAGCAATATACTTCATGTCTGCTGATGATATTTTAAGTGAACATATTTGTGAAAGAAACACAGCCTTCTGTATTATAAAACCCCTTTGAATCTACTTGTGTACAAACACACACACACACAATCCAGCCCTCTTACATTGTACAGTATATCTGACTCTGATGTGGACTGATGTAGTCAGAGGACATGCAGATGGTCAAGGGCAAAGCTGATAGTCATTGATCCAGAAGTGCTTACACCTGGCTCACATTAAACCCTGGTCAGATCTGTCCTTGGTGTAAAAACACACCTCGGACATTTACGTGGTACACTGGAAGACTTGTTTTCAACAAAGAAAGATTCCACTCTATTTACCCTATGACAAAAAAAATTAAACAATGGAGAGACAGAATAGGAACAAAATATAAAGTGTAAAGGGAAGGTCACACTAGATTTTGAGTTTCATTCACTTCCATATTTTCATTCATATGCAAACAAACAGAAAAATGCTAATAATTTGGCGGAATTTGAGCTGCCTGTTCAAATAGTTATAAAATGTTTGACAAGTAGAGGATTTAAATATTGTATTCATGTTTAAATGTGGAGGAAACTCTCAGTTTGGGGATTTTTCATACTTTTCTTCTATATGCACTACAATTCCAAGGTTTGGGGTTGGAGAAAACACATTAAATTGATCAAAAGTGACTTTTAAATTGTTACAAGAAATAATATTTTAAATAAATGCTGCTCTCTTGAAGTTTCTATTCATCAAAGAATTCTGAGAAAATGATCAAGGTTTACACAAAAATATTAAGCTGCACAACTGTTTTCAACACTGACAATAATAATAGGAAATGCTTCTTAAGCAGCAAATTAGCATGTTAGAATGATTTCCGAAGGATCATGTGACACCAATATGGAAGCCCGTTTCTGCCACTGAATAAAAAATTAAAAAGAATCGCAAGGAAATTATCTTTTAGATCACGTTTAGATCTCGCAGTTCTGGCATTTCTGAGTTGTAAGTCAGAATTGTGAGATATAAACCAGCAATTCTGAGGAAATATCAGTCTTTTTTCCCCCTCAGAACTGGACTAATCTGAGTTTATATCTCACAATTCTGAGTAGAAATTCAGAATTGTTGGAAAAAAGTCACAATTGCAAGTTTATATCCTGCTATTTTGACTTTATTAACTCGCAATTGCAAGTTTATATCTTACAATTCTGAAAAAAAAAACCCCGTCAGAATTGCAAATTTGTATTACACAATTCTGAAAAAAGTTAAAATTGCAAGTTTGTATTACGCAATTCTCAAAAAAATTACAACTTGCAAGTTTGAATTATGCAATTCTGAAAAAAATAGTCAGAATTGTGAGTTTATATCACGCAATTTTGTGGAAGAGTTTGTATCTTGCAATTCTGACTTTATTACTCACAATTGCAAGTTTATATCTCACAATCTTGAAAAAAAAAGTCAGAATTGAGAATTTGTATTACACAATTCTGAACAAAAGTCAAAATGGCAAGTTTGTATTACGCAATTCTTAAAAAAGTAAGAATTGCAAGTTTGTATTATGCAATTCTGAGAAAAATAGTCAGAATTGCAAGTTTGTATTATGCAGTTCTGAGAAAAATAGCCAGAATCGTGATGTTGTATTACGTAGTTCTGAAAAAAAGTCAGAATTGCAAGTTTGTATTATGCAATTTTCAAAAAAGTAAGAATTGCAAATTTGTATAATCCAATCCAAAAAAAAAGTCAGAATTGCAAGTTTGTGTTACGTAATTCTGAAAAAAAAGTCAGAATTCCGAAAAGTAAACTCGCAATTGTGAGAAAAAAGTCAGAATTGCGAATTTGTATTATTCAATTCTAAAAAAAAAAGTCTGAATTTTCGAGTTTGTATTATGTAATTCTGAAAAAAAGGTCAGAATTGCGAGTTTGTATTATGCAATTGTGAGAAAAAAAACCTCAGATAAACATCAGATAGTAAGATAAAAACTCGCAATTACCTTTTTTATTTTTTATTCAGTGGTGGAAATGGGCTTCCATATACTGAAGACTGGAGTAAAAATGTCGAAAATTTAGCTTTGCATCACAGGAATATAATATTTTAAATAGTAATAATGCTTCACAATACTAGTTAATTCTTTTATCAAATAAATGCAGCCTTGGTAAGCATAATAAACTTCCAAAACATTTTAAAACTCTTACTAACCCCAAACTTTTGAAAGGCAGTGTAATACAAGTTCAGATAAAAACAAACTTTTTAAAAATGCTGGGACAAATGCCACATTTTCACAGTTAAAATGGACTGTTTTGAAGTGTCCACCATGTTTTGCATGCTTAAAATCTAGTGTGACTGCCCCTTAAAAGTTCCGTGATGATATAATATTAAACATAGAGAGTAGATGGATCAGAGTATTTGGTCAGATGCCACTGGAGAACATGGGCTTTTGGAAAATTAGTCAGAAAAGACCAACTCAATCATTTACTGATCTGTGTGAGACATAAGCTGTTGAGTTTATGAGGTGAGAACTGAGCCAATAAGAGGCAGATAGAAAGATAGATAGAGGGATAAAACTTAATCAGGTGGAAGAAGTGACATCTACTAAGCTGGTGTCTTTTTAGACTATGTAGTGCAAAGTCATCTGATATGTGCTGGGGCGTTATTGCTCATGGTGTAGGTTGGGTTTACTGGGACGTTCCGTCTATGCAGTGAGGGACGAGGGGTGAGGAATATTTGGTGGTTGAGCTGAGCCCCTCAAGAGTAGATGGTGATGACCTCACGTCCACCTCCACGCACGAGGAGGACCCTGTTGAGACCTTCAGTCAAGACCTCAAGGAACTCCATGTCTGTGCATCTGGAGTTAAGAGGCAAACTTTGACATTTACATTATAGCACAAAGCAACTTCATGGTAAAAAAAAGTATGAAGTCAGATTTTTAGAAGAAAAAAGGATACAGTTCTCTTCTCCAGTGCGGTTCTTAGGTGGTCCAGGCATGTTTAGCAGGACCAGTTTAGCTTCTTGTGACTTCTTCACAATAACTTCGTTGAGCTTCTGTGCATGGTGCATGCGTCTGACGTTGGACTGATTCCTGCACAAAACACCATATTGCAAAGACTTTTTGTCAGTGTGAGGTTTCTTAATATGACAACATGAGATATGAAGAGATATGCCATCTTTTCA
This sequence comes from Garra rufa, assembly GCF_049309525.1. NCBI lineage: Eukaryota > Metazoa > Chordata > Actinopteri > Cypriniformes > Cyprinidae > Garra > Garra rufa. The sequence goes on from NC_133375.1 coordinate 10,496,820, forward strand.
AGGGGACATCGGATGCCTGTTTTCCACAAGTTGGTATGATTCTTTAGAGCAGGGGTCCCCAAACTAAGGCCCACGGGCAGAATGCGACCCGCCCCCTCATTTGGACCGGCCCTCTGCACAATGCCAGAGACATATTTTGAAAATGAAATAAAAAATTTTTAAATATATGTTTTACTTATATCGGTATTTGATAATAAAGGTTGGCTTTCAAACTTAAATTTCCCTTAGTTATTAACATAGCCTAATTATTTGTTAAATTCACCAACAGAAAGGTACATTCAACATAATGTGTCATCACAATCAAACAGGTGATGCGTGAGCTAGCTAGAAAATTCAGAGCGATGACAAAATGACTCAATAGCATTTGAGGTGAAACTAGCACTGCTTGTGGGACAGGTGCAAAAAAGCAAGACTTCACTCATCTCCCAGTTACCCAAAGTTTTTCAGCTGAGAATCCAGTGGCCCCATTCCCAGTTGAAAAGTCTGTGGAAGCGCTGAAAATGATGAAGGCAGAGTTTGACGTGTGATTGAAAAAACACAGTGGATTCTTGAATTGATTTTGCTTGACAAGCTGCGGTTCTCTTGGTTGGTTGTACATCTTTTTCTTCTACACTTTTTCCTTCAACTCAACTTTCTGCTAATATGCTTGGATACAGCACTCTGTGAAAAGCCAGCTTCTTTGGCAATGAATGTTTGTGGCTTACCCTCCTTGTGAAGGGTGTCAATGATTGTCTTCTGGACAACTGTCAGATCAGCAGTCTTCCCCATGATTGTGTATCCTAGTGAACCAAACTGAGAGACCATTTTGACGGCTCAGGAAACCATTGCAGGTGTTTTGTGTTGATAATCTGATTAGCATGTCACCATATTCTAATTTGTTGAGATAGCGAATTGGTGGGTTTTTGTTAATTGTGAGGCAAATCATCACAATTAAAAGAACCAAAGACTTCTTCAGTCTGTGTGCATTAAATTTATTTAATAGACAAGTTTCACAATTTGAGTTGAATTACTGAAATAAATAAACTTTTCCATGACATTCTAATTTATTGAGATGCATCTGTATACCTTTGAAAAGAAATGATCATTTGTCTGTCTGGTGCATAACAAAATAAACTATTCTAGCATTAAAAGGTAGAATAAATACAGGTAAATTCATAATACAATAATAGTAATAATAGTAGTCAGTCCGGCCCATGGTATTTTCTTTTATAAACTGACCCAGCCCCCCATTAAAGAAAATAAAATTATGTGGCCCTCTCAGAAAAAAGTTTGGGGACCCCTGCTTTAGAGTCTTCATGAAATGTCTGCAACTTACTAAGGTTTAAATTTCTCATTGGCCATGTAAAACAACACTCTTTTTACCATGTCAAAAACAGCTCTGTTCATGACGACCCATTTTGGTGCATGTCTCTTTAAATGATAATGAGCTACTGCTCACCCCGCCCTTCTCTTCTGGTTTTTGTTTATTCAGTGGCACCTTACCATCAAAAATGAGACTAATCTACTGCGTCCGCAGTGGCTCTGATGTCAAGAAAGAAAGAAAATGAAGACTCTTATGTTTACTTTAACGTTCAAATAAAAAAACACCTGCACTGCTTACGAAACGTTGTCGCTGCAGATGCTTGAGCGCTGAGCATTAAATGGCAGACAGTGTACAACTGGCTGAGGGTGGAAATATGCTTTTACAGAACAGCCTGTCAGTGGTTGTGGGCGGGGCTTGAGCAGTATGACATCATACTGCTCATAAAATCAAAACAGCTTGATAATTGAGACTGTTTAGGTTTTTTGGGGAGTAAAAAAAAGAAGTGAATGGATTTTTATCATTGCAGGGTGTTTGTGTCCATACACTGATAAGACATTTATATGTAAACACCATGTAGACATGGATTTTGCATCCAGTGTCCCCTTTAAAATAATCAGAAGGTATTGAATGATGTAGAATTAGGGGTCTCTTAAAAGTGTACTCACAGGTTCTCCCATTCCCTGAGGCAAAAGGCAAAGAAAATAACAGTGAACAATACAGTGAACAGAGAAATATAGTAACAGCACAAATTTGACTGCATCATAACTCCATAGGTAGGGATGTACCAACTATTTGGACACGTTACACAAATATCTTTAGCCTTTCCTTTCTCACTGATTTGTTTTGTCTGTCAGGTGTCAAAAATACGTCGGCGTTAAAGTCCTAATATTTTGAGAATAAACTTGAAATGTTTCGAAAATATAGTCAAAATGTTTTGAGAATAAGTCGAAAAGTTTCGAGAATAAAGTTGAAATGTTTCGCGAATACATTGGAAATTCCGATAATTAAATCATAGCAATTATAGTTATAATATTCTGAAAGTATAGTCTGTGCATGCAAATGGTCCAGATTGGGAACACCGGGAGAAGTTCTCAGGCCACCAGTACTTATTTGATTATGTATAGGATTACAAGCAGAAATTATACCATGTGTTATACTTGCAGGGATAGTGTGCTTGGAAATAATATTTCACGTCTTCGATTGCATTAATTAGGGCAATAGCAATAAGCTTTGTGCTTTTGGTACTTTTAATATAAAACAAAGTCTCAGCTTTCAAAATCGTTCAGTTTTATAGCGAAATACAAACAATAATGCTCTTTAATGTGGTGGGACAGATCGTTGTATTAATGTGAATCAATCGACTTTTCGATTACAATGAGATATTAGTTACATTAAATTATACTGTTTTCTCTTCTTAAAATTCCACCACCTACTCCGCAAAAAAAGTTTTGATAAACCAATTTTAATGTGTTTTTCCTCTGTATTTCAAGTTTATAGCATGACATAAACGTAAAAGAAAATCAGAAGGAATGAAAAACAAACAGTATAGCCTAATTTAATGGAGCAAATGTCTCATTATAATCGTAAAGATGATTGATTGATGCCGCTTAAACTGAGGCAAAACCACAGATCTGTCACGCCATATTAAAGACCATGAAAAACACATTATTGTAATAGACATATTGTTTGTATTTCGCTATAAAACTGACAGAATTTGAAAGCTGAGATTTTGGAATATCTGCCGGTTCTCCCAATCCCAATATACTCTCAAAATATTATAACTTTAATCTTGTAATTGCTACAAATTAATTCTCATAATTTTGACTTTATTCTCCAAAAATAATTTGACTTTATTCTCTGAATATTTAAACTTTATTCTCGTAATTTCAAATGTATTCTTGAAACACTGACTTTATTCTCATAATTTTTACTTTGTCAAAATATTTTGTCTTTATTCTCATAATTTCAACAATATTTTCAGAATATTTTGACTTTATTCTCATAATTTCAACAATATTCTCAGACTATTTTGACTTTATTCTCATAATTTCAATTTTATTCTTGAAATACTTTGACTTCATTCTCATAATTTTTACTTTATTCTCATAATTATGACTTTGTCAAAATATTTCAACTTTATTCTCTGAATATTTCAACTTTATTCTATTAATTTCAAATGTATTCTTGAAACACTGACTTTATTCTTGTAATTTTTACTTTGTCAAAATATTGCAACTTTATTCTCGTAATCTCAACAATATTCTCGGAATAGTTTGACTGTTCTCATAATTTCGACTTTATTCTTGAAATACTTTGACTTTATTCTCAAAACATTTCGACTTTATTCTCATAATTTTTACTGTCAAAACATTTCGACTTTATTCTCATAATTTTTACTGTCAAAACATTTCGACTTTATTCTCGTAATTTCAAATTTATTCTTGAAACACTGATTTGATTCTCATAATTTTGACTTTGTCAAAATATTTTGACTTTATTCTCATAATTTCGACTATATTCTTGTAACTTTTTGACTTTATCCTCATAATTTTGACTTTGTCAAAATATTTTGACTTTATTCGCGAAATATTTCAACTTAATTCTCATAATTACAACTTTATTGTTTGAATATTTTCATTTTATTCTCACAATTTTGACTTTATTCTTGAAACATTTCGAATTTATGCTTGAAATATTCAACTTTATTCTCATAATTTCAATTTCATTCTCGAAATCTTTAACCTCGCAATCTTAGATTTTTTTTTACTTTTATCGTGGCACTACAATGCCATCGTACAAAAAATATTCTCACAATGCAAATATTCTAGTAAACCTTATCTAATAATTATGAAAGTATTTCTGTTTCAAAGTAGTTTAACTAATATTACTAACTCTTGCTGCAAATATGTAAGAAAAAAGTTTTATAATTAAATTGTCATAAATAACAAACGTACTTTTATTTTAATACATTACGGTTGAACCACTTATGCCCTTATGACTATTTTAAAGATGTCCTTACTACCTTTCTGGGCCTTGAACATGTCAGTTGCCTTGCTGTCTATGCAGAAAGCTCTCAAAGTTTATCAAAAATATCTTAAATTGTGTTTTGAAGATGAACGGAGGTCTTACAGGTTTGGAACGACATGAGGGTGAGTAATTAATGACAGAATTTCCATTTTTTTGGGTGAACTATTCCTTTAAAGCTTTCGTTTCCACCTGATACAATACATACTTAGTAGAGACCATCATTATCTTGACTCACGGTTTCATGTTGAACATATCCTTTATGCTTTCAGGGTTGACCACTGCTGGGTTATTGGCCTTCTCTGTATCATCCGTCCAGGTCATTTGCATCTCCTCGCCGGGGCTCATGGTCACTGGTGTGGGAGCAGTAGGGGAAGTGGGGCTAGTAGGGGTGGGGGTGGCATTTTTTCCCTGAATGAGCTGAACCTGTCGAGGACGGGAGAAACGGACAGACTAAGAGAAAGGTAAAAAGAGTGAGAGGGTGGAGAGGGATGGAAAAAATTAAAAAGTGAGAACTGTTGCTTTTCTGATAACCTTCTTTTTTCAGAAGGATAAAGAAAAAAGAGAAAAAAAATAGAGGGGGGGGGGGGTTGCACTGCCAGGGTGTTAACAAGAAGAGAATGATTTTCTGGTAGATAATGACTGAGAAGAGAGAGAACGTCGAAAATAGAAAGTGATAAAGAGATGCTATCTTCATGGCTGATAGGCTCGTGCTATCATCAAATCGGCCAGAAGGAAGAGGGGCGTGATTAGCTCAAATGGGGAACAAGCACAAAGTCACACACTTGATGGATAATAACAGAGAACAAATTGAGAGACAGCAGCTACCTCCTCCTCAGGTTTCTCTTCGCCACTTCCTCCCACCGACTCCTCAGCGATACTCCTCTGGGGGTGCAGGTTTGAAGGGTTCTTTCGCCGTATAGAGCCACGGGACACATCTGTGATGCTCTGAATCTGAAGAGACAACATCAGCACTGTTAGACTGATTCAAACCCTCAAATTTGTACTATTTATCTCTTTATGTAACAGTTTGATGCGCTTCTCTAGCTTGATTGGCCAAGCAGCATTTTTTTCCATCTACATACACCACGTTTCTATTCGTGTTCCATAGACAAAAGAAAGTAACAGGTTTGGATCAATATTTTTGGGCGAACTTGTGACTTTAATAACACTCATTTACCCTTGTAAAAATCAATGTATCTTTCACGGGTTATTGCTTCAACTTGTTAGAATAAACCTTGTGTAAAAGAAGTGTCCTCAATTGTATTGAAGATTTTTAATGTTTTTTTTTAAAAGAAGTCTCAACTGCTTACCAAGGCTGCATTAATTTGATCCAAAATACAGAAAAAGCAGCAATATTGTGAAATATTTTTACTATTTAAAATAACTGCTTTCTATTTAAGTATATATTTTAAAATGTAATTTATTCCTGTGATTAAAGCTAAATCTTCGACATCATTACTCCTGTCTTCAGTGTCACATGATCCTTCAGAAATCAATAGCAGGAATGCTTCAAAATTATCAAAAGTGATGATAAAGACATTTATAATGTTAAAAAATAAATGCGGTTCTTCTGAACTTCCTCAAAGAAACCTGAAAAAATTCTACTCACCTGTTTTCAACATAATAATAATAAAAAAAAAATGTTTTTTTGAGCAGCAAAACAGAATATTAGAATGATTTCTGAAGGATCATGTGACTGGAGTAATGATGCTAAAAATTCAGCATTCAAATCACAGGAATAAATTACATTTTAAAATATATTCAAATAGAAAAGTTATTTTAAATTGTAAAAAAATATATGTATAAAAATATTGTTTTGTTGTACTTTGGATCAAGTAAATGCAGGCTTGGTGAGTAGAAGAGATTTAAAAAAAAACATTAAAAATCTTACTGTTCAAAAACTTTTGACTGTTAGTGTATATATATTTTTTAAATATACAAGCATAATATATTATATTAATGAAATAAAAAGCCACTTAAGTGTATTTAAAGACAGTACACTTTCATGACTGTTTATTAATACACTTGAGTAGACTTTTAAGTACACTTAATATAATGTCAGATCAAATAATAATCAAATGTTAAGTGTAAAAAATTTTATAATTAAAAGTTTTAAAGCAGATTTTGAATCATTATGTATTATTAACCTTTTGTCATGCTTTAAAGAAGTACACTTATTTTGCCTAACATACTAAATCGTAATATAAATTATGATATATTTTTTAATATTACATTTAGTTATTATATTTTAAATGTACTAATGGAAATTACAATAAAGCATTTTTTATTTATCATAACTGCTTGTCAGTACATTTGGCAGTACACCATATTTCAAAGACAACTATGAAGTAATTATAAAATGACATAAAAAACATGCATTTAATATCAATTTAAAATATAATACATTTTTACTCAATTGCAAAGAACATGCAATAACGTCTTCAAAAAAGGGATAGTTCACCAAAAAATGAGAATCTGTCATCATTTACTCACCATCAGGTTGTTCCAAACCTGTATGACTTTATTTCTTCTGTGGAACATAGAAGTAGATATTCTGAAGAATGTTGGTAACCAACAGTTTTTGTTCTCTTCTGACTTCTACAGTATTTGTTTCACATACTATGGAGGTCATTGGCTACCAGCAACTATTTGGTTACCAACATTCTTTAATTCTTTTTTGTTCTGAAGTACACAAAACAGCTTGAGGGTAAGTAAATGATGACAGTTTTTCATTTTTTTTGGGTGAACTATCCCTTTGAAAGTATATTATTTCCATTATAAGTACTTTTTGATCAAGTATGCAAGTAAAGTATGCTTTTTCTATATAAGTCAAGATCTATGGGAGCATCAATACCTCTCTCTCACGCTCGTTCTTGGTCAGGTGCATCTCCTTGAGGATCTGCGACCGCTGCTCCATCATCAGGGTCTTCTCGTAGGTGTAGGCCGCGATGTCGTTGTCAAGCTTGAAGAAAATGAAAGAACAAGTTAGAACGATCAGATGTCAGTATTTGCGTGCATGTAAAGGCAGTTAGTTTCTCACCATTTCAACCACCTCCACTTCAGCATCAAATCGCAGATGATAGAGGAACGTCATCAGGTCTTTCTTCATCTGAATGCTATTGTCGTCCATCTGAGCCACTGTGAAGATACGCATCTTGCACTTCCTCCACACCTACAGATTAGTATAGTACAGTAATCAAGTCAGTATTTTATATCTCATTCAAAGACATGAACAGAATGTGATCTTAGTTTCAATAGCTAGTAAGCGCCCCCACTAGGCAGCACCTAATTAAGTGAAATAAAACACTTTATGTAGGCAGCAACTGTGTTAATCCTCAATTACTATTTAAATATAACACATAAGAGACCAGAGTAACATTATCTACCATCAAAAATAAAATATTTGTTCCAACTTTGATCTTATTACTCTACCAGCAGTACCTTGTGCTGGCGCAGAAGGAAGGGAAGGAGCATGAGCATGCCTCCATCATGGACAATCCACCACACATCGATGTGGCCCTCAGTAAAACGCTCTCCGTTAGACGGATATGCAGAGATGTTCTTCGGCACCAGCAGGGCCAAATGAGCTGCTGTGGTCTCCCTCACTACCTCTGTGGGAGAAAAAAACACACTTGACTGAAAATAAACTTAAATACATACATTGCATAAGTATTCATACCCTTAAATCAGTCCTTAGTTAAAGCACCTTTACAGCCACTTGTCTTTTTGGGTATGATGTAACAATTTTGGCAATTATCCTCTTCACCTCTCAAGGTCTGTCAGCTTGGATGGGGGCTGATGCGCATTTTCAGGTTTCTCCAGAAATGTTTGATTGGGTGCAAGCCCAGGCCACTCAAAGACATTCACAGAGTTGTCTATAAGCCACTCCTGCTGTGTGCTTAGGGTCATTGTCCTGTTGGAAGGTGAACCTTCTGCCCAGTCTGAGGTTCTGAATGCTCTAGACTGGGTTTTCATCAAGGCTATCTCAATATTTTGGTAAATTGAGCTTTTCTTCTACTCTGATGAGTCCTTCAGTCCCTGCCGCTGAAAAATAGCCCCACAGCACGAGGCTGCTTCCAGCACACTTTACTTTTGGGATGGTACTCTGCAGGTGATGAGCAGTGCCTATTTTCCTTCAAACATGTTTCTTAAGATTAAGGTTCATCAGACCAGAGAACCTTGTTTCTCACAGCCTGAGGGTCCTTTATATGTTTTTTTTGTTTTTGCAAAGTTTTCATGTGCATTTACTGAGAAGTGGACTGAGTTTGGCCACATCTCCATAAAGCCCAGATCGGTGGAGTGTTGCAGTGATGTTTGTCCTTCTGTAAGTTTCTCCCATCTGCATATATGATCATGGAGCTCAACTAGAGTGAGCATCAAGCTCTTTGTCACCACTCTAGCCAAGGTCCTTCTCCATCAATTGCTCAGTTTGGCCGGGAGGCCAGTTCTAGGAAGAGTTGTGGTTGTTTCAAACTTTCATTAAGGGTAACAGAGACTACATGCTTCTGTGAACCTTCAATGCAGCAGAATTTCTCTGAACTTTTCCCTAGATGTGTGGCTTGATTCAAACCTGTTTCTGAGCTCTACAGGCAGTTGTTTTTTTACCTCAGAGCTTGGTTTTTGCTCTGGTCTGCATTTTCAGCTGTTAGCTCTTTTAAGACATGTGTGCCTTTCCAAATGATGCCCTTTCAATTACATTTGCCACAGGTTAACTTCACTCAAAGTGTAGTAACATCTACAAGCAATATAAATCCTCCTGAGCTAAATTTCAACTGTCCCAGAAAAGGGTATGAATACTTATGCAAGAGAATCACTTACGTTTTAATTTTTAATATATTTGCAGAGATGTTTAAAAACTGTTTTTGCTTTGCCATTATGGTGCATGTAGTGTAAAGAAAATAAGCAGTTTAACATAAAATGTAAAAAAATGAAGGGGTATGAATACTTTCACACAGCATTGTAAACCAAATACATTCATTTATATAAACAAAATTAATGTTATTTGGATTAATTCTCCAGCCCTAGTCATGTAGTTAATGTTTATCTATGTAGATATCTATGCAGTCTTTATCGTTGCTTATAACACGCAGTTCAAAATCTTTTGTGTGAGCATAGATTTACTGCTTGATAACATAGGATTATCAAGCAGTAAAGCTACGCTGACACAAAAATCATAAAAAGTTTATCAACTAGATATCAGTGGCTCTTATATCTTTGTCACATTTTCCAAACTAGCCCACCATATGTAGCTCCATGTCTAGACTTTTTGTCTTACGAATGAAGTTTCTGCAACGGTGGTGCTCCTCAGCTTGTTTCCAGTTCTTGGGGAAGCTGACCAGAACAGAATTGTGACGCAGGCCACCTAGGCCTCCAGCCTGGATTAGGTGTGAAGTGGCATCCCGCAGGTTAGAAGAGATCACAACCTGACTGAATCCCTTCACCTTCTCAACCTCCATCAGCTTCCTTAGGGACTGAGAGAGATGGAGCTTATTAATGTCTCATTTCTACAGGAGTTCAACTTTGATTCTGTGTGAGTGTGTTTCTGTGTATACGTACTTGGTCTGCTTTCTGCGCCTGTGGTTGGTTGTTTAAGTAGGTGCCCTCCACACAGGCTCCCACAATGGTCAAGCCTTTGCCTGCTTTCAGCTGACTGGTCAGGGACAGCAGTCGAGGCTGCTCTACATTCTGTTCCCCATCCAAACCCATAAGCACCAAAATCTGTGGCCTGGAAGATTGATGACATTTGAAAAATGCAAAATGCAATCTCAGTATTTTGGACGAACTACATGACAGTGATATACTACATGCAAGGCAGCTTGCTTGTTGTGTGCAGAGGCATATTACTGATTAGTCACTAACCTCCAGTTTTTGGTGTGAGGAGGACCTTCCTCCAGCCTCATCAGCGCATAACGGGCGGCACTCAGAGAAATGCCACGAATCCCATCTCCCCACTCTTTCTCAGCCCTAAAAAAGTACGATTTCACAACATTTGGTAATTCAGTTTTGAGTGGATCAGGGTTTCAAACTAGGCTCTTAAGTTTTAACTTTCAGATATGGTTAACACAATAATTTTGCTCTTTTTTCTGCTTTCTGTTCAGAAATTATGAGGCTATGTAAGGCCCATAAAGCTTCATTTACTGTTTAACATGGGTTGAATATATCGTTTACTGCACACATACTGCAGCGCACGTAAACTCCAAATGTTTTCAGCCTCTGCTGCCTCAAGAAATGACTACATGAACACATACACAATCTCTAGAACTGCTTTGAGTAACTTCAGGGAATTTTACCATTTCTTTTGAGAAAAAACTATGGTCATATCATATATAAACAGAAACTTGAAGGTCTTCACAGCAACCTGTCAGAATAAGTTTGGTTAACTTAAAGAAACAATTATAAATATTATTTAACATAATGATAGTACTACCAATAACTAATAATTAAACTATTAAAACATTATTTTTACAGGAATATTTACCAGAAAAATGATTAATCAGAAAGCTGCACAGACAATAATGCCTTTTCTGCCAAGAGTGAGATTGATCTAGTTAGTGTGAAACTCATTAGGTTTTTTCTTTTTTGTTTAGTCGCCTTCTCCTGAGGCTCATTTAGGTTTGCTTACCCGCAGAATTCGATGTACTTGTAGATGCAGCTGGCGATTACCATGGCAACAATGGCGTAGTACCAGGAGCAGAGGAACATCAGGGTGAGACACAAGCTCATGCCCAAGAGTGACAAAGCCCTGGAGACAGATCACAGTCCTTCTTATGTTCATTTGTCCAGTTCACAATTGCTGTGACTTTACTCTCAGCTGTTTATAGTACTTACAATAACCATCACAGGTGACTGAAATCTTGGTGGAAGAAGGACTTAATTGTTTGGTGCAATGTCAGTTTGTCGTCGCTTTAAAGGAATAGTTTGCCCCAAAAAATGAAAGTTCTGTCATTAATTAGTCACCCTCCTGTTTTTCCAATCCCATGAGACCTTTGTTCATCTCCAGAACACAAATTAAGACATAAGCTAAGAGATAAATTAAGACAGCACTCAGATTTAATCAAAAATATCTTAATTTGTGTTCCAAAGTCAAATGAAGGTCTTGGTTTGATATGAGGTCAGGTTTGGAGCGATATGAGGGTGAATAATTAATGACAGCATTTTCATTTTGAGTGAACTATCCCTTTAAGGTTAAAGATTTTAAAAGACTTTCAGCTTTTATATCCTCAAAGTAATATTTTGTGGACAAACACTTTCTGTCAGTGACACAAACCTAAGGAAGCAGGTGTTTGTGTGTGTTTGTACCAGTGGTAGAATTTAAAGCGGGGCCTCCAGTTCGGGGTCCTGAGGAGCGTCTGCAGCGCACAGGCAAGGTTTACAAACATGTAGCACATGAGGAAGAACCTGTAGGAAAACAATGCATATCATCAGTATATGTAATACAGATAAATCATTTTTTATGATTTGTTTTGCAACTCTGAACCCTTTATTTATGTATTTATCTAGGCATGTAAGTATTCATTTATTTACAGTTGAAAATTTTATGTCAAACCTAAAACACACTGGCCAACTTTTGTTAAAGCCACTAAACACAAATTATTAGTTTGCATAAGTATTTAGTCAGCATTTAGTTTTAGAATGAACAGAATTAAGTTAAAGTACAAATTAATTAAAAAAAATAATTGTTTACATTAAAATAACAATAATATAATTATAGAAAATATTTGAAAAAAAAAACACAAATTTAAAAATATAAGATTTTATTTTTTTCATTTAAAAATATTTGTAAATGTTAATATAAAAACAACATAATATTTAAATAATATATCATATTTTTAGATAATATTTTAAAATCATTTTTAAAAATATTTTCAATTAATTATAAATTAAATATAATATATATGAGCAATATGACATGAGTAGATGTGAGTAGGTAATAACAGCATGCCGATATACAGCCATATCGCACATTTACTCGTGTGATATTGCATTTATACAACAGTTCGACATAAAATAACAAGAGAGGTACTTTGAAAGCCTTCTTTTGTTCGAACTACTTCCTTCTGTCACAGATTCAAATCTAAAGTTGACAGTTTAACGGCTGAGCCCAAGCCTCCATGACTTATTCGAAAATGTCAATTTAGAACTAGTAACGAATGAATGTTGAGTTGCTTCATTAAAACCTTATTGTGTTACTTTTTTGAAAGCAGTGTATTTTACGTAGTAGAGTATTATAACAGATAGATCCGATTTTCTAAATGAGTGTGATTGCCTGCATTTTATACAGAATTCATTATTCAGCTCAGTCTCATAGTAACAATAAACATTAGTTTGAATATCTGCTGAGGAAAGCGCTGTCCTTGTCGTAACCTTATTATCCTTTCATCTGTTAAGGGTGATTTCTGATGACAGCACTGCTCAGACAAGCTGATAAAATAAAAATAAAACTTCTAAAAATAACTTCTGTTCAAGTCTTTACTTATGACTTGTAAAAACTGTCTCTTGTAGCCATCTAATGGTGGAACAATGTAACTCACCATCATAAACAAGCACAGTTTCTCAATACTAACACTATTATCAAACACAACTATTATCTAAAATAATATTTATTGAATAATAATATCAACAGCCATCGTTAAAGTTGCTAGGCAATTCAGTCAAAAGTACAAAGGCATCACTCTCATATACAAGCATTGAATATAGATAAACATGATAATACTTCACCAAAATGATTTGCTATGGAAATTTTCTAATTGACGTTATCTTTATTAAAGGAGTAGTTCACTTTCAGAACAAAAATGTACAGATAATTTACTCACCCTCTTGTCATCCAGGATGCTCATGTTTTTCTTCAGTTGATAAGAAACTATGTTTCTTAAGGAAAACATTTCAGGACTTCTTTACATATAATGGACTATAACTGGACTTCCTAAAATGCAGTTTAAATGCAGCTTCAAAGGGCTCTAACGTCCCCAGCCGAGGAAAAAGTTCTTATCAAACAAAACGATCTGTCATTTTCGAAACAAACTCACTATTTATGTACTTTCTAACCTCAAACGCTTGTCTTGTCTATGTCTGCGTGAGCTCTGTTCTTTCTGGTTCAAGACAGTTAGGGTATTTTGAAAAACTCCCATCTCGTTTTCTTCCCCAACTTCAAAATTGCCCGACAGTACATCGCTGCCGAAGTTCCGACCCAGTGTTTGCAAAGTGAACATGCAAAGAAGATCAAATGTCCTTTACAAAAAAAAGGGTAAAACAATGCTTTTGAAGTTGAAGAAGAAAACAAGATGGAAGTTTTTCGACATACCCTAACTGTATTGATACGGATTACACAGACTACGCATGAGCATCACAGCCAAGTCAAGATGAGCATTTGAGGTTAAAAAGTATATAAATTGTCAATTTGTTTTCAAAATGACAGACCATTTCACTAGATAAGACCCTTGCACTAGATAAGCTGCATTTTGGAAGTTCAAACTTGGGGACACCATTGAAGTTCACCATATGGAGATAATTCCTGAGATGTTTTCCTCAAGAAACATATTTTCTTTATGACTGAAGAAAGAAAGACATGAACATCTTCGATTGCAAATTGGTAAATAAATTCTGCACATTTTTGTCCTGGAAGTTAACTAATACTTTAACAAACCACATAGTTGAAGTCCAAACAAGTACATTCTTCACAAAACAGTATTATTTTTTAAGTTATAGTGGATTTGGGTGTTTGCCATGACACTCGCTGTGAGAAATACAACAACTTCGGCAAGCGGAGTGATACAAACGGTGAAAGCAAAATTCAAATTAGCCATTTTAATCTAGATTAATTCCAAGATTACAGTGAGATTAATCTAGATTAAAAAATTAATCTATGCCCACCACTAATAAAAATAAAATGTAACAACACTTTTAAATAATTTATATAATTTTTGTTTTAAATAATATTGTAAAATAATAATACAATTAAAGAAAGCATACTTGAGGATATGCTGAAAAACGTCCTTTAGAAAGACCATCAGTGAATTATGATACTTTTTAGAGCTAAATGTTATAGTTGTGCCATCCACCAGCAGAGACTTACTGACTCATACCAGACATTAAACCCTTAATTAAAGCCTCTTGACTACACACAAGTGATCTCCATTTAACTCTCTTGGCTTTAAAAACCAATGGGGTGCATTAGCTAAAATTGATGTGTCATATTAAAGGTGTTATATATTTATGAATTCAGTTATTCGGGATTTTATGTTTATCAACTATATTTAATTATATTAGACCACTTTTTCCAGTTCGGATTGAAATTGAAATTGCTGATCAGTGGCAAAAAGGACACATGAAGTCCACTGTGGCTTTAAAAAATGGAGAAAACAACCCCAAAGCATGACAAAGTCCATACGTTTATCATATCTACAAAGGTTATAAGGGGAAAAGTGTTTAGAAAGAATACAAAGTGCTGAATTAATGGTATTTTATTGTGCTATATACCTGTAAATAAGTTTAGGAACTATTGAAGAACAGGCTTTTGGAAAAGAGGCTATTCAGCAGACTGAAGTTTTATTACAGCAATAGCGAGACAGTTTATTGCTTTTGTTTCTCTGGGAATCATAAAGAATGCGATGTGCTGTGTATTTTTGGGTAGTGTTGCTTACATGGACAGAATGGGTGCGACTGCATCCAGGGAGGCGATGAGGATGCCAATCTCACAGATGCAGGCCGTCAGGAGAAGAGCCCATGTAGGTTCTCCGTTAGCTTTGCCATGACCAAACACCTGTCAAACCAGAAGTAACACTTATGGTTAAGTATTAAAGCATTAACAGAGAGATAATCGGAGAGCAAATGCAGAGATGTACCCTGAGGAAAGGAATAATGGCATCTCGGGCGATAGCCTGAAGGAGGCGGGGTGCTCCTGTTAAACTCTGAAGCCCTGCCCCACAGGTGGAGAAGAAGGAGCCAAACACAATGACCCAGGGCGAGGGCCATGCCAGGGTGCCAATAACCAAGTTACCGTTGACACCTTCTCCAAATCTGTGTGTTTACAACAGTGTTGTTATTGTTAATATCGTAAGACAATCAAAAATCATTTTTGTTCATTGAAAATAATAACAAAATACAATAAAATAAAACTTTAAGACAAATAGAAACATGGCATTGGCAGTTAAATGAAATAAAATAGTTTGTTTAAATACTAAAATTAATAAAATAAAATATTAGATGAAAACTTAAATAACATTTAGAAATGTAGCCTTGGCAATTGAATTAAATAAAAACGTTTCAGTTTAAACAGTGAAATTACTAAAAATAAGATTTAAAAATAAAAATAATTAATTTAAATAAAATGTTTGATAAAAACGTAAAAGACAATTCGAAATATGACAGTGGCAATAAAATAAAATGAAAAAGTTCAAGTTCAAATACTAAAACTATGATTGAAAACTAAAAGAAAAGAAAAGAAAAGTTCAAAGAAAATTAGAAATATGCCCTTGGCAATTACATGAAATAAAAAAAAGTTTTATTTCAAATACTAAAATTACTTAAACTCAGACTGAGAAATAAAATAAAACAAAATAAAACTTAAAGACAACTAGATATATGGCATTTGAAATTAAATGAAATAAAATAGTTTAAGTTTAAATACTAAAGTTTAAATTAAATTAAATTAAATTAAATATTAGATGAAAATAAAAGACAATTAGAAATATGGCCTTGAAAATAAAATTATATAAAATAGTTTAAGTTTAAATACTAAAATTAATAAAACTAAACTAAACTAAATTAAACTAAAATAAAATTAAATATTAGATGAAGACAAAAAACAATTCATTACAAGTCATTAGAAATTAAATTAGTTTAAATACTAAAAATACCAAAACTAGGATCGAAACATTTAAAAAATTAAAATAAAATAAAATAGAAATATGGCTGTGGCAATTAAATGAAATTAAAATGTTTTGAATGTTTTGAAGTTTTAAATAGTAAAATTACTAAAACTAAAATTGAAAATCATAAATAAAAAATAAAATAAATAACATATTGCATGTAAAATATTACATGCAATTACAAATATTAGATTACAAACATAAAAGACAATTAGAAATATGGCCTTAAATGAAATAAAAAAGTTTGAACACTAAAACTAAAACTTAAATAAAAATTAATTAATTAATTAATTAAGGCTAAATAGAAATAACAAAACTAAAAAAATTGATGAAAGCATAAAACAAAATTACTAAACAAACTAAAATTAAAATGAAAACTATTAATAAAAACTGAAATCTATGTGTTTAGAAAAATGTATTTTGTTAACTTATAGTATTACAAATGATTTCTGTTAATCGAAAAAGCTGAAATTAGGAAAAAAAAAGATATTAGACGAAAATTTAAAAGAAAATTAGATATGCTCCCTTGGCAATTTACTGAAATAAAGTTTAAGTTTAAATACTAAAAGAAACCTAAAATTGAAATAAAAATAAATTAAAGCTAAATATAAATATTTACTGTTATTTTTGTTAATAGTATTAAAAGCATTTTTGTTAATTAATTAAGGCTCAAATAAAATAAAAAAAAAATATTAGATGAAACCTTACCAGAAAATTAGAAATGGTACATTGGCAATAACTGAAATAAAGTAAAGTTTAATTTAAAATATTTATACAAAAATGAAAAAAGAAAATGGCAAAAGCATATAACTAAAATTAAAAATGTAAAAACTTCAGGTAATTCAAAATATGAATAAATACTATATTAGTATATAAATACATACACATTCTTTAGTAATTGTTAGATTACTAAACACTAAAAAAGCACCCATCTAGGATTCAATTAAATTGCTATACTGAATCCAAAGTGAATTAAATGTACAAGTACAGACTCACTTGTCCCTCAAAACGACTCCATCCACACAGGCTCCAAACAGAATCACACTAGACATGTCTGCGAGAGCAAACATTTAGGAGAACGACACAAAGCAGCAAAAAGGCATTCATCCTATTTCAGCTATTTTCCGATAGATGGAAACTTGAAGTCTTATCATTTTATCATTGTTGTTTACTGGATATCCAATTACACTGTATTCTGTACAATCCAAGATGTGCAGCTCTGCAATGTGTGAAAGTCATAGGTCATTTATTTATGCAAAACTGGAGCAGTTTATTGCCTGTGGAGTAAAGGATACAGATGATGGAGGTGGTTGTGATGGCCAGGATGGTACCAATAGGGATGGACTTCTGAGCATCCTGCAGGTCACCAGAACGGTTCGAACCAGCCATGATACCTGTGACACACACATACTGTTTATATTATATCTTGAAACTAGGGCTGCCCTAGACTAAAGATGTTTCTGGTCAAATAGTAGTTCATTTTAAGCATTAGTCAACTATGAGTTGCATGTTTATTAATAAACCATATACTGTAAATAAATTATAATGAGTCTTTAATTGCCTACATAGCCTAATAAGCACTCAAGCGCACACACAAAAATCTTGATAGAGCACACCGGCAGATTTAGTAATTATGAATGTGTCAAGGAAAACTAGCAAAGAGACTGCATTAACATTTTAATAATTTATTGATAAACTATAGCTTTCTTTATTTTCACTGATGTGCTTGTATCTTATGCATGTTTCCTATGAATTACGTAATCTGAGAATTTTTGTTTTCTCTTTGAATTGGTTCATTTAAAAGTAGACAATTCACTCTATATATAGTTTTCTTGTCTGTAAGGCAAGTATACACAGAGATTCGAAGTTTTGCGATCAAGTTCACATAAATCGACATGGCTGAAATGCATCTAATATGTTTTCATTATTTTACAAAAGTGCAATGTTTCGTTACACTGAGTGCACACACATAAATGTACAGTCCTTATAGATTTGAAAGATGTATTACTTCTCTCTCTCTCTCTCTATTTAATAGAGGAAACGCACAGCGAACGTAGTTCCATCTGTAGAGATGACAAATCAGTGCCGCAAGTCAAAAACAAAGAAAGCGCTAGTTTACTGAATTATTAAATGTTAATGCAGTCTCCTGGTTTTCCCAGACACATTCACAATTACTATCTGCTGGCGTGCAGTGGCAAGATTTTTTGTGTGTACTCGAGCTCTTAGTATGCTGTGTATGCAATTAAATGCTCATTTATTAATAAACATACGACTAATAGTCGACTAATGCTTAAAATGAATACTAGTCGACCAGAGACTTCTTTAGTCGAGGACAGCCCTACTAGAAACACTTGTGTTTATGGGTCAAGTTCTGTCTGGATTAACGGGAGATTATGAGAACAGATATTATGAGAACAAAAAGATGTTTCACTTTTGATGAAATTAAAAAAGGCAAAAGCATAAGAAAGATTTAAAAAAAGGCCATTATGAACATAATAAAGACCAAAGCTAGACATTTATGTAAATAATTCCCCTAATGATCAAAGTGTTGTAGTGACCTGTGACGGAGGGGAAGTAGATGCCAACCAGCAGGGTGAAGAAGCTGGTGATATCGGCCATGACATATCTGTTAGTGTTGGTCACTGGGGCCTCAGGGTCGAGTATTGCTGGTATACCTCGCTTCTCTAAAATTGAATTTTTCTCCATAAAGGTGCTGAAGAGGTTTTCTGTGAAGAACAAAAAAAATTAACTTTTCCCCATGTAATTGAAAACAGAATTCTGTTCAAAACACAATGATTACATTCATTTTGAACCTTAAATTTAAGTAATAATATATTATATATTACTATTAAATAGTAATCTTATTGACAAATTATTTAGTTGCAAAGCTGAATTTTCAGCATTATCATCGTGATCCTTCAAAAATCATCCTAATATTCTAATTTGCTACTCAAGAAACAGAAAGTTTAAAGGAACAGTACTTTAAAATGTAAAGAATGTAAAGAATAAACAGTAAAATATAGTGATGAATCTTAAAATATCAATGTGAGTGTTGGGGATTTCTAACCTGCCAGGATGCCACTGGTGACTCCAGGGATTCCCTGGATCTGACTGATATTGTTGTTGGTGAAGTACTCATCACAGGTGGCATTCAGGAACTCAGAGTCACAGAAGGCTCTCCAAAGCTTGGTAGTGAGTGTGGCATTGCCTCTCTCTATGGTCTTGGCACAAATGTCAAATCCCTTTGACATAAGAGTTCGGTTCCCAAGCACACACACCCTACGCAGGATAAAGGCAGTGTTATAAAGCTGTATGCTCCAAAAATGTAGACATTCTGTATCTAAAAACAAAAAACAAAAAAACGGCTGCAACTAACAATTATTTTGATAATTGATTAGTTGGCTGATTATTTTTTCAATTATACTACGGGGCCGTTGAATGCCTGAATCTGATTGGCTGACAAACGTTCTAGTGGTGTGCATTATTTTCAGGGAAACACACAGTGAATGAACAACAGGGTGTCGGGCATGCATTATTTTCTAAGAATTCTACAGCCTGTCGTCAATTATTCCTTACTTAACAGAGTAATCGAATAAAAAAGCTATTTTTTTGTATTTTATTGACAAAGATCCCACTAGTTCATATTCTGCCAAATGCCCTTTAAACAAAGTGCCAACTGAACGCTATGAAAACTTACAGTGCTTAAGAATTTATTAGACCACATGTCATAATATAGACAAAACACTAATATTATAGGAATCTGTCAAAAAAATTAAATGTAAAATAACACAATGAAAAAAATAAATAGTATTTATTCACATAAAAAATGGCATCCTATGCCTTTCATAACAGCTTGGGTATCTAAAAAAACACTATAAAGCATTCAACAACAGATGTTTAAACACAATTAATGTTCATCTCCCACAGCATCTCATTCTGGTTCCTCCACTGTTTTTAGATGCATTTTGTCTTTAGAAATGCATCATTCAGTGCTGCAATTTGATACAACCGGCTAAAGCTGTACGTGTACGTTGTCAATGATTTTTCTTGATAATAATCAATTTTATTGGCTAGTTGTTGCAACCGTAAAAAAATTCTACTTACGGAAATTCAGGTGGGTCAAAAGAAGTCTTGATGACGCCAGCATAGACAGCGAGAATTGAAAGTACAACGCAGGCGAGGAACACAAGGGCCAACTTGTTGACATACTTCACACCGACAAAGACGACTAAAGCCATGAAGGAGAGCACGATGGTACCGTACACACGCATGTTATTTAAAAGCGCTGCCTCAGCCTCAGCTCCCTCCAGACCCTCCATCTTAAAAATGGCAGCTGCTGGCACAATGTATATCTAGAAAGAAATCAAGAGAACAAAATAAAATAAAATTGTGAAAAAGTTTCCAATGGTTAAAGGGATAATCAAAAAATAAAAATTTTGTTATCATTTACTAGCCCTTAAGTTGTTCTAAACCTGTATGAATTTCTTTATTTTGCAGAACACAAAAGAATTTTGAAGAACTTTGGTAACTAAATAGTTTCAGGTTCTCAAAAATTTCCATTTTTCCAAAACAATCACACACAATTTGGTTTCTCTCTAAATTACATAATAAAGACTTAAAATAATTATCTGACACCAAGTTCTGTAACGTCATCTCCTTGGAAAAGATTCCAATCTGAAGTGGCGGCATATTTAAAAGAAGTTTTACCAAGCTCAGTCCTGACAGAAGGCACACAAAGATTATATTTTGATTGAGAACGTATTCAGTAATTTATAAACAAAGTCCTTGTATAAGACAACAGAGATAAACTAGTAAACAACCCAAAACTGCCTTATATATCAACACATACCAATGCATTTTTTTGTGGATACTCAAAGAAGGCCATGCAACTCTTTTATATATTTTACAATGATCAGTTGAAAATTTACATCCAGTTATAATTCTTAGAGCTGCATGGTACAATGCATCAAACAATAATATATATATATATATATATATATATATATATATATATATATATATATAACTAATAACTCAATTATATATAGAAATATCTAAATAAATAAAAATACATAGACATTCTATAAACAAACTGAAAAAAATGATTCAAACATAGCTAAATTACTAAAATTAAAATTTCTATGAAAAATGAAAATACAAAAATAATAAATGAATACAAAAAAATTAATAAAAACTTGAACAAAAATAATACACTACCAGTCAAGTTTTTGGACAGTAAGAATATATATATTTTAAAGAAGTCTCTTCTGCTTATCAAACCTACATTTATCAATCCAAAGTACAGCAAAAAATTTTTTACTAAATATTTTACTATTTTAAAAAACTGTTTTCTATTTGAATATATTTTAATGTATTTTATGTATTTTTTTCCTATGACTTCAAAACTGATTTTTTTTTTATTAAAAAATATTTATAGTGCATAGTGCTACGAAAGCTTTTTATTTATATCTCTTTTTAGCTTTTTACTTGCATCTCAGTGATACTAAAATAACTAAATTGATCAACTTTTCAGCCAATTCTGCTTTAAACCTGTACATTTATGAATGTCAGATTAAACGAAAACCAATAAAAACGTACCAGCAGGATTTCAATGCAGCCCAGGATGTACATGGCTCCTGCAAAAGTAGTGCCCAGGTAAAAACATATACCAACAGCCCCGCCAAACTCTGGCCCCAGTGAACGAGAGATCATGTAGTATGAGCCTCCAGCTGTAAGTAAACGAACAAATTCACCATTAGGTATATTCAGAACAAAGAGTTAAACAGAAAAGAAAAGTACTTCACATCAGCATCATATTTTTGTATTCTTGAAATGTCATTTTGACACAAGAGGCACATCTACAAACTACAGTACTGTTATTTCAAATAAACACTGACAGACATGCATCCACACAGTTATGAATGCAAAGCTGATCTCAGCACAGTTGGGAGCTGTAATGTGCACTGTAGCTAACTGCCCATGAAGAACAACAGGACGGCCGTCCTCTGGGCGTCTGCACACAAACACAAGCACGCTGAATTCTGCTCACCTGGCACAACTCCATTGGTGGCAATAGCACTCATTGAGATAGCAGTCAGCATAGTCTGTAAATAGAGTAAATAAAGATCAATAAAGAGGGGACAGTGAGCGACAGAGACAAGAAGCCTCCACTAAGCCCTCCAGTGACTCGTGAAAGAAAAGATGTATTTATTAGAAAAGAAACCGTGAGTATATTAAGACATTGTACAGTTGAGGGAGTTTTACAGCTATGTAGCTGACTCATTGGTCCTGAGGAAAACTGAGGGGGTAATAATTTTGGCTCAGGCCCCTTGACTTGAAGTGATGGCCCAGCATAAAACAGGTATTCTGTAATTATATTTTACCATTATTGTGCAATTTTTTTTGAATTTTTTTTTGGTTGTTGAGTAAATATTTTGGCAATACTTAACAAGGATTTATATGTTGACAAAAAAAGAGGAAAAAAAAAACCCCAGCATAAAAAACAAAACCATATGTTGTTTCTCCGCACACGGTTCACTGTGCCTTTCGACTCAAAATATTACATGTCACATACAGTGATATTATTTGGGAAAAATATCTTTAGGTACATAAATAACTAAAATGGCAAACTATTTTAGGCTGTTCTACAAAATAAAAAGTAATTGCAACTTTTTATTGCACAATTCTACATTTTTTTCTCGCAATACATTTCGAAATTCTAACTTGTTTCTCAGAATTGTGAGACAAACTCGCAACTCTGAAAAACAAAGTCAAAATTCTAAGAAATAAACTCAAAATTCTGACATTCTAAAATGCAACTGAGAGTTAAGCCAGAATCGTGAGCTATAAACTTACAATTTTGAAAATATGTCAGTCTTTTTCAACTCCAAACTGGACTTTATAACTTGCAATTGCGAGTTTATTACACAATTCTGATAAAAAAGTCATAATTGCAATGTAAACTCACAACTGTGGGGAAAAAAGTAGGATTGTGAGTTTTTATCTCGCAATTTTGACTTATTTCTCACAATTAAGTTTATATTATGCAATTCGGAGAAAACAAGTCAGAATTGCAACATAAACTCTCACAATCTCACAATTCTGACTTATTTCTCATAAAAAAGTCAAATTTCTAAGAAATAAACTCAAAGAAATGAAGTCAGAATGGTGATATGATCTCCCAATTGCAAGTTATGTGAGAGATAAACTTGCAATTCTGAGAAATAAAGTCATAATTTATATAAACTCAAAATTCTGACTTTCTAACATGCAAAGGAGAGTTATTAAGTCAGAACTGTGATATATAAATTCCCAATTCTGAGAACATATCAGTCTTTTTTCCCTCCAAACTGGACTTTATAACTCGCAACTGTGAGTTTATTTCTGACAGTTCTGAGAAAAAAAAGTCAGAATTGCAACTTAAACTCACAATTGTGAGAAAAAAGTCAGAATTTTGTTTTTATCTCACAATTCTGACTTATTTCTCACAAAAAGTCAAAATTCTAGGAAATAAACTCAAAGAAATGAAGTCAGAATTGTGATATGAACTCCCAATTGCAAGTTATAAAGTTTTGTGAGAGATAAACTTGCAATTCTGAGAAATAAAGTCATAATTCATATAAACTCAAAATTCTGACTTTCTAACACACAACTGAGAGTTATTATGTCAGAACTGTGATATATAAACTTCCAATTCTGAGAACATATCAGTCTTTTTTCCCTCCAAACTGGACTTTATAACTCGCAACTGTGAGTTTATTTCTGACAGTTCTGAGAAAAAAAAGTCAGAATTGCAACATAAACTCACAATTGTGAGAAAAAAGTCAGAATTGTGTTTTTATCTCACAATTCTGACTTATTTCTCACAAAAAGTCAAAATTCTAGGAAATAAACTCAAAGAAATGAAGTCAGAATTGTGATATGAACTCCCAATTGCAAGTTATAAAGTTATGTGAGAGATAAACTTGCAATTCTGAGAAATAAAGTCATAATTCATATAAACTCAAAATTCTGACTTTCTAACACACAACTGAGAGTTATTATGTCAGAACTGTGATATATAAACTTCCAATTCTGAGAACATACCAATCTTTTCCCCCTCCAAACTGGACTTTATAACTTGCAACAGCAAGTTTATATCTTACAATTGTGTGAAAAAAGTCTGTATTGTGTTTTTTGATCTTACAATTCTGATTTATTTCTCACAAAAAAGTCAAAATTCTAAGAAATAATCTCAAAGAAATGAAGTATGAATTCTAATATACTTTAATTACTCCCAATTGCAAGTTATGAAGTCAGTCAATTCTGACTTCATAACTTGCAATTGGGAGTTTATTTTACAATTTTTACTTAATTTCTTTGAGATTATTTATTAGAATTTTGACTTTTTGTGAGAAATAAGTCAGAATTGCGAGATAAAAACTCACAATTTGGACTTTTTTTTCTCACAATTGGGAGTTTATTTTGCAATTCTGACTTTTTTTCTCAGAACTGTCAGGAATAAACTCACATTTGCAAGTTATAAAGTCCAGTTTGGAGGCAAAAAAGACTGGTATGTTCTCAGAATTGGGAATTTATATATCACAGTTCTTACTTTGCATGTTAGAAAGTCAGAATTTTGAGTTTATATAAATTATGACTTTATTTCTCAGAATTGCAATAATAATATCAGTCTTTTCCCCCTCCTAACTAGACTTTATAACTCATAATTGTGAGTTTGTTTCTTACAGTTCTGATAAAAAAGTCAGAATTGCAACCTAAACTCACAATTGTGACAAAAAAGTCAGAGTTGTGAGTTTTTATCTCGCAATTCTGACTTTGTTTCTAGCCACTGAGAGGAAGAAAGAAAAACAGTAATTTTCAGTAAAAAAATCTGTTTCATATTCTAAAATATTTTAATATGTACTTTTTTCATATGTTTGATGCAAAGCTGAATTTTCAGCATCATATCATTTTGCTACAATTATCAGTGTACATGATCTTTTAGAAATTCTAATAGGTTGATTTGCTAAAGAAACATTTCTGATTTTTAGCAATGTTAAAACAGTTGTGCTAATTATTTTATCAGAATTCTTGCTAAAGAACAGCAGTAGAAATCTTCTGTAATATTATAAACCTCTTAAGTGTAATTTTTGATAATTTTAAATTCCTAAATTTCTGTCAAACTTTTGAATGGTTAGTATACTTGAGCACTTGACATTCTTACACACATGCAAATAGTGTGATATTCGATGTACTCAAATTCTAGGAAGTTTTATTTATTTGTAAGTATTCATATACTAGGAAGTTTTATTTATTTGTAAGTATTCATATACTGCTAGAGCAACCAGGACTGAAACAAACCTTTTGACTATGACTAGGGAGTGCAGCTTTGCAGAATTATCCTGTGAGAGTGTGTGTTTGTATTTCCTGGGGTTTGGCAGGGTCAGAAGGGCATGACAGGGGATTTATGGTGGTACAATCTGAAGGGACAGCTTTCAGCTTTTTTATATCAAACAATATTAAAACAGATATAGCAGGAGGGGAAAAAGCTCAGAGTGGGACTGCATTGCACATTCACTTACATAATACTGCTCAAACTCCCTCTGAAACAAACCACTGCAGCAAATATTCACTAATATGTGACATAAGTACCCACAGAATGCATGCAAACATGCACGTGGTGCTCTAAGGTTTTCGTGAGGTGGAAAACGTGAATAGAATCAAGGAATCCAGTCAAGCAATGGTATAACATGCACTAGTCTCGCGTAGCCAGACCTTCAGACTGACGGCTGAAGGTCTGGAATTCATGGCAGCTTTAATTGGCCAAGACCTGCCCATAAGGCCGTTTGACCGACATGTCAAACAACCAATCACAGTTCGTTTCGTTCAGCGGCACGTTTCGGGGCGTAGAAATGCCCCCACAACAACAGACTGGCATGCAACAAGTCAGTCATTGAAATAACCAGCATTGAAAAGTTAACGAAGAAGAGGGAGAACAAGCAGTAAGTCAGTAATTTGTTCGCGAACGTCGCAAATGTGTATAACAACAACGGCGTCTGCTTAAGCACCTTTTAGCAAAACGCGAGTAAATCAGTCTGCGCTTTGTTTCCCGGCGGACCGAAAATAAACGCGACACTCGCGTCTCCCGGATATCCGATCAAATTCAACTAATCAGATCACGACTTCGACATTCCTGAAGTGTTTCCAGTTAAGTGTACAATATGCATCAGACGTTTAGCCAACGTTCCGTGGGCGTGACATCTGAGGCTGAGACTAAACATGCACTGACTTGGAATTTGGCTAATTCTGGATGAGAAAAAAAAAAATCAAAAGTAGGGCTGCATACTAGAAGGGACAGCTCATGGTTAAGGGTTTGGAACGACATGTGGGTGAGTAATTACTGTAATGGCAGAATTTTATTTTTGGGTGAACTATACCTTTAATCAAAGCACTATATGGACTAGTGTCTACAAATATTAAACAGCAGAAAGAGTGCTATTTAAATATTAAAATATTATGTGTATCTTCACATACTTTAGCATGTGTGTTCATTGGTGTTTTCAGTATCTGCAGTCTCATTGCATGCAGACATCTCCAGAGCTGATCTAAGGGTCACTTCAACAGCATTTCACAATTTAATTTGATTAAAAACTATCGGCAGATACACAGAGAAACTCAAATGTTTTCTATAGATAAATTTATCATGTCTGTGAGGCAAGTACTCTCTGAGATTCTGGCTGTTTTATTTACGTGTCTGTGAAAAAAGTTGTTAGAGACTGAGACTGCACCCTGTTTATTTTACAAAAGCACATTGTTTTGTTGCTATAATGACTATACACAAATAAAAGTAAGCCCTTTGCAGTTTCAAACGATGCCTTATTCCTATCTGTAGGATAAAAAATAAAAAGTAATCAAGAAAAAAATAGACAGACTGCACCAGTGATGTCCAAAATCTAACTTTGGTTTAGTTTGGAAGTGACATATAATTGTGACAAAATCTATTACCATTGTGAAGTAGATGCATTTTAATGTCGGCACTAACAGCTTTGCGATAAGTGTGCCGACCTGTGTTTGATTCCCATCTCCCCTTTTTCCGCCCAATGCTTTCCTGTCATCTCTTTACTGCCATGTCCCAATAAAGGCATAAAACTTTAAAAAGTTATGAAATTTTAATTACATTTTTTATATTATTTAAAAATGTAATAGTTATATTATTATTATTATTATTATTATTATTGTTATTTTAATAGTAAAATCGAGATATAAATATATGAATATAAATATTAAATACATATAACTTTGTTTTGTAAGGTTTCACACAATATCACACTATTTTTCTTCTAGGTTTTAATTATTTATACCTACGTTATTCAGCACTTTACCAACATATAAAAGAAACTTCATTCGTTTTATTATATCACAAGCTAATAAATAAATAAATAGTTAACATTTATTGTCATTAATTAAGTTAATTAGACATGATTTTTGATGATTACAATTGAATTAAACAATTAAAATCAAATAAATAAAAAAAATAAAACAGAGAATTAAGAATTTGGGGAAAGTACAACACAATTTGTGAAAAAAAAATGTATGTATTGTTTGTACTGTTTTATACTATACATTTTTGTACTGTATAAACTTTTATAAGCTCACTAATATTTAATTAAATTATTAAAGCAGACTCCAGAAGAACTAAAATGAAACATAAAAAAATTAAAAAAGAAACGTTATATGGCACAAAATTAAATGGATTTCACAGGGCCCTACGCACATCACAAGAATCCCCAGCAGCGGGAGCGACATGTGTTAAACTGACAGCTTTGAAATCAAACACCTCATGTAAGCATTTACATTTATGTTCTTGGCAGAAACTCCTGGCACGCTCGCAAACCAACTCACCAAAGTGACTCACAACAAAGTGATTGTATAAATGTAAGCAATCTCCAGTTGAAGGTGCAGAGGGGTAAAAGAAAACCCTAAGCTCTGGAGAGGGAGTCTCTGGGGCTCTCACTGCATAATGGTAATAAAAAATTCAGCTTTCCAGGCCTAAGCAGACCTTTCTGCTGGAGTAAAGTACATTCAGATCTGAAGGATAGTGCGGCTATTTGTGAAGTGTTTGAGCTTGTGTGTCCCACCCACTGACATACATGGACCCCCATGCCTCCTGTAGTGTTTGTGTAAGTGCATTTAAGACTGACCGTGGAGCAACACATGAAGACGATGAAGAAGGTTCCCAGGACGCCTCCAACCCCCACCAACCAGGTCATCCTGAGGAACAGGATCACACCTAGGATGTTTTGCATACACGGCAGGTAAACGCCCATGATGGTGCCCATCCGTGGAGCCTGTTAATCAACCAACCAACCAAC
The DNA here is from genome assembly GCF_049309525.1 of Garra rufa. NCBI lineage: Eukaryota > Metazoa > Chordata > Actinopteri > Cypriniformes > Cyprinidae > Garra > Garra rufa. The sequence continues at coordinate 10,525,370 of NC_133375.1, forward strand.
TAATCAATGATCAGGACAACATGGAATCTAATGCTCATTATACATCATCATTAAATGACCATTTTAGCTGCTTGTCAATCAGCTTCCTCCCAGTTAATGATTACCTTGCATCCATCAAAATACAAAAGACTGAGGATCATAAAGAAGGGTCTGTAGTGATTTGGGAGTCTGCAGAGATACAGATGGTAGTTTTTATCACCTGCACGGTTTTCTTGCGCGCCTCCTCATTGTTTTCTGCCTCCTCATGTTCTTTGCTGCCCTGCGTCAGGTTGGAGTAGTTGGCGAGGCTGCTCAGCAGAGAAGATACCATGGGACTGGTGTCCATCTCCTCCTACACAACACACACATACAAACAAATTTGTGAACCTACAACACATTCATCTGAAACACTTTGAAATCATTAGAAACGCTGGACTACCTCAAACAGAGCCATGTTTTTTCCATCATACTGCTGGCTTTTCTCTACGTCACTGGTGCTGCTGTTGATAAAGGGGCTGCTCTCCTTGGATGTTGCATCTCCTGTTAAACATATGTGAATTAAACATTGTTTATTAGAATATGAGCTGTAATATATTTACACATTAACACTTTAGCACACCTAAAAATACTAGCTCACCCAAAAATGAAAATTCTAGCTTCATAAACTTACGGTTGAACCACTGATGTCACATGGACTATTTTTACAATGTCCTTACTACCTTTCTTGGCCTTAAATAGTTGTCTATGTGTAACCCCTCACACCCAGGTCCTACTCGCACCTGTTCCGAGAGGGTCTCGAACCCTGTCTCCGGCATGGGAGGTGGACGCACTAACAAGGAGGCTAAAGGCCGCAACCTCTAGCGTCATTCACTAGTGCGTCCTTCGAGATCAGAGGAGTGAGGTTTACCTGCACAGCACCTACTAGCTGGCCTCCGTTACACTCACCCCCCTAAACCTCACTCCCATCCGGGTCACGGCACCAATGTAACCCCTTCACACCTGGGTCCTAAACGCACCACACTTTTTTTCTCACTCTGTTATGTTGTGTCTTATGTTAAACTGCTTTAAATTACTTTTTTTCCACATCAATCTACATCTCATACACCATAATGGCAAAGCAAAAACAGTTTTTTTTAACATTGTTGCAAATTTATTAAAAATAAAAACGGAAATTATTTCATCGCATAAGCATTCATACCATTATCTGGGAGAGTTAAAATTTAGTAGAAGATAGCAGATCTGCTTGTAGATGGTACAACACATTGAGTGATCGTAACCTGTGGCAAATTCAGATGAATGGGAATGATTTGGAAGGACATGTGTCTTAATAAAAGGTCTAACAGCTAAAATGCATATCCAAGACCCCATCCAAGCACACAGAGCTTGAGAGGTTTTTTAATACATTTTTTTAATACATTTTTGAAGTTGTGACAATTCTGTTTTTGCTTTGTCATTATGGTGCACCGAGTGTAGATTGATAAAAGTAATTTAAAACAGTTTAACATTACAAGGGGTATGAATAATTTTGCAAGGCACTGTGAGTAATTAATGACAGAATTTTCATTTTTGAGTTAACTATTCGTTGAAGTCACTACTTTTCAAAAGTTTGGGGTTGGTAAAATTTTGTTTTGAAAAACACACACACACACACACACACACACACACACACACACACACACACACACACACATATATATATATATATATATATACATATACATACATACAGTATATAATAATAAAAATATGTATTACTTTTATTCAGCAAAAATTCACTGAATTGGTCAGAAGTGACTAAAAATATTTACAGAATTACAAAATATTACTTTCAAACAAATGATATTCTTTTTATCTTTCTATTCATCAAAGAATCATGATTTAAAAAAAATCAGTTTTCAACATCGATAATAATAAATGTTTTTGAACAGCAAATCAGCAAATCAGAATGATTTCTGGATGATCATGTGACACTGAAGACTGAAGTAATGATGTTGAAAATTCTGCTTTGCGTCACAGAAATAAATTACAATTTAAAACATATTCAAATAGAAAACAGTTACTTTAATTCGTAATATTATTTCAAAATATTACTATTTTTACTTTAGCCATGAAACCTTGGTGAGCATAAAAGAGCACATAATTAAAAAACATAAAAAAAACTTAAATTACTTAAACTTTTGAACAGTAGTGTACATCAGATTAAAAAGAAGGAAAAATAAATAAATAAACAAAACCTCTCATGAAAGCCTGTTTAAAATGATATAAAACATTATTTAGATATTTAGATTTATAAATGTATATTATGATTTAAATTCAATAAATCAAATAAAAACAATAATCCATTTGCTATTCGTCAAACATTGGTCCCATTGGATTTGCTTACATGTAAGATCAACGTCATCACATCAGCATGTAATGCTTCAGAATGATTTCGTAACCGTATCATCAGATTTACATCACAAGCATTTTAGGTTCAAAATGCCCTGTTTTTGTAAGAGAGCTTTTTTCACAGTATTGCAGATCATCTTATCACAGTCTACAAGTGCTGTGTGCTAAGTTGTTACATTTTCCTGTCTATCTAATAGAAAAGAACAGAAAGGGGGTGGATAGATACAACTGAGAAAGCAGTGCATCGACATGGAGCACTCCTTGTGTATCAATGTGTGTGTGGGTGAGGAATTCCAGGATTTCTACATACTCTTCCATAGCAACAACCCGGTTCTGAGCCTATTTTTACACTACCGCTTTCAGCCGCACATCCTTTATCACAGGAACCTTTGATCGCTTAATTCTGAAGCAGTGCAACATAAACCCTTGCCATGCTGTTGTGTCCTATAAATACATTATGGTTTTTAATTGTGTGTATTTCTAAATTGTAGTGCGGATTGTAATTTCTTTAGTATGCTGTCACCTTCCCTGTCTTCTCTAACATAATTATATGTGGGAGCATGCTCATTAAATGGCCAAGGGAATCCTGCCTCTTCGCTTGCCCGGTTTAATCTGATGTATTAGTTTAATTAATCATGCTTCCTGGCAAAGCGTTGCACATTTTAATTTTCACAGCATTTGCCTGCTTATTGACCTGCGACCCTATGACCTTTAAACACACAATTCATCACCTTGTAATTTCATCTGTCAGCGCTGAATCAATACACCGCCAAGCCTCGTGCTTCCTATGGTAGTTTAAAAAACAAGGACACAAAATATAATGATAGCTGATTTTTTTTTCCCCAAAGCTTTTAGGTATTTTCAAACCAAGCACAATTGATCTGAATGCTTTCAGTGCCTTTGAGGTGAGAAAGATGTGAAAATTCAGCCTGCATAACAGAAAATGCTATTGCATATGGTCAAAGAAGAACAGTTGACCTTTCAAAAATAATTTTAAATATGTGTTTTATGTATAACACAATGAATATGAATATATATAAATCAGCATTCTGCATGTAAAACTGATTGTGCAGACCAAACCGTATGTTGTAGACTTAAAATCTGGAGGGATGGTGGAACTCACCCAGTCTACAATGTCACCAAAGCTCGTCCCTATCGGCCTGATGGCTTACGTTGGACAAAGCAAATGTAAAATTTTTGGGTATTTCGCATTTTTTTTTAAAAATCGACTGTTGCAAGCTTATCCTTGGTCTTTCACCCGATTGCAAACAAACCAGTGCAGGAAGATTCTCTGTAGAGTGAATATCAATAATAATTAAAAAAAAGTTTAACTTTCGACTCTCCATCCCAAAGGGATGCCAAAAAGTTCCAAAAAAAGTTGTGGAGTTTGGCTACTTGGTGGTGCTTTAAGAGGGAAAAACCATGAAATAACTACGTCATAAAGTCATTACCTACACAACCCTTTGTCCTATCATCGTGAAAATCAGTTTGCACACTCTAGGTCTAAAGTGCCACAAGCAACTATAACAACTTTGCCTCTATAACCTCTGCTGTCAATCAAACCAATTGTTAAATGATTGAGAAAATCCTTTGAAAAAATACTTTTGCAAAATAGTTCTAGGTTTTCACTCAATTTGGGAAAAAAACTGCAGTGCAAATCTCTGGAATCTCTAGGTCAATAATTATCAAAAAGAACTGTTAAAATATAACGAGGTAGTATAGAAAAGGGGCCTGTCCAACTTTACCAAAAAGCCTACAAAGCCTAAATGAAAACTCAAAACTTCACGAAACCTGGTGAGCACATGCAGTCATAAACATTAAATAACATCATATTTTTATAACTAATTACCAGGATTTGCCAAAAATTTAAATTTTTAAATCATTGATTCATATAACAGGTAAATGTATTTTTTTCAAATGTGCTTAAATATCTTAAAATGCTTGAATCGCTGCTTGCAGCTATATTTTAATTTCTATTTTTCGACAGCTAGGTTTTTATTTTAAGGTTTGCACATTATCCACAGTTGAAAAGCAAATACTGTAATTTTCAGTTAATTTCAAATTGTACTTTAATCATTTAAAGCCAGTTATTTTATTCAGGGGTTCTCGGTCTCACTAAGTTTAAAAACTCATGTATCATTCTACTGTTTGGTTTAGCACTTGGTATATTGTGTGTGTCTTTTCTCTCTAATCTTTGCAGAAACTCCCACTTCTGGCTCTCTTGACACACACCATCCCACAACCCCAGCAGACTCACAATGTAATAAGCAATAATGAGAAAAAGATTGGTATACAGATTGAGATTGAAACTAATCTTTGACATCTTGCGTGCCGTGTGATGAAATTTACAACAGAAGCATTTGGTTTATTGTTACAACCCCAGAAGGGATTCTGAGCATCTCTAGGCCTATTATTGGACATCATACAGATATCAAACCTTGCTAGATGATGGGGGGTTCGCTGATTCTGCCCTGCTGTCCATTTAATGTCTCTGGTTTTGCGATGTTACAGAGGCAAAAGCAGGGAGCTGATTCTAGTAGTTTCCATTGCTTCTTTCTTTACATTTTTTGCTTTTTTTTGGCTCTATATATTAGAAACATGCACACACACCTCTAGGGCTATTTTGAAGCAACACAAGTTATTAAATGTGATCAAATATATTAAAGCAATATCACACTAGCAATACAACTGAATAACAGCCGCAGTGATATTCAGATCAACAACACGATTATGATACTGCTTTCATATAAAAGTTCAACAAATAAGAAGTTAATATTGTACAATTTACATTTTATTCCAAATATTGCCACTTACTTTGTCTATTTTTACTCTGCTCAAAACACACAGTACAGCTTCTGAATGAAACAGCATTTTAAACAAATCGCTTAAGTGAATCATTCAATTGCCATGTCAAAAATTCAGTTTCTGAATGAATCAGTGTTTTAAATAAATCGGTTGAGTGAATTATTCAAATAGTCGTTTGTCGTCATCTATTGGGATAACAGTTTCAAGATTAGAATTTAACCTCATTTTTATCAGTATTTTGCCTTTAAGTCTCTGAATGCAATGTTGTTCTGGGTAATCTGTTGCTATGTGTATTTAAAGTATTTACTAAATGATAACTTAGTAGTAATAATATGTCAGTAATATTGCTAATAGCTACTTATAGCACTTTCCTGTTCTTCAAACCAAACAGTCACACTTGCAGGCCTACATCAGCATGTGTGATTAACATGATGAGTCAGTCAAAGCCTACAGCAGATCAAGGGAAGAAATTCATGGTAACATTATGCATATTTCATAAATACAGCCCATCAAAGTCTAAATACGTAAATGTTAATTAGTGATGAGCAAAATGTGTAGGCTGAGTAAAGCTTTTCTAACATGAGCATGGTGTTCTTATCTTGTTCACTTTAACTTAGCAGCTCCTGTAAAAAAATAAGTACACTTTAGGATAAATTACTTTTTTTTATTAAATGTGACCCTGGCCCACAAAACCAGTCAAAAGGGTCATTTTTGGAAATTGACATTTATACATCATCTGAAAGCTGACTAAATAAGCTTTTCCATTGATGTATTGTTTGTTAGGAAATATTTGAGTTACAACCATTTTTAAAGTCTGGAATCTGAGGGTGAACAAAAAAAAATCAAAATACTGAGAAAATCGCCTTTAAAGTTGTCCATGTGAAGTTCTTAGCAATGCATATCACTATTCAAAAATTAAGTTTTGATATATTTATGGTAGGAAATGTACAAAATATCTTCTTTACTTAATATCCTAATGATTTTTGGTATAAAAGACAAATAGAAAATTTTGACCCATACAATGTACTTTTGGCTATACAAATAAAAAATAAAAAGTATGTTTAAAAAAAAAAACTGTATTTACAGATAATATCATATTAATTAAATAAAAGGCCACTGAAGTGTACTAGAAGTGCACATTGAAAGCAAATATACACACACCTCTAGTTTCCTATTAGTTTGCTGCTTTTTATAAAAGTTGTCTGCTTTTTTTTTTCTTTCTTTCTTTCATTCTTTCTTTTGATAGCAATGAAACTTTTTATTAGCAAAACAGAGTTGGGCTTTTGGCTCTTTGTTGAACTGATACGCTGTTACAATATGTCTTAAAACAAATTCTAATGGTCAGTGTTGAGTGATAATAGTAAAAGTTCATAATTGTTACATCAGCACATTTAATATGAAAGCATAAAACTAATATAAAACCACAATAAAACCAAGCAATAAAAAGTTAAAGCCCCAGTGTACTATAAAAAGCGATAAACACAAAAACTACAAATAAACAGCCATGTTGTTCAGATACATCTGTTAATATGGGAATGTTCAGTGAAATTAAGACAGCACTGCGCTTGTTCCCTCTAAGCACCTTTGCCTTTTTATAATCCACGGTTTTAAAATCTGCTTTTCAAAGCCCATTTCAGCTCATGACATCAAAGTAATCTGCTTTTTAATTTTTAATGTTTTGCCTGCCCCTTTCTCTTTCTCCTGCATTTGTGTGGTCACATTTAGTATTTAGTAATTCAAAACACATTTAGTACTTCATAACTCTAAATATTTATAGTGTGTAGCATCCATGTGCTGACTCTTATAACAAAGTACACTTTAGTACGTATTATGGATATACTGTACTTTTTAGGGGTTGTATTGCTGAAACCCTATTGTAATTGTATAGATTTTTTAGAGCTTCAAGTGCGTAGCACTGAAACCCAATTGTAATTGTTAGAATGGCCAAGGATCAGCAATCTCCACGTAAAACTGATCGGACAGACCAAACCATAAATCGTAGAGACTTAAAACTTGGAAGGACGGTAGTACTCACACAGACTACAACATCACCATAGCTCGCCCCAATCGGCCTGACAGGGATGCTACAGCGATCAAAAGTATGCAATCACTCATAACTCCTAAACTGTCCATTGCAGGCTCAAGTGTCTTATGTCGTTGGAATCTTTGTCTCATGCTGGACAACACTCATGCCTCAGACTTTATCATGAGCCTAGCGAAAATTTGGGGTATTTTGGATTTTTCTCGACTGATTGGAAACAAACCAGTGCAGAAAGATTCTCTGAAGAGTGAATATCAATAATTATCAAAAAAAGTTTAACTTTCATCTCACCATCGCAGAGGAATGCCAAACCGTTGTTTGGCAAATGGGCAGGGTCACTTTTAGTAACATGTCTATAACTCCAGAATGGAATGAGATATCGTGGAGCTTGGCCACTTGGTTGCACAATAAGAGGGAAAAACCATAAAAGTGACTATAACTATGAAATCATTTGTCCTATCAACATGAAAATATCTGTATATAGTCGTGGTCCATATTGCCACAAGTGTCTTTAAGGACATTTACATATCTCAAAAACATGGTCGCCATTGACCAGTGAAGTTTGAGCACCTATTAGACAAGGTTAACGGAGGCCAATCAGAACAAAACTCGGTGGGCCTTTTTGACTCAAGGCCCAAAGGTTTGTGAGAAATTTGATAGAAATCGGCCATTGGGGGACAATATTGCATTTTTCAAGGGCATAAACGATTTTTCGCACATACATGCAATGTCCATACGAAAAACTCATCATTCTAGACAACTTTGCCTCTAGAACCACTGCTGTTAATCAAATCGTTTGTTAAATAATTCAGAAGATGTTAAAAACCTACTGTTGCGAATTAGTCCTTGTTTTTTTTTCTTGAAAAAAATGCTGCAGTACAATTCTCTAGTCCCTTTAGGGCAATAATTATCAAAAAATGTTGAACTTTAACCTTTGGGAAGCTATAACGGTGTAGTTTAGAAAAGGGGTCTGTCCAAATGTACTTAAAATTCTAAAAAGGAAAACTAATAAAATCACGAAACCTGGTGAGCACATGTGACAGGTGATTCTGAACAACCATGCAAAGTTTTCAAAAGAGATCGGACCACAGCTGGCACTATAACAGTCATAAACATTAAAAAACACAATATTTCTATTGTAAATTATCTGGATTTAAGTGGTTACAGTGCTAAATCATGCCTTTTTTTATATGTGCTTAAATGCCTTAAAGCACTTGAACCCTAGTAATCACTGCTTGCAGCTGTATTTTTGAATTGATATACTTATTATCAGACTAAATTATTATTGGAACTAAAATGGAAATACTTGTAGTTTTAATTTATAATGAATGCAATTAGTTGAACTTAGCAGTGTTTTTTTTTAAGTCCTACTTAAGTGGGTCTTTATGTGTAATTTCTACTGAAACAAACACCAAACAAACCCAAAGTCCAGAAGTGGGCAAAAAGTGGGTCTATCTGGAGCATAAAGATCAGACCATCAAGCCACAATGAATCCAGTTTAGACGACCAGGGATTCTATCTATTTCGGGTCCATCCCCTTAAAGGACTTCATGATCTGAGAGCCTATATATTCCCTGCGGCTGAATGTCATCTTTGTCAGCTCCTGAATTGAAGCACCTTTATCTAACTGAAGGAGAGAGAGCAGGTGTTTGAGAAGCCTGCAGAATTGGTTAGCTTGTGTCTCGAGCTCCCTGAGGCTGATTATATCAGGCTGTGCCGCTGTGTGGAGCTTCCTCAATTCCCTTCACAACTGATCAGCAGAGATAGCCGGCCTGAGACTGAGGGAGTGGGATGGAGGCTTCAGTGTCCTCACTGCATGAAAGGGTTATGGTGAGCAGCTGAAAGACAAATTTGATGAGATACAAGCTTTTCTTTACATGCATGACTACTGGCCAGTTCGCAGTCGGGGATGGTTTTCATCCCACTCCACACCTCCTTCAAGTTGTTCTGACTAAGTTCGCAATCACGCTTGTGCTGTTCTCATTTCTTCCCTTTCTCTAGTACCATTTTTTACATCTTCTTGTATCCTCTTTGCCTCCTCCTTTTGTCTTCAGACCACCTTCTTTTGGCTCAGCAGGTCCTTCAGATCTTTAGTGATTCATGTTCTGTGTCTCTCGGTGTCACTGTATGACTCACAGAACACGTCTTATTCGGTTTCCTTCAAATACTCCTGTAAAGCCTCCTCTACTTCCGTTTTGTCCTGGTGGTTAAAAGCACTTGTTATATGGTCAGTTTGCATTAGGGAACAGATGTAGCATCCAATAGTCCTAGAATCTTGCTGGATCTTCTTGTTTTTGTTCAGTCATTTCAGAGACGAGATGTATTTTATTTATTTGATTGATTATAATTGACTGTTGACTATGATGCTTCCTCAGAACATGGTGTAAAGTCTTCTGAATTGAACTTTTGTATTAAATGCACAAAATAGTGACAATAAAACACATTTTAGGCTTAATATTTAAAAAAATGGGCATTGTGCACAACAGTACTCCAATTAAAGTTTAATTATAATTTTTATATCATTAAGTCTCAAGCGATATATCAGTAAATATGTCAAGAGATTTGAACTACACTTGGTATGAAATAAATGTATTTTAAATATATTACTTTTTTACTACTGAGAACAACATAAAAACTAGTTACTGCACTGATGAAAACTAAACTAAACTGAAAAGACAAACTGAAATCTTACCCATTTCAGTATTTAAAAACCAGTTAGCTCCCTAGAGGTTCTTTTCATTACTACCTTTCTTACACATCCTCTATTTTCCATAATGCCAACCTTTTCCGGTCTCTTGAGAAGAAATCAATTACATTGCATCACTTCTGGGTCATGGCCAAAGAAGTAACTGATCTTTGTTTACTAAAAGAGGGACTGTATTTCAGAAAACTATTTATTTTTGTTTCATAAACAACACTCTACTTTACTCTACTCTTTCCTTATTTTAAGCGTAGCGTTAAATGATATCCCTTTTTAATCATGATGGCACTTAGTGCAACACAGCTTTCCCTCAGGACAAAGGCCTTTGTCTAGTATATACACAGAGTACGAAACTGCAAGTACTGCTTGCCCTGATAACCCAGAATTTACTGCTTCTCACAAATGCTTAAAAATAAAGATTCCAAATGGGGTTTTTGCAGTGATGCCTTTGAAGAACCATTTTAGTTCCACAATAGATCCTTTCAGTAGTCAGTTCTTAAAAGAACCTGTTTTTCTTAGTGTGAAGAGACATTTTAATGATCTAAAGAGACATTTTGCATTATAAATAAATCTTTTGTAGAATGGAAATGTTCCATGGATCTTAAAGGTTCTTAATGGAACCACAAATGCCAATAACAACGGGTTTTGATAGTCTTTTTTGATCTGAGAATCCTCTTTAGAGAAGCTATTTATCTTCTTTGAGTATTTGGCCACATACTGTAAAGTTTCAGGAGTGACAACTGCATTTAAAGCTTCACTGTGAAGTGGTTTGAAACACGCAGCCTTATTTCTTCGCATCTGACAGCAACAATCTCATCCATATCACTATAAAATATAGCATTCTGTGTAGAATTCAAATGAGTCCAATACCTTTAATGGTCTGCGCCGACTCGCGCATATGATCCACTCTGTGCTATCGTTTCTCTGGACCAGAGCAGACTATGAGCACTCTGTTCCCTATCCCCTATATATCTATTCACTGTACAGAAAATACTTATTCTGTGAACAAGTGACCGATTTCAGCCACAGCTTCAGCGTCTATTTATAGTGTAGGGGCCGGGGCAATTCGGATTCGAGAGAGCATTTGATTGGACAGAAAGTTTGATGAGAAGCTGAAGTGCAGGGTGATGTCATCAAAATCATTGATCCATACTGGCGGAAGTTAGAGAATGTAAGTTTTGAAAACTTGTATCTTCTAAATGCAAATATTATCATTGTTTTGAAACACACTAGCTTATAGATAACCATAAGGCCAACATATTCATACTAAAAGTATATGGGGACTTTAAATACGGGAATAATTTTGTGTTGCTGTTTCACACGTTTGTTATCTGCTATTTTTGACCAAAGTAATATTACAGCTACCAAAGACTTAAGTTTGGCCATTTTAACTAAACCACCAACAGAGCTGTCAGGTTACCCGACGTTACCCTTCGACGTTACATTGGGATCTCGCTTGAGAGACCGATCATCTCTGAGCCTTATATTAAAAAAGGCCAATTGCAAATTGGCGAGTGGACGTGCGTGCCGGCCACTCCCCCGTACATACGGGTATATAAGATGGCGGCGCGCATCACTCAAACAGACTTTCGCTTTCAGAGCCTTCATTCTCAAGCCTTCTGCTTCTCCAAAAAGAAGAAAAACTTCACGTTCCTGCTGCTGCTCTTCTCTGCTGGTGTGCGCCGATCGAATAAGAGACAATCTACTGAAAGAGTGAATTTCTCGGCGCCGCCAGCGGGGTCCCGCGGGCGGCCGTTTTCACGGCCACAAAAAGCCTCCCTGCTCTCCAGCGAGCAAGCCCCACTGAGTGCACAGTGGTGCCGCGGTTTCCTCCCTGGGCAGACCGGGACTAAAAGAGTAATTTCTCACGGCCGTGTAAAGACGTTCTTTTCAGAATGGCTTTCCGTCCGTGCGCTTCTGGGTGCGGCAGTTACCTCACCTCTCTGGACGGACATGAAAAGGAATTTCAAGTCACGGTGCCGAACGTTCCGCCGGCCCCAAAAGCCCTGCGGTCTTCCGGCCAGGGGATATGTGTCGGTTCCCCAGGTCGAGCGCGCTGTGGCGGTGCATCTTTGCCCGCGTGGCGCTGCCACCTGGCGGGACCGGCCGCATCTCCCCTCCAAGGCCTGCGAGCGCTCGTCCGCCCTTGCGGGCCGCGCCTTTTACGCAGCGGGCCAGGCCGCCTCGGCCCTGCATGCGATGGCAACCCTGCAGGTCTACCAGGCCAAGGGGTTGAAACAGCTGCACGAGGGTGGTCCCGACCAAGGCGCGATGCAGGAACTCCGCGCTGCCACCGACCTCGCCCTTCGTGCGACGAAGGTCGCGGCGCGGGCCCTTGGTCAGGTGATGTCTACGGCTGTGGTCCAGGAGCGACACCTATGGCTCACTCTGGCCCAGATGGCAGACGCCGACAAAGCACGCTTTCTTGACGCTCCCATCTCCCAGAGTGGCCTTTTCGGCGACACTGTCGAGGACTTCGCCCAGCAGTTCTCGGCAGTCCAGAGACAGATGGAGGCGATTAAACACATCTTGCCCCGCCGCGAAGCTTCCATCCCGCCGCCGGAGGCACCGCCTCCGCCTGCACGTCGCCGAGGGCGCCCCCCTGCGGCCGCAACATCCACAGCTCTGCCCCCCGCGGAGGCCAAGCGCAGAGCCAGCCGCAGGAGAGTGGCGCCGCCCGCGACACAGGGACCGGCCCAAAACACCCGCAAGAAAATTGCGAAACGTCCCTGACGCGGGCCTCCAGAGGTGATTGAGACTGCTCTTTAGGGGATGCTAACATCTACGCTCCCCGCTCCCCGTGGAGGGCCGGGGGCCACTGTGTACTTCAATGCTGCCGTCGGCCCATCGGTCGACGGTACCCACATTTTCTCAAAAAGAGCAAATTTCTCACCTCTGGCTTCGGCCTCGAGTTTCCTTCCTGAGCAGCACTTACACTCCTCGGAACCAGACTCGCGGCCGGCCTTCGCCAGCGCGGGATCCAGGGAAGAAGGTAAGCACTGCTTAGCGCAGTTAGACACTTCTCCAGGACGTTCATCCTTCTGGGTTTTGTCTCCATCCCTGTCTCCCCCTAGGCTGCCCCACCACGGTCACGTCGGTCAACGTTCCCTTGATACCACTACGCTGGTTGATACGGACGGTACGGCCCGGCTCCAGGCGTCCGCCCAGACTCAGAGGTACCCCTTACATTCCTTATTCGGGCAGGCGTGCCTCTGTTCTGCCTGCGGTGGTCGCGTTCCTACTGGCGAAGGACGCGATCCAGCCTGTCCCTCCCCCGGGACGAGGTCAGGATCTTTCAGTCCCGACTTCACGTGTCCAGCTAGAGTGGTGGGTTAATATCCGCCCTGGATGGAGCTCTGTTCCGATCCCTTCTCAGGCTGTCGGCACACATGCTCACGACGAAGTACATACAAGTATGTTTCCGTCTCCAGGGCTGGGTTGCAGCCATCTGCCTGAAGGGCACCCGCTGTCGCGTCTCGATTTTCCCCCGACGCACACCCCTTCTGCGGTCTGCTCCGGGGATCGAGCACTTCAGCGTGAGGTGCTTCCATTTGGCCAGTCCCCCTCCTTCCTGCCTTCTTTAGGCCATGGGAGCTCTCCTGTCCCCTCTTCAGCAGACAGGAGTTCGCGTCATCAACCGTCTCTTCGACTGGTGCTTTACGCAGCCCACTCGTGAGTTCCGTTGTGCGAATACAGGGACCTGGTGCTTCGGCACCCCCACCATCTGGTCCTTCAGGCCAACCGAGGGGATTCGTTTCCTCGGTCGGGAGCCCGACTCGGTCCACAAGACAGCCCGCCTCACTACCTAGAGCGCGCAGTCAGTGCTGTAGTCCCTGAGTCAATCAGGCACAATACAGCGGTCCCTCTCAAAATCCAGAGGCTCCTGGGGCACATGTCAGCTTTAGCCGCTTAAGAGCCGCTAAGCTTGTTTCATGTGAGACCGCTTCAGCACGATCGAGTCCCATGATGGGCATGGCATCTCGGCTCACTCCGGACTGGCGTTTTCCCGCAGTATGGCCGACAAGCCAGCCCGTGGCTTACCACGGGTTGGGTTGCCATGTACGACAGAGGCTTACAACCTCCCCATCTGCTCCCATGGAGTCCAACGTGGCAGATTTTGCTACTTGCCATTCACTGGAAGCAGGAAAACTCAACCGTGCAGCCTGTCGGCTCTCACGGCAGTCCACCCACCTGCAGAATGGCGACTCCACCCCGTGACGCAGCTAGTTTGGAGTATATCGGTAGGCCAGCCACATCCGCTCGTCTTCCGATTCCTCCCATTGCCAGCTGCCTCTTTCAGAGTAACACTGGCACACAGCTGACCTCCGGGGCCCAAGTACGCCCTTCCCCAGCGAGCCTCCTTGCACAGACACTGTGCAAGTCCAGGGAGGACGAGGAGTAAGTCTGTTGGTTGCGCTACAGGAATGGCCCACCCGGACTTAGGTCTTAGTAACCATTCCCTCGCGGCAGTCCCTCCCTGTAAGGGCACGGATTGACACCCTAGACCTTTCCGGCCTCCCAGGCCGTGATAGAAACTATCTCTCGGTACATAGCTCCCTTAACTAGGCTGGCTTACGCACCGAGATGAGGTCTATTTGCTGACGTTCCTCTCGCTGAGAGGACCCACAGAGATACACGATTGCAGTAATGCTTCCTTTCCTGCAGGAGAGTCGGAGCGCAGGCTGTCCCCTCGACTCTCCGAATATATGCCGCCGCTTAGCCGCATATCACATGCAGTAGATGGAGCAAAGTAGGTAAGCATCCACTGGTCGTGAGGCTCCACAGAGGTGCCCAGACAGCACCTCATACCCTCTTGGGACCCCCCGTCCAGGGCCGCGAGGCGCTCCATTTTCAGCCACTGGCCTCAGTCGAGCTAGAATTCCTGTCATTTAGACAGCGCTCCTGACTGCCCTGGCTTCCATCAAGAGGGTAGGAGACCTACAAGCTTTCTCTGTCAGCGGAGTGTGTCTAGAAATTCGGGCCCGGCGCTCTCACATTACAACCTGAGACCCCGGCCCGGTTATTGTGCCCAAGGTTCCCACCACGCCTTTCCGCGATCAGGTGTTGAACCTGCAAGCTCTGCCCTGGAGGAGGCAGACCCAGTCTTGCGATGTTGTGTCTATAAATATGTGAAATCACTCGGCACTTCAGGCGCACCGAGCAGCTTATCTGCTTCGGGGTTCAGCAGAAAGGGAATGCTGTCCCCAAACTGAGGTTGGCTCATTGGGTGGTATATGCCATCTCCCTGTTATACTCGGGGACAGCCATGAGCCTTGGCTCATGGCACCTCACTAGCAGATGTCTGAGAGCTGCGGGCTGGGCGACACCTATACCTTCGCTAGGTTCTACAACCTCTGTGTAGAGGCCGTCCTCCCGTGTCCTAACATAAGGACTTACAGGTGAGCGGGAGACCGGCTGGTGTCGGTTTGCTGCGCCATTCCCACGTGGATCCGTGCGCTATTTCCCAGGATGTAGCCCCTTGGTGAACCCTGGGTCCTCCATGCCCCGCAGTCAGGGCTAGGCGCGGAGTAGCCCTACACTGTGATCCTGCCTGGGTCTCCTTCGCCCCGCAGGTTGTGGCTATACCTTTCATTATTCCAGCGGAAGATTCCGCTGTTTCCCTCGTGTATCCCTAAAAACCCTTACGGATATGTTGAATTATTCTCATTCCACATGTAAAAAATTTCATGTGCTCCGCCCCCCCCAACCCATGTTTCAGTACAACTGGCATCCCTGGAAGGGCCCCCTTATTGGGCCTCAGGGCGTTGGGAAGGTTACGTTACACTTCGCCTGCCGGCACGTATACTTGTCAGCACGTGAAGTTGTGCGTAACGCGGTGCCAGGGTCGTGGCCTGTTCCATGGGTCTGTTCCCAATGTAACGTCGAAGTGATTCGACTGAAGTGGTAACGTCTAGGTTACGAAGGTAACCCACGTTCCCCGAAGGAGGGAACGGAGACATGGCTGACGTCGCGCTGACGCCGGCTTGACGGCTCTTCAGCGAAAACCTGTTTGAGTGATGCGCGCCGCCATCTTATATACCCGTATGTACGGGGGAGTGGCCGGCGCGCACGTCCACTCGCCAATTTGCAATTGGCCTTTTTTAATATAAGGCTCACAGATGATCGGTCTCTCAAGCGAGATCCCAATGTAACGTCTCCGTTCCCTCCTTCGGGGAACGTGGGTTACCTTCGTAACCTAGACGTTTTGTTTATGTTTGGAAGGCTGCAAACATAACAGTGTGCTCTCCACGGGTTGCCATGTCCTCTCCAAGTGATGCTTATTTGGGCTTTAGGCTTGTTGTTTGGGCTCGGCTTATAAAACAATCCAGTTTATAGAGTTAATAAAGCAGGCAGGTGCAGGATGTAACATTTTGTGTATGTGGCTTTATTCCAAGATAATGCATTTAAATTGGTGTTAATTATGGCCTTGTTCCTTTTTTTTATTTATTTTATTTTAGCACAATCTGGCAACACTAATGAGTCAAGACGTACCTCGTTCCTTGTGATTTAATGCACCACAACTATGATCTGCATCTAAATGGATCATTAACAACTAGTTTTCAGTTCAGTTTCATTTTTTGGAAATGAACACAAATTTTTCAGAAGTCAATTCAGTTGTAGAACGCAGTTTACAGTATATCTAAAAATTCCTCAAAATGACCTTTTTCTTGCAGATTTGTGAGATACAAACTCAGAACTGAGAGAAATTGAAACGTTTTTGGAGATTTGTCTCACAATTCTGACCTTTTTCTTTGCAGAATTGAGATACAAACTCAGAATTGTGAGAAATTGTGATGTTTTTAGAGTTTTGTCTCACATTCTGACCTTGCCAAATTGTGAGATACAAAGTCAGAATTGTAAGAAATTGTGATATTTTTGGAGTTTATATTTCACAATTCTGATCTTTTTCTTGCAGAATATTGAGATACAATTTGGAATTGTGAGAAATTGCTGTTTTTGGAGTTTATATCTCAAAATTCTGACCTTTTTCTTGCAGAATTGTGAGATCCATACTCAGAATTGTGAGAAATTGAAATGGTTTTGGAGATTTATCCCACAATTTCGAACTTTTTCTTGCAGAATTGTGGGATACAAATTTGACGTTTTTGGAGTTTATATCTTACAATTCTGACCTTTTTCTTGCAGAATATTAAAACAATTTAGAATTGTACGAAAAAAATTGCAACATTTTATCTAACAATTCTGACTTTTTGTTGCAGAATTGTGAGATAAAAACTTAGAATTGTGATAAATTGCGACATTTTTGGAGTTTTGTTTGACAAGACATTTTGTTTGACAAGACATACCTCGTTCCTTGTGATTTAATGCACCACAACTCTGATCTGCATCTAAATGGATCATTAACAACTAGTTTTCAGTTCGGTTTTGTTTTTTTGGAAATGAACACACATTTTTCAGAAGTCAATTCAGTTGTAGAACTCAGTTGTCACTCCTAAAGATGGAAATTCTAATTACTCACTCTTATGTTGTTTCAAACCATAAGACCTTCATTCATCTTCAGAAGACAAATGAAGATATTTCTGATAAAATCCGAGAGCTTTCTGAGCCTCCATAGACACCTCCATAGAGGGAGACTGACATGTAAGAGAAGAAATTGTTAAATTTTTTAAAGTTGTTTTCTTTGTGCACAAAAAGTATTCTCTACTTAAACTTGTGAGTTGTGTTGCTGTATATGCACGGTCAAAAAGCTCTGCATTGTTCTGAAGATGAACGAAAGTCTTACAGGTTTGGAACGACATGAAGGTAAGTAATAATGACAGAATTTTCATTTTTAGTTGAACTAACCCTTTAAATAACTGAATTTTGTTCTTGTTGTGTATAAAACAGAAATAAGCACTAAAAGGTGAATTGATAACCA
The DNA here is from genome assembly GCF_049309525.1 of Garra rufa. Classification (NCBI taxonomy): domain Eukaryota; kingdom Metazoa; phylum Chordata; class Actinopteri; order Cypriniformes; family Cyprinidae; genus Garra; species Garra rufa. The sequence goes on from NC_133375.1 coordinate 10,543,163, forward strand.
AATTGGCCTTTCTGAACAACTCATTAAAAACTTCTTCATTTAAGATTTCAATGGACAGCAAGTTCCCTGGGAATCGAAACCATGGCCTTGTCCTTATCAACACCAAGTTATACTAGTCTAGCTACAGGAATGAGTTGTTTCAGCCCGAGCTTTATCAGATCTAGACAGAAAGTGGGGGAGAACATAGGGACGGCATCAGGGTCAATCCTGGAATAGGCAGAGTCAAAGAAAATAACCCAAACAGGATTAAGCACCAGACTTCCTGTTTGTTACGCGGATCCATTTTCACCACAATATTAGGTCACATCCATTTAGTCTTGAGTAAAGGAGAAAAGAAACCAACGATTGTACAAAAGATATTAATGTTAATTTAATAACTGCTGATCCTCAGATTCAGGAGCTGAAATATTAAAAGTGGAATCAGATGTCTGCTCATAAGCTGCAATGAGAGCTGAAAACATGGCTCTGTTTTAGAGAAAACTGACAAGAGTAATAAAGCACGATGCCAGAATTGAGACATTATGAGAAGAGCTTGAGGCGTGTCAACCCTCTTTCACAGTTCTCAAGAGTATTTAATACAGTAGAAATTAACCTAGACTTGGGGAAATGACATATCTGACAGGTCTGTTTTGGTTTGTATCTTTTCAATGCTTTTCCTCTCAGTAGTTGGACTGAATATACAAGCATTTATCCTCAAGCCAAAAGTGCTGATTCATTGAGCTGGCAATGTGGAGTTGGTGACAAAGAAAGTAACACTATGCCAACTGGCTTAATCCAAACAAACTTAATGGCGGAAGGCCTCAGTGTGGGCAAAACATACAAACTGTCTGAATTCACGAGCACAGAATTGGACATATGGTGGAGATTTGATTGAGAAGCCCTCCAGTGTGAGCAGACCAGCAGTCATTTATCTCATGTCATAAGCTCATCTGTATGTACCAAGAATGTCTTGAGGTGGATCTAAATTAGTGTTTCAGAGCCAAGAGCTGACGAGTCTCGCATTATGAAGACATCTGAGTATTGTGGTGGCTCTCATCATTACAAGAACAAATTTGAAGATATGTTAAAATACAAAGCTATGGAAGCTTGTTCCACCACAGAATAAAAAATATCTTAAAGGTAACCAACAATTTTCTTGCACAATTCTAAGAAATTACAACGTTTTTTAAAAGTTTAAATCTCACATTTATGACCTTTTTCTTTCAGAATTTTGAGATACAGTTTAGAATTGTGAGAAATTGCTGTTTTTGCAGTTTATATCTCAAAATTCTGACCTTCTTCTTGCACAATTCTGAGGAATTACAACATTTTTGGACTTTATATCTCAAAATTCCGAACTTTTTCCTGCAGAATTGTGAGATACAAATTTAGAATTGTGAGAAAATGCGATGTTTTTGGAGTTTATATCTTACAATTCTGACTTTTTGTTGCAGAATAGTGAGATACAAACTTAGAATTGTGATAAATTGCAACTTTTTTGGAGTTTTGTCTGACAATTCTGACCTTTTTCTTGCAGAATTGTGAGATACAAACTCAATTAAAATGTTTTCATAGATTTGTCTCACAATTCTGACCATTTTTGTGAGAAATTGCAGCATTTTTGCAGAGTTTATATCTCACAATTCTGACCTTTTTCTTGCACAAATCTGAGGAATTAGAATTGTAGAAAAATTTAGATGTTTTTGGAGTTTTGTCTGACAATTCTAACCTTTTTCATGCAGAATTGTGAGATACAAACTCAGAATTGTGAGAAATTAAAAGAGATTTAGAATTGTAGAAAAATGTAGATGTTTTTGGAGTTTTGTCTGACAATTCTGACCTTTTTGTTGCAAAATTGTGAGAAAAAAACTCAGAATTGTAATAAATTGCCACATTTTTAGAGTTTTGTCTAACAATTCTGACTTTTTGTTGCAGAATTGTGAGATACAAACTCAGAATTGTGAGAAAAAATAATTCTGAATTTTCTTTTTCTTGAGTCCAACCCAACAAAAAGTCTGAACTGTAAGATTTTGTATGCCCTTTTTATTTTATTTTTTGTAAACCCTTGGCAGAAACAAGCTTCCCTAGAAAACATATTTTTTTGGAAGAAGTCTCTTATGCTCAGCAAGGATGCATTTATTTAAAAATACAGTAATATTATTATAATTTACAATAACAGTTTAATATTTTAATATATGCTGATTTGAAAGAATTTCTAAAGTGTATCAAGACATTTTAGAGGAGAATGTAAGAACAGCAGTTCATGACAAGCTTTATAGAAGCTAGGCAATGCAACAAGTTCCAAAGCACACAAGTAAATTAACTAAAGAATGGCTAAAAAGAAGATTTTTTTTTCCTGAGACCTTACCTTAAGTAAATTGAAATGCTGAGGCATAATCTAAAGAGAGCTGTGCTATCAAGACATACTGATAAGCTGAAACAGATTTGTGGGGAAATCTTGGTCAGACAGCACCTACAGAAAACATTTGGTTGAGGTTTTGCGGCTTAAACAAGATCTACAAGTAACTAAATTCAAAGGGTCACTTACTTTTTCCACTGTGAACGACTATGAGTAATCAATGCAAAAATAGGGCTTACAAACTTCAGTATATAGGCTCCTTCGTTCTATAATACTTGTCTGTTTGCAGTGTGCTATTAAAGTCAGAGTCAAAAGGTTCTGTGCAACAAAGGCGGGCATTGTTCTGTGTCTAAATCTCTAGTCGTTCACAGCCCTCAAATCCTTTGTGTGTTATGTGTGAACATTATTGACACACACCTTCATGTTCCCCAGGAGAGCACACCACCAATTCACTGACTCAAGGCTTACATAATGACTGTCCAGACCACCAGTCAGTAAGCGCAGAGAGGACCGCAGCTGTATGTGTGTCTGTGTGTGTAGACCATAGCCAAAGGCAGTGCTGCAGCTGCAGCATGTGTGACGTTATGCAGAGATCGTTCAGCACTGCCATCGCAATGAATGTGAATGTGGATCAGTCCAGCCAAACAGACAATATATAATATGCATATATATATATGTGGCTTAACTGTTACAGCATGGCCAGCAGTAATAGGTTTTATTCCTGGGGGAAATATGTAGAGCTTGAATGCACTATAAGTTGTTGTAGATAAAAGTGTCTGCTAAATATAAAATATATACACCATGCCAGAAAAGTATTGGCAAGTTTTAAAGCAATAAATCATGATGCATGAATATGGTGCAGTATAGTTGAAGACCTGTCGTGTTATGTCAAGAGCACACTTGCTATGCTTAACATGCTTTCTAAAAGGCAGTTCAGAAAGACTGTTAACCAATTATTTTGGAATTCATTAGAGGACATGGTTGATGTTGCTTGCTCAGCTGCTACAGTATATGAATCATTACAGGCCTTTAATGCTCACTACAGATCTATAAAGTTGTCTACTGCTTACTTAAATGGTTCTTCACAGACCTATAAGACTCACAACAGACATATGCTTCACTGTAGGTCAATAAAATAATACACCCATGTGAAAAAGAAGTACACTTTGGCATTCTTTTTAAAAAAGTAGACATTACAGAAATAATATTCATTAAAAGAAGGATAGTTTATCCTAAAATTAAAATCACCCCATGATTTACTCATCCTCAAACCATTATAGGTGTATATGACTTTCTTCATTCAGATGAATACAATCTGAGTTATATTAAAAAAAATGTCCTGTAAAGTCCAATAAAGTGCATTCATCCATCATAAATAGTACTCCACATGGCTCCAGGTGTTCAATATAGGTCTTCTGAAATGAATCAATGCTTTTTGTGTAGAAAAGTATCCATATTTACAATTTCATAAACTGTAATCTCTAGCTTCAAAAGGCCTTTATTAACCCCCAGAGCCATGTGGAGCACTTATTATGATGGATGGATGCACTTTATTGGATTTCAAAATCTCAACAGCCATTCACTGCCATTGTAAAGCTTGGAAGAGCCAGGACATTTTTTAATATAACTCTAACTGTATTTGTCTGAAAGATGAATGTCATATACATTTAGGATGGCTTGAGCGTGAGTAAATCATGGGGTAATTAAAATTTTTAGCTGAACTGTCCCTTTAAGTGAGCAATACTTGATTGTCATTTCTATTGAAACTTGTAAGCAATATATTCAAATATATTACCAAGTACACATTTGTAATGAAGTTGCAATTTAGTACATTTCAAATACAGTATATTGACTTTCAATGTCAACTGATTATATTTAATATTTTAATATATAACATTAAAAGATTAGTTCACTTCCAGAACAATCATAAAGAAATTATGTTTTTTGAGGAAAACATTTCAGGATTTCTCTCCATATAATGGACTTCTATGGTCCCCCGAAATTTGAACTTCCAAAACGCAGTTTAAATGCAGCTTCAAAGGACTCTAAAGGATCCCAGCCGAGGAAGAAGGGTCTTATCTAGCGAAACGATCTGGGTTTTTTTTCTAAACAAATTGACAATTTATATACTTTTTTAACCTCAAAAAAAGTAAAAACTCCCATCTCATTTTCTCCCTCCAACTTCAAAGTCGCTCTACATCGCTGCAGAAGTACCGACCCAGTGTTTACAAAATGAACATGCAGAATTTATGCAGAGCTAGACAAGACAAGCATTTGAGGTTAAAAACTATATAAACTGTAATTTTTTTTTAGAAACTAACTGATCTGATCGTTTCACTAGATAAGATCCCTCTTCTTTGGCTGGGATCATTTAGAGCCCTTTGAAGCTGCATTTAAACTGCATTTTGGAAGCTCAAACTCGGGGGCACCATAGAAGTCCACTATATGGAGAGAAATCCTGAAATGTTTTTCTCAAAAAACATAACTTCTTTACAACTGAAGAAAGAAACCCATGAACATCTTGGATGACAAGAGGGTGAGTAAATTATCTGTAAATTTTAGTTCTGGAAGTGAACTTTTCCTTTAAAATACATTGACTACACTACAAGTGCCCAATACAATAAGGCTCTCTTCTTTTTTACAGGTCTGGCTCACTGGAGTCCTATAGTATAAGGTTCTCTACAATACAGACTCTTAAGTTCACTTCCAAAACAAAAATTTACAGATAATTTACTCACCCCCTTGTCATTCAAGATGTTCATGTCTTTCTTTCTTCAGTCATAAAGAAATTATGTTTCTTCAGGAAAACATTTCAGGATTTCTCTCCATATAGTGGACTTCAATGGTGCCCCCAAGTTTGAACTTCCAAAATGCAGTTTAAATGCAGCTTCAAAGGGCTCTAAACAATCCCAGCCAAGGAATAAGGTCTTATCTAGCGAAACAATCAGTCATTTTCTAAACAAATTGACAATTTATATACTTTTTAACCTCAAACGCTCGTCTTGTCTATTCTCTGCGATGCGCATGCGAACTCTGTTTAATCCGGGTCAATACAAAAACTCCCATCTCGTTTTTTCTCCAACTTCGAAATCGTCCAACATCGCTGCAGAAGTACCAACCCAGTTTACAAAGTGAAAATGCAAAGATCAAACAGCAATGTAGGACAGTTTTGAAATTGCAGAAGAAAACGAGATGGGAGTTTTTCTATTGAATGGATTACACAGAGTACACATGTGCATTGCAATGCGTTTGAGGTTAAAAAGTACATAAATTGTCAGTTTGTTTAGAAAATGACCAATTGTTTTGCTTGATAAGACCCTTCTTCTGCAGCTGGAATTGTTTAGAGCCCTTTGAAGCTGCATTTAAACTGCATTTTGGAAGCTCAAACTCGGGGGCACCATTGAAGTCCACTATATGGAGATAATTCCTAAAATGTTTCCCTTAAGAAACATAATTTCTTTACGACTGAAGAAAGAAAGACAAACATCTTGAATGACAAGGGGGAGAGTAAATTATATGTAAATTATTGTTCTGGAAGTGAACTTCTCCTTTAAATCTTTCTACAAAACAAATGGAGCTTCCAATACGGTACAGGAATAGAACAATTAAATGACACTAAATATGGGTCCATACAAGTAGCAGATTGTTTAAAACACCAACAAAGACTAGATAAGCACAGGTTGTGTCTCTCACGTGGTAGATCCATCCCAAAAAGCACAGTTTACACTAGCTTTCAAAGGCTTTACTAGAAGTGTGTCTCACTCGGATTATCCCACATGCAGAGTGGGTGACCGTGGCATGCCAGATATTGCATTAATTTCAGTAAATAGGCCACCTGAACATCAGCACACGTACAAAGGCACGCGCAGACACACGGCCACAGCTGTCAGGTTAATTTCTGCAGATATCTTCCGCCGGAGGTAGTGACACACAAAGTGGTGCAGAGCTGCAAAGGTGCTGCTGCTGGCCCTCTCTCCTTTTCTCTGTCTTCTTCTTCCTCCCACTCTTGCTCCCTGTCGCAGACTCTTTGATGAAATCCCCCAGCTGTCTCGCTCTCCTCACACTGCAGTCTGCCAGTCCAAACGCACCTTTCATAGACGCTGCTCATCTGAACATATTCACAGGCATATAAAAAGTCCCGGCTGTACTGGAGCCATGTGAATACTGCTCTGACGCAGCAATTTTTTTTTTAACACTTACAGAAGAGAACGGTTCAATGTCAAATCTGGATGCTGAACATTCTTTAATGTCTAGGTTCATCGGTCCCGAGACTTGCATTGACTTAGAGATGACACAGCATGGGAGTGAAGGGGGAACAGTCATTCTGAATTAAATCAATGGTTGCCGAAGGACAAGTAAAGCGTTGCCAGGGAACAGGTTGCTTAGTAACAACAAAGAGTTGACTGCTATTCAATGGCTTAATCACAACATACCTTCACTAGCCTGTCAAACCGTGTCCTTCAGTGCAGCAAGGTTAAGCTTTCAGCCTGAGAACATTTATATGCAATAAATTATACTTTGAAGGGCCATATGATACACTTTTGCTGCATTTTACTTTGAATGACATTTTGAAATAATAGTACGGTTGCTTGCACCTTAAGACAAAATCTGATTTTACATGATTTTTTTTTTACATTTTTATTGTCTCTGAGACCTTGTTTATGTTGCTTTAAAAATGTTTTGTCAGGTAACCTAAAAATGGTTTTATTGAACTAAACATATTTGTTTAATATTTATTTTATTTAATTTAAACAAAATCAACCTGATCACATTATGTGACATTTACAAAAGTAATTTTTATGGGTTGTAGTAAAAACTGACTACTGCCTTTTTCATTATTTTGCTTTTAAGATGTGCGTTAGCCATTTCAAACGTTTTTTTAAGTATCTGATGCTCTGTGCAAAAGCTATGTTTATTTGATCAAAAATACAGTAAAAACAGTAATATTGTGAAATATTATTTTAATTTAAAATAACTGTTTTCTATTTGAATATAGATCAAAATGTATTTTATTCCTGTGATGCAAAGCTGAATTTTCAGCATCATTATTCCAGGTTTCAGTGTCACATAATCCTTCAAAAATCATTCTGATCATTTCCTGCTCAAGAAATATTACTTATTATTATCAATGTTAAAAAAAAGTTGCGCTGCTTAATATTTTTGTGTAAACCACAATAATTTTTTTCCAGGACAAAACAGAATTTATATGAAATATTTTGTAGCTATATTTGATTTTAATGTGGCTTTTGATCATTTTAAAGGGAATTAATTCTGTAATTCATTTTACAGAATTACTTCGGAAGAGAAGTATTTGTGTAATAAAGAATTTTTTTTTCTTCTTTGCGCACAAAAAGTATTCTCATAGCTTTATAAAATAATGGATTTTAATAATGTCCTTACTACCTTTCTTGACCTTTAACATGTCAGTTGTGTTGCTGTCTATGTAGGGTCAGAAAGCTCTCAGATTTCATCAAATATATCTTAATTTGTGTTCTGAAGATGAACAAAGGTCTTATGGGTTTGGAACGACATGAGGGTGTGTAATCAATCACACAATTTTCATTTTTGGGTGAACTGTTCGTTTATTGGTGGTAAATTACCAGTTCATGTGAAGACTGAAATTATCTGGACTGAACCAATTATATGCTTGAACCTCCTTTACACTCCTAAAAATAAAGGTGCTTTAAACAATTTTTCATGGCGATGCCATAGAAGAACCATTTTTGGTTCCACAAAGAACCATTCAGTCAAGGAATGTTTAAAGAACTATCTTTTTCTTACCTTTTTATAATCTGAAGAACCTTCTTTTGCCACAAAGAACCTTTTGTAAAACAGAAAGGTTCTTCAGATGTTAAAGGTTCTTTATGGAACCATTTAAACAAAAAAAAGGTTCTTCTATGGCATCGTAAAGCACCTTTATTTTTTGAGTGTATATCTAGAAATTAACTGGCATTTTATTCTCTGAAATAATCTATCCTACATTTTATTACTTAATCTTGAATAGGTGAGCCAAGCTGCTGAATACTGAATTCTGAATTGAATTGGTATGCAGATGTGGGTAGCTGAATGTCAATATGCTAATGGTTGTGATGTTTATTTCAAGAGAGCAAGAAAATTTGTGTTTCACAGCTCCATTTAAGCTACACTTAAGAAAAGACAATACTTAAGAATACTATAAGAAAAGACATTATAGTGCTGGGTAACTGAAGGGCAGGGACTGGCCCACTATACAGCCAAACTTTAAATCAAATCAAAGTCTCTCCAGATCTGATATACAGCTATTGACACCCACAGACAGCTATTAATACAATAAGCCAGGCTGAACGTCTCCCTCTCCCTCTCCACAGGGTCACTCTTAGCGTGGATCAGATTTAATCTCCCATAATGGCTCATCTGGCACTGACATTGCATTCTCTTGCAGTCCATTCCACCACATCCTATCTATTCTATTCTATTCTATTCTATTCTATTCTATTCTATTCTATTCTATTCTCTGGATGAAAAAGTGGCACAGAAGTAGATATGTGAGCTAAATTTAGTCTTTTACTCAGTGTTTTGAATCTAAACCTGTAAGACTTTCAAGCTTTAAAGGGCTAGTTCACCAAAAAATGTATTTTTGCATACAAAAAGTATTTTCATAGTTCATAACATTACGGTTGAACCACTGATGTCACATGGACTATTTTAACGATCTCCTTACTACCTTTCTGGGCCTTGAACATGTCAGATGTGTTGCTGTCTATGCATGGTCAGATAATTCATCAAAAATGTCTTAATTTGTGTTCTGAAGATGAACAAAGGTCTTACGGGTTTGAAACAACATGAGGGTGAAGTAGCAATAAAACAGCTTTGTCTGATTTGAGAACAAAACATTCTTTTGAGATCTTTTCAATTAATCAGTTGATTAAAAAATCTATCTAATGATGATTCATTGATTAATTTAACTGATTCTGAGTTGGGTTCAGCTCATTGCCTCAATGATTCAATCACAATGGTTAGTCACCCAATGGAGGGGAACATTATCAGCCACTTACAGTTCATTTTTATTTTTGAAACATGTGCTATTATTCTTATTGTGCATGATTCTTCCTTGCATATGCATACTTTTTTTTTTATTAAAATGTCTTATCTTCCAGAGAAACGTCAGACATTTTCTGGAGACATATAATGGATTGATCTTCAGTGTTGCTTGGATGTAAAATATCTGTAGCTACTTCCATTACATTGCAACTTTAAATGTAACTTTTCACTTGCCATTTTAACAAGCCATATTGATAACTTCTGATATTTCAATGATAGATTATGTGTTTTTGGGCCTAATTTACTAACAGCTTGCAGCGTAAACCTCTTTTTTGTGTTAAAAAAATCATTGTCACGATTCACTAAAGAGATGCAGTGAAAAAACAGTAATAAAAAGGCGTGGACAGTTGTTTAATGCATATTCATTTGTGGGATTTTTTATGGGAGGAGAGAATTTAAATTAATCATACAAGGAGATTTACTGTATTAAGGTTTGCAGTAGTTAATTCACTGGTATTTGCACCAATATTTACCAATAAAAACATGTTTTGTATTTCAAATGGCTGCAATAGCTGCTGATTTGTGTTGATCTTGGGAGATTGCACTGGTCATTATGGAAACAATCTGGCTGCATCTGTGTTCTTTAATTTGATCATTGTCAATAGATCAACTAAACTTTTTACTCCCATCTGCGTTTTTATGGGATTACACTCTTATGCTAATTTGCTCTATTTAGTAACTCCAAAATGCATCTGTAATCACATGCCTTAGGTAAACTGATATTTCTGATGATAAATTGATATGCAGCGTAACACAGAAGTCCAACAGTGTGATTGAGTACCTATCCCTATAAGCCTATTGTTGGGAATGCATCTCTGACCTTCACCGTCCATGTACCTGCACACACACCCCTCTCCCTAGAGAGTTCCCTGAAGCTTAATCTGCCTGTATAAACCCCCAGGGGAGTCGCTCTTACTGTAGGACAATTTATTTGACAAGATTCTTAATTGCGCATACAGGCACACAAGCAAACATACACACCGACATGCACACACTCAAATCTTACCTATGCTTTTTTGTTGTTGTTAAATTGAACACATGAATGCATGAAAAGACTGGAAAGACTAACTACTGGTTCCAATTCAATAAATAAGCAAACAGAGTCACAGTGTTGATGGCATTCAGCTCAGCAAACACAGATCTCTATCTTTTTCTCTCCATGCAGTCTGACCTACATAGTGGAGAACTACTGCCTGATGGTGCATGCAGCTGCCACAATACACACACACACACACACACACACACACACACACACACACACACACACACACACACACACACACACACACACACACACACACACACACAATCAGATACGCATGTAATGCACCAGACATAAGGTGTATTCATGCTTGAAATCCACATGATTCATTCAGCTTTTTCATCAGTGTAGTGATTCTTACAAACATAAAATATTCTGCATGGAGTCACCTGATTATGTTTGTGTGTGTGTGTGTGTGTGTGTGTGTGTGTGTGTGTGTGTGTGTGTGTGTGTGTGCATTTATGTGATAGATTTAAAGATGTAGATATAAATCTTGATTTGCTGCTTATTTTAATTATCAGTGTTGTAAACTGTTGTGGTGATACAATGTGATGACAAATTTAAAAAGCGATTTTTCAATTTACATTTACTATTATTTACAATCAAATGTGCATTTCATGGGTTTAATGAAAATATTTTTGTTATAAGAGATGATAAAAAAACACATTTGTGCATCAAAACCACTTCTTTCCTGGTAAAAATAAATAAATAAATAATAATAATAATTACATTATAATAATTATAATGATTTTCAAAACTCAACAAATTTGTGACGGCTGATTTTTGACAAGCCAAACATATGAATAACTTAATAGAAATATATTTAAGCCATGAAATAAACTTATGTAAAATAAGTATAATGAACTATGCAATAAGCATATTGAACATTTGAAGTACAGTATGTTTAATAATAACCCAAAATCTTCTCAGCAGTGGTGTAATGTAACAAAGTAATAACATTTTGTTACAAGCATTTTTTTGGGAGAATCTGTACTTTACTTGAGCTTTTATATTTCTGCCAACTTTCAATTTTACTCCACTACATTTCCTAATTAAAATGTATACTTTTACTCCGATACATTTCCCCGAAGAATATTCGTTACTCTCTACAAAATAAAGTTGAAAGAACACAGTCTGCAAGAAAGCAGATTTGATGAATCAGTGGTCTGGCGCTTGCAAGTTAGACTCCTAAATACAAGTGATCGAACAACCGCGGATGATTGAATTTTCCACTCAAGTTGAGGCTAGGGTGTGCGATATATATAGTCTGTGATAATATAGTAATTGTTGTAACAATGTGCGATCTGACATTATCGATTATATAACAATCTATTCAATTTATCATCTATTGAGCCAGATGCTTAATGTACTGTGGAAGTACGCTTCACGATGGTACAATTATCAGCTCAAATTGAACCCTTCTTCAAAACGTTTCAAAAGGTAACGAAATATGCTTTATTTTATTCTTTTGTAATTGTTCTTAAAATATCAAGAGAGTTTTTTTGCTATTACAGAAGTTAGAGATCTATCCGTGCTGGATATATAGGTTGGGGTCGCTAAAGACCCAAATATGTAATAATAATTGGCGAAACATTCATGCATTTAAGGGTTAAACTGTGTAAATACATGTAAAATGCCACTTCAGATGCAGATTCCAGAAATGTTTTTATATGTTGGACCACAATTTTGCTGCCCCAAACATTTTTTAAATATTAATTAGCTCCTTTTCCATTTTGCATTTACTTGTACTTTTACTTCCAATACTTAAGTACATTTAATTTTTAAATAAATACTTTTTTATGCTTAAGTACAATAAATATCACATGCTTTAAAACTTTTACTCAAGTTACATTCTTAATGGCAACTTCAACTTCCACCAAAGTCATTTTCTAGTGAGATATCTGTACTTTAAGTGGAACTTTTAGGAACTTCATCCACCACTGCTTTTGAGTTGTTTAAAAGGCAATTATCACAGTTTGATAAAATGCCAGTAAAGGGTATACATTTAAACATAACTTGTTACATTTAATGACCACTTTGCAGATTTGAGCCATATATAAACAGAATATTTGGAAAATGTTAGCTGATAAATGTCACCCATAAAACAAATACATTTGATATATATTTTTAAAGGGTTAGTTCATCCAAAAAAAGAAAATGCTGTCATTAATTACTCAAAATTTGGCCGTTCCAAACCTGTAAGACATTTGCTCTTCTTCAGAACACAAATTAAGATGTTTTTGATGAAATCCAAGAGAAATTGTTCAATAAAGTTATTTTTGTTTTCTTTGTGCACAAAAAGTATTCTCGTAGCTTCACAAAACCCTTACTACCTTTCTGGGTGTGTCTGTTGCGTTGCTGTCTTTGGAGGATCAGATATTTTTCATCAAAGAAGATCAATGAAGGTCTTACAGGTTTAGAATGACATTAGGTTAAGTAATTAATGACAGAATTTTAATTTCTGAAATGATTAAGTTCATACCTGCACACAACACAAATGACCTTTTTAAGAGCCACTGGTTGTACTGACCTTTAAGCATTCTTAAGTCAGACCGGTCTAAGACAGACTTGCATACTGCTACTTAACAGGCCAGCTTACAGAGATCAGCACCCGCACACGGAACTCCAGCCAGCTGAGCGGCTATTAAAGATTCGTCCCACAGAGTGGGAGAACAGGACAAAGTGTTAAGAGCCAATACTGGCAGACTTCACCAGACTTCAGTGGCACATGGTGTGAAAACAGTCCTGTTGAAAGAGGACATGCTTTTGGACAAAACGCACACACAGAGAGCGGCTTTTCGCACATGGGATGGGACGTCATATGTCACTGTCTTGCGGATGAACATGTCAACTGCCACAAAACCCCAGGCAAAGCTCCGCTTAGAAATCTATTGTGTCTGTGAACACGTGCCATGTCATAAATCATCTTGCCCTTGGAGATCATGTTGTCTTTATCAATAAACCGTTCATATGCGACACACAAAGCTGTGGAAAAGGTCACTAGAGATGACTAAAGATTAAACTGTCATGCATTGTTAAAGCTGACTGCAAAAATGAATTACTAATTACATTATTACTGTGTAAAATCAAGCATGATTCATGCTGATTAGTGCAATATTAATGTCAAGGTCAAAAAGTGCAATGATGCTGTTGCTTTGCATGTATTATATGGATAAGCATGACTCTACATACATGCAAACACACACTGAGACCATCAATTTCCCATAAATAAAATCTATGAAATTCACATCATTGTCTGACAAAGGAATAAAACATAAAAATCCATCAATTCCACAGCAATAACTTTCCTATTCAAAGAGGATAAGAGAGTACAGGGGAGTACTGTGGACCAATGCAAATGGAGAACAGAACTGAGAGAGACATGCATGAAAACCGGCTGAAGGATTTAGTACAGTTCCAGATGAGAAAGGAGATCCTCACCCTACTCAGAAAGGAGAGTGAGAGAAAAGGATGGAAAGAATAGGAGATTAAGAGAGAGAGAAATGGAGGAAGCACACAGTGCGCTTGGGGTGAAACTGACTCATCCAGCACTCACAGGGACAGCGTGTGCCATTTCTTCATTTCCATCTCTGCTCTCAAGGTAATTCCTCTCAGCAGTATATGGACAAATGTGACTGAATATCTAAATATCAGCTGTTGTTTTGGTGTAGTCACATTAGCGACATTTCTGAGAAATTTCAGTCAAAAAACATCCATTGTCTATTGTCAATGAAGTAATGATGTAAGAAGCACTTTGTATGAAGTAAAGTAAGAAGTTTTTTTGTTGGTTAATACTGCTAATTTGTTTGACCAACTTGATGCAAAATCAAAAAAATCCAAGGATTCCTATTGAAATGACTAGGCTTTGCAAAATGCATGAAAAACAACAAATACAACCACACTTTTACCTCACAAGTGCACATATTTATGTTTAAATGACTGAATATCGCTACATGATCACATGGCAAAAATGTACTGTGGGAACTTTTTCACTAGACATGAAATATGTACCAATAAGTACATATTACTGCAGTTTCCAACATAAATGAACACTAGAGGCAGTAAAACAGCGATCACTTGTAATTGGTTGTATTTTATTCTACTGTACTTGTTCAGTAGCTCAGCTGGCACAGAATTTGACTTAGGATGCGGAATCCTTGGGTACGGATCCCGTGAAAAATATGCTAAAAGATGATAGATCGAAAAACAAGCAACAACAGCCTGTTTGCGATTGCATTTTTACCTCACATTCATTTTTTTCATATGTGACCCTGGACCACAAAACCAGTCATAAGGTTAAATTTGACAAAACTGAGATTTATACATCACATGAAAGCTCAATAAATAAGCTTTCTATTGATGTATGGTTTGTTAGGATAGGACAATATTTGGCCGAGATACATCTATTTGAAATCAGAAATCTGAGGATGCAAAAAAATCAAAAAGACTGAGAAAATCACCTTTAAAGTTGTCCAAATTAGGTTCTTAACAATGCATATTACAAATCAAAAATTACATTTTGATATGTTTACAGTAGGAATTTTACAAAAAATCTTCATGGAACATGAACTTTACTTAATTTCTTAATGATTTTTGGCATAAAAGAAAAATCAAAAATTTTGACCCATACAATGTATTTTTGGCTATTGCTACAAATATACCCCAGCGACTTAAGACTGGTTTTGTGGTCCAGGGTCACATATTATCGAGTAGGTTTAGGTGTAGCGCAGATGGTACGTTATTTTAAAACATAACGGATTATTAGAGTTATAACATTCGTCTGTTCTTTTTAAGGGTGTGTTCACACTGGTAGTTCGGTTCAATGAGTTACTCATTAAAAC